>NW_003852472.1:2215666-2228832 GCF_000181295.1 Otolemur garnettii | reverse complement strand
CCAGCCAGGCGGGCTACTGAGCCTATGACAGAAGACGCCTCCAGGACTGGTTTTCACTCCATCCAGCTTCCCTTGACTCTTCCTTCAAGCCCTGCAGCTGACAGTGCTTAGGGTTAACAGACCTGCTGCCTTTTCCCCACTCTTGGAGGGGCAAATGTGGTCTCTGAAAGTCAGGTCTCCAGCGGCCTTTCCTGGGGACAGTGTCCAGCAGTTGGGGTGGCAGAAAGAGGCCAAGTGCCCTTTCTCAGCAGCTGCCCTGGAGTGCTGGGGGGGGGGGAGGGTGCAAAGCTGGTGCTAAAGTTCCCCTGGGGCTACCAGCTTGCCCAGAAAGTATGGAGTGGGTTATGTCGCCATCTATTGCTCAGTTTGCTCAGCAAGAGTAAACCAGGCCCTTCTGAGCTCAAATTCTCTTTTCAGGAGATAAAAACTGGCCTCACTTAGGTGAAGCAAGGGGAGCTGTGTGAGAGCTGGCTGGAAAGAGTCCACAGATCTGAGTTGGAACTGAGATCTACTTCAGTTCTACCCATGTCACCTGTGGCAAGTCACAGGGCCTCAATCCTCTTCCCTCTGAAATGACTATGGGGCAGGGTGGGGCAAGGAAAGGCTCCCAGGAAGGGGCTGGAGAGCCAGGGTCTGTGACAGTCCCACTGCCAGCTGGGTGAGCAGGATAGCCCCTGAGCCCTGGCTCTGACAAGCTTCTGAAGCACTCTAAGTCAGTCTTTGCCATCCTTGGTAAGTACAGATGCTATTGGCGGCCTCCACTGTTCCAGAGAGAACAAACTGCAGCCCTGCTGTGAGGCCCGGCTGGCTGCAGTCACTACCAGTCCAGAAGGCCTGGAGGGGCCGCATGACACTGCCAGCAGACTATTTTGCAAAAACACACTAAGCAGCCTGTGAAGCACATGGCATAGCTGCCGAAGGGGGCGGTCTGAGGTAAGAGGACGTGAGCACACACTGCGGGGACGGTGAGCTGGGGTGAGCAGCACAGTTGACTCTGTCCTCCGTACCAGAGCTTAAAATGGGGACTAAAACCTCAAAATCCACTTCACGTGAACAGTGGTTTACCAAGAACAAACTGACATGGCTGGGACTTCAGGACTTCCCTGAAGGCCCCTTCAGTGCCCTGTGCTATGCTGATACCTGAGTCAGTTTTCTCTAAGTTCTTTCCTGGAGCCAGTTTCCTTATTTTGGGGGGATCATGTGTCTCCCTGGCAGGAACAGAAGCCACCACTGTTCCACATGGACCCACGTGTGGTGGGTAAAGGGGCACGCACCCAGCTTACCTTCCTGTCAAGTGCCCCACAGATGGCACTGTGGCCCCTGCTGCCCATCACTCACACGTCTCTTGACCTATCTTGATCTTATAAAACTCCATGGCCCCCAGGAAAAATTATTTTTTCTAGGTGTGACAGTAAATGTGTTAAATACCTATGCAGGGGTGTCTAACTTGTGTCCTTAAGGGCTGCATGCTGATTTTGTGATGACTTTTTTTTTCACAAAAAGTATGCATAGATTCCTTTTTTGCCAGCTTTTGTTAGTGTTTTTTTCCTCTTTGTTTGTGTTTGTGTTTTCAACGTGTGGCCTAAGACAACTTGTATTCTTCCAATGTGTGGCAGAGAAAAAAAGGTTGGACATCCCTGACAGTAATCTTCCTGCAGCTGCATGGAGTTCTGTAGCTGTGAGGTCAGCTCATGCACAGCTGTGGATGAATGCTCTGTATTCACTCAATACAGCTCAGACACACATACCTGAAAATTGAAGAACATTTGATGCACGAGGGCCGGGCAAGGTGGCTCACGCCTGTAATCCCAGCACTCTGGGAGGCCAAGGCGGGTAGATTGCCTGAGTTCATGAGTTCAAGACCAGCCTGAACCAGAGGGAGACCCCCATCTCTAAAAATAGTCGTGCGTTGTGGTGAGTGCCGTGGATCACTTGAGCCCTAGAGTTTGAGGTTGCTGTGAGCTATGACATCACAGCACACTACACCCATGGTGCCAGAGACTCTGTCTCAGAAAAAAAAAAAAAGATTTGATGGACAATCCCCAGACACACTTCATTTTTGTTGATCTTTTGGAAGAGATCATCTAAAGAGCAGAATGTGCCCAGAATGCAATGAGCCTAGCCTAGACTGGAAGACCCCAGGTCTCCTCCACTCCTCTTCAGACAGAGGGGCACAGGGGTATGGGACTGTTGTGCAAAGTTCTTTGGGTAATGTGACAAGCTGGTACTCTGGTGCTCCTTGCAGCACTTGTCTGAGTAGCAGTAATGCTTGTGGGGCATCCTGCCAACATGCGGCAGGTGGAGCAGGAAAAGAGGGCTGAGAGCAGGCACAGCAAGCACCGGGTTCCTTTGGCCAAGGCATTCACTTGACTGGGACCACGGTCTTATTCTTTAAATGCCACAAAGTATTTCCCAGACAGCTGTGCTGGGATTTTCTTTCACCAGTCCCTCTGATGGATCCACAGTTGTTCCCAACTTTACTGTATCACTAAAAATGGTTCAATGAGCATCCTTTTAGTCCACAAGTGTAAATCTTTTTTTTTTCTTTTTTTTTGAGACAGAGCCTCAAGCTGTTGCCCTGGGTAGAGTTCCATGGCATCACAATTCACAGCAACCTCCAACTCCTAGGCTCAAGCGATTCTCCTGCCTCCACCTCCCAAGTAGCTGGGACTACAGGCGCCTGCCACAACACCCAGCTATTTTTTGGTTGCAGCCATCATTGTTGTTTGGCGGGCCCGGGGTATACCTCTGCTGAAGTCCCTTCAGCAATCTATTCCAAGGTGAAGCCTATAGAGATGACCAGTCAGATCCTGGCACTGCAGGCCACAGGGTACATGCATGTGTATGTGGAGGTAGGGAGGTATGGCTGAAGGCAGGGAGTCAAGTGTCAAGAACTGAGGCAGAGGTCACTATGAAGATCTGGGTGTATAGACCACCTCAGTACCACTTCAAGTATGGTAGGGCTTAATTTTAGGAAGACTCTTTTGGCTGTATGAGCACCACAGAGAAGGCTGAAAGGACAAATGGGCAGGTGACTGTCCTAGTCACTGACACAGAATTTAGCAGAGGCAGCTGGCAGTGTGTGGTATGGGGTGAGGTGATGGGTTGGTCTGGGCCTTCCTGAATCTGAAGGGACTATCAGGGGTCCTCAAACTTTTTAAACAGGGGGCCAGTTCACTCTCCCTCAGACTGTTGGAGGGCTGGACTGTGGGCCCTGGGTTGAGTCGGTTGCTAAGCAGGACAGGCAGTGGCAGCAAAACCACCTGGCGGGCCAGATAAATGTCCTTAGCGGGCAGCATGTGGCCCGAGGGCCATAGTTTGAGGACTCCTGGACTAAGGGATGTCTGATACCAGATAAAGCCAGGACATGGTCATTAACATCTGGAGGTATAGATTTAGGAAGCATTGGCAGGGTCCTTATGGCCTCTTGGGAAAACTACTTTCCCACCTTCTGGTAGGGTGGGTGGAAGGAAGCACCAGGAAGAGGGGCAGGAATCTCTGGAAGAGGTTTATTAGTCGCTAGTTCCCCAGAAGGTCCACCAGCTCGTACTTCTCCAGGCAGAGAGGGCAGGTCGGCCCAGCCTACTCCCCCAGGACGTGGTTTCTGCTCAGGTAATTTCTGTTGGAAAAATGAGTTGGAAGGAGATAGGAGTAAAGGCCAGGTGCTTTTTAGGCCAGGCAGTATGCCTAGGCCTCCAGCTTAGCCCCTGGTCTGGACCAGTCACTCATCACAGCCCTTGGTTGCTGAATTACATCTGAAATGCTCTAGAAGTTTTTCAATACCATGATAGGAGTGGGAACAAAGAGAAAAAAAGACGGAAACTTAAGGGTGGCCTCCCAAAAGGGGTACAAGGAAATTCAGGAGCATTATTCTCTTGGAAGCTCAGAAATTCAGGGAAGATAGTTTCTCAGGAAGGAGGAAGTTTTAAAGTAGTAAAGTCATGTCCAATCAGGAGAAACCAATGCCCACTGATCAGGCCATCTGAGCTGGCTGGTGGCAAGAGGGTGGGAAGGCAGCTGGCCAAGGAATAACAGGTGTGAGGATGGAAAAAGCCAGTGTAGACGATACTTCTGAAAAGGCAGGCCAGGAAGGCTGGTAAAGGTCAAAAAGATGATGAGAGAGGACACGGGGTAGGGGAAAGATCTGAGGACAGTGTGGGGCTATGGGAAAGACCTAGGCATGTTTATAGGCTGATGGAATGCACAGCTGTGGGTGGACTATAGGTTCTAAAGCAGAACAAGCTGAGAGAAGTAGGGGCAGAGCTGAGCATCTCCTGCCTCAGCCCAGAAGGGAGCACAGGACCCTTGGCAAGGCACTGAGGCCTGCAGGAAGTTAGGTCCCAGACCAGAGAGGTCTGTGTCCAGCAGGGAGCTCTGGGGTGCCAAAGCATGGGAGGATCCTCTGGCATCACAGTTCCAATAAACTTGTCTTACACCAGCTCCCCATGGAAGATAGCAGGTTTCAAAGGAGCCCCAATCGAAGTGTACAAGTATTCTATTATTAGATGAACTAAAAAGAATAGCTGGCTCTAAAAAACAAACCCAACTATCACTCTCGCTGATCCAGTGGTCTCTGCAAATGGCTTTTCTCTATCCCACCTGCTGCTGTTAGAGGTTTAGTTGAATTCACACAGTTAATTTATGCTGGAGCTTGCTAGGACAAGGAAGTGTTTTATTTATTTACAACAAAACCATTTGTAACATAATTCTTTCTTCAAAACAGAGAACCCTACAAAATACACAAAGCAATTTCTTTTTCTATTACCCAGGGACATTAGCAGCCAGGAGGGGGAGCTGGGAATGGGAGAAAGGCCAAGGACAAATTCTATTCAAAAAACTCACAAAATGCCTTCAAGAAAAGTAGCAGTGTTCTACTTGTCAGTAGCTACACTTTCTCCTACTATGTGTATGAAAATGTGAAACAGAAAACAGTACCAGTGAAAACACATTTCAGCAGCATGGGTCAGAGAGGAGGCAATGACGGGGCTGTGGAATTCCAGACAGGTCACTGTAAGTGGCACCAGGAGTTCTTCCAGCTCCATGCCCTCCCCCTGCAGTGATGGAGAGCTCCAGCAGCTCACTTCCCTTGGCTTGTAGTTAGCTGAAGAATCTAGGAATCAAACATAGCAGTTAAAATGCCACAGAACTCAGCAGTCCCCATGATAAGCAACCATAACTTGAAACCACCACACTGCAGTCACATGCATGGGGGAGCCACAACCCAGTGCTGGATCTGCAGTTCAGGCAATGGCGACAGTTCATGGCTAATGATGACAAGTATACAGGAATCAGGAGACAGATGTTAACTGATAAGTTGAGAAATGTACCAATTAATATGGTGGCTTTGAAACTTCACATCAAAAACACAGAATACAATCTCAGAAAATCAAGATAGAAAGGACCCTCAGAGATCACCTAGTTCAACTTCATTTCTCAGATGAGATCTCCCCCCAAAATGACTAATTTATGAATGTAGGTAGGGCTTAAAGCTATTAATCTTTTTCAACTGTTCCATAAGGAGTGACATTGCTTTAACCTTTTAAAAACATGAAAAACACTTCCACGGAGCTGAACATAAGTGTGGCTATTTCAATGGGATTATCACAAGACCTCTGTAACAAACAATGGGCAGCTTGAGTCTCTCAGGATGTGACCCAGCAAGAAGCTTCTCATGCAGCTCCACAGCACAGTGCTGTCCCTTGCTATAACGTGCTTCATGACCCCAAAATAGATTATCAACACAAGCATGGTGACAGCAGAGAGACAGTATGGAGGGCCTTATCTAGAACCAGAAGGCCTGGGTTCAACTTCTGGGCTCTGCTATTTCCTGGACAAACCATATACCTTTTGCTTCTTCATCTCTAAATGACAATAACGGAGCTGTTACAAGACCATGTGTGACAGCTGAAAAAGGGCACACGTGAAAAAGTTTTAACAGCCAATTATTTATAATTCAGTAGTTATTGCCTGCCCATCATCCCCCAATTTTAATTTCCCTGGAGCCAAACATTGGTACTAGACCCATGTAAAATGTTAATACACAGAGGGAGCTTGCTATACACACCCTTTCCCAACACTGGTATACTGACCAGAATAGATGTCTGGGGCTTGGTGCCTGTGGCTCAAGTGGCTAAGGCGCCAGCCACGTACACCCAAGGTGGCAGGTTCGAATCCAGCCTGGGCCCGCCAAACAATAATGACGGCTGCAACCAAAAAATAGCCGGGCATTGTGGCGGGCGCCTGTGGTCCCAGCTACTTGGGAGGCAGAGGCAGAAGACTCGCTTGAGCCCAGGAGTTGGAGGTTGCTGTGAGCTGAGATGCCATGGCACTCTACCCAGGGGGACAGCTTGAGGCTCCTGTCTCAAAAAAAAAAAAATAAAGCATAGCTGTCTGGGCCATACTGTGTTTTTGAGGGAGGGTGGGTGGTGGTGGCTAGACTCTGAAGTAAGAATTCCCTCACACAGAAGAGCAGTTTCAGAGGTAAGGCAAGAATGTCACCACCTGCCTGTGACATCTTTTCTCCTTGAGCAGTGGTAGCAGGTGGGTACAGTGCAGGGGCAGCATCTTGCTTCTCATTTAAATCTAGTAAAAATAGTGCTTTTTTGTGCCACGAATACTGTGATACTCTGTTGGTTAAGCTTTAGTACACATTTAGGGTTAAATGACCTTTATTACAATTTATAAAAATAAATGAAATTCAGCTTATAAATGTCAAAGTTACCATGCTTATGCAGCTCTTTTTAGTGGGCAAAGAGATGAATAAGTACACATGTGCATAGTGAGTGCTAGGCAGAAAAACAAGCAGGGTATGGGGACTCAGAATGAATGTACGAAAGGTCTGATAACTAGAATCCACAGAGAACTCAAACTAATCAATAAGAAAATAACAATTGGTGGCTTATGCCTGTAATCCCAGCACTTGGGAGGCCGAGGCAGGTGGATTGTCAGAGCTCACAGGTTAAAGACCAGCCTGACCCAGATCGAGACCTCGTCTCTAAAAATAGCTGGGCATTGTGGCAGGCACCTGTAGTCCCAGCTACTTGAGAGGCTGAGGCAAGAGGATTGGTTGAGCCCAAGAGTTAGAGGTTGCTGTGGGCTATGACACCATGGCACTGTACTGAGGGCAACAAAGTGAGACTCTGTCTCAAAAAAAAAAAAGGAACAAATAACCCCATTTCTTTGTGGGCAAGAGACTTGAACAGCAGCTTCTCTGAAAAAGACAGGTGCATGGCCTACAAACACATGAAAAAATGCTCATATCTAATCATCCGAGAAATGCAAATCAAAACCACTTTGAAATATCATCTAACTCCAGTAAGATTAGCCCACATCATAAAATTCCCAAACTATAGATGTTGGCATAGATGTGGAGAGAAGAGAACACTTCACTGCTGGTGGAATGCAAACTAATATGGCCATTTTGGAAAGAAGTTTGGAGAATACTCAAGGAACTAAAAGTAGACCTATCATTCAACCCTGCAATTCCTTTACTAGGTACATACCCAGGTGATCAAAAATCATTTTACAACAAAGACATCTGCACCTGAATGTTTATTGCAGCCCAATTCATAATTACCAAGTCATGGAAGCAGCCCAAGTGCCCACTGACTCATGAATGAATTAACAAATTGTGGTACATGTATACCAGGGAATACTATGCAGCCATAAAAATGGAGACGTTACATCTTTTATGTTTACCTGGATGGAGCTGGAACATATTCTTCTTAGTAAAGTATCTCAAGAATGGAAGAAAAAGGCTTGGAGCCCATAGCTCAGTGGTTAGGGTGCTGATAGGTTTGAACCCAGCCTGGGTCTGCTTAACAACAATGACAACTACAACCAAAAAATAGCTGGGTGTTGTGGTGGGCACCTGTAGTCCCAGCTACTTCGAAGGCTGAAGCAAGAGAATCGCTTAAGCTCAAGAGTTTGAGGTTGCTGTGAGCTGTGATACCACAGGTCTCTACTGAGGGAGACATAGTAAGACTGTCTCAAAAAAAAAAAAAAAAGAATGGAAGAAAAAGTATCCAATGTACTCAATACTACTATTAAACCAACATATAATCATCTACACATTCATATGAATGATAAAACTATAGTCCAGAATGAAAGAGGGAAGAGGAGAGAAAGGGGAGGGGAGAGGAGAGGCCAGGAAGAGGTATTTGGTGGGACCTCACCTAATGTGCATAATATAGTGGTACATTTCAAAACTATTAGGATTAGAGTATAAATGTTTTACCACAACAAATAAGCAAGTGAGGTGACAGTTACGTTAATCGGTTTGATGTAAGCATTTCACATTGTTTGTCAATTCAGCATATTGTACCCCATAAATGCATTAATGTACACAGTCACAATTTAATAAAGAAAACAAAAAAGGAAAAAAAAGAATAAATGTATGGTAACCAGAAAAGACCTAATGAGAGGACATTTAGGTAGACTGAGTCTACCTGAGTAATCCGGAGAACAACTTTCCAGGCTAAGGGAATATCAATGCAAATGCCAAGAGTCAGGAATGTGATTAGAGTATCTGAGAAACATCCAGGAAGCCAGTGTGGCTAAGGTGGCATCAAACTGGGAGGGAAGTTAGGAAGTGAAACTGGAGTGACAGCAAGGGGCAAATCACACAGGCCCACGCAGGAGTGACCAAGAACTGCAGGCTTCATTCTTAGTCCACCAGGAAGCCACCAGAGGTTCTGAATGGAAAAATGCCATTTAAGAAAAGATTATTCTCACTGCTTTGTGAAAAGTAGATGGTATAAGAATAGAGCATAGAAAACCCTGCCCCACCAATCTGGGCAGGCTCTGAGACTGCTTTACCTAACATGCTGAGGGGATGTGATGATACTGAGATGGTGTCCTGCTCCAGGCTCTTGAACACTAAAAGTTCTACTCTTCTAGTTTCCAACACTTCCTTTCCCCCTTTATTCCTTGGACCACAGATGCAAGCTTCCATATAAGTCTGACTACACTATGATCATTACAAGGGAGAGGCCATGGGTAGGCTGCAGGTGACAATCCGAGCTAAGCCCAGACTTCCAGCCATCCCTGTCAAGGTGCCAACTCTTGTGAGTGAAGCCATCCTGGACCCTCCAGAGAGCTCACATGTCAACTGAATACCACCAACTGATTTCAATAAATGCCACATGCAGAAAAATAATCACTAGCCAAGCTATGCACAAATTTCTAACCTAAAAAATCCTAAGACATAATAAAATGGTGGTTGTTTTAAGACACTAAATTTTGGAGTAGGCTGCCACATGGCAATAGGGAAACAAAGAGGGAAAATGGTGGTATACTACTGTTAAGATTTTTCTGTTAGATGTGAAGAATAATAACATTATATGACTGTAAGTTAACGTTGCATATTGTAGTAGAGAAAGCACTAAAAAGACCCATAATGGTAAGGTTTATTTAATAGAAGAGAAAAATGGAACGCTAAAACCCCCCAACACACACAAACCAAAATAATTCAATCCAAAAACAAGAAGGAAAAAAGACAAGACCGATACAGTCAAATAGAAAACTATGGTACTGCAGGTCTTCAAATACGGTAATGTCATTTCGTTCAATATTGTTTCATTATGTTGATGAGGGAAAAAAAATCAACTCCTCCCTGGGGCCACTGTGTGGAGTATGCATGTTCTTCCTGTATCTGCAAAGTTTTTCTCTGAGTTCTACAGTTTCCTTCCACATCCCCAAACTGTGCATATTAGGTTATTTAGCATGTCTAAATTGTCTTGGGTGACTGTGTGAAAGTTTGTGTGTGTTTGTAGGAGTGCCCTCAGTAATGGAATTGGCATCCTGTCTAGGGTTAGTTCCTGAATTGCCAGCATAGGCTCCAGCCACTTATGATCCTGAACCAGAATAAGGTTGAAAGATGAATTAATATAAATTATTATAAAATAAAAATCTGTAGAATCAAAGAAATGCATGATAAACAATGTGGTATGAAAGTATTCAACAAGCCTGTATATTTATTACTATTTTTGAAGTGCACAGTGATTAGATGCTTCTTAGTTTTGCTTTGCATTTATTCCTTGACACCACACCATAACAATGGCTGCCAACACTGATTCATCAAATATTGGGTGAATAATCTCACTTTGTTTTATTCATCTTTATAAAATGCATGTATAGGTCACATTTATTTTAATGTGTAATTAGAAGTGTCTTGGTCTTAGAAGTTTGGTTATGTTTCTGTGATGAGAAATTGCCATAGGAACTTAACTCTTGTTAATATCCACTAGTCTACAGTAAAAATCAGTTTTGTTACATGTTGTTTCACTTTAAGTCATAGTTTCTAAGAACCTATCAATGACATTAAGTTAGGACTTACTGCAGACTTAAACTTAACTATATCCACATTTATATTAAATAAATGGTCTGAACACTTGAATTAAAAGGCAGAGACTGTCAGATTGGATTAAAAAACAAGACACAAGTATGTTGTTTATAAAGGATTACATTAAAAGTAAAAATACATAGATTAAAAGTAACAGGATAGGAAAGGATATACCATTTAAAGAATAATCATAAAATACTTAAGTGACTATGCTAATATCAGACAAAGTATGACTTTAGGACAAGTATTATTATTAAAAATAAGAAAGATATTTTATAAAAGGGTCTATTCATTAAGAAGATAGAGCAGTATGTATGCATCTAATAATATAGCTTCAAAGTACATGAAACAAAAACAGAACTTAAGGGAGACATAGGCATAAACACAATTACAGTTAGAAATTCTTTTTTTTTTTTTTTGAGACAGAGGCTGTCTACCCAGAAGCTGTCCCCTGGGTAGAGTGCCATGGCATCACAGCTCACAGCAACCTCCGACTCCTGGGCTCAAGAGAGTCTCCTGCCTCAGCCTCCCAAGTAACTGGGACCACAGGTGCCCGCCACAATAACTCGGCTATTTTTTGTTTGCAGCCGTCATTGTTGTTTGGCAGGCCTGGGCTGGATTCAAACCCGCCACCTTGGGTGCACGTGGTTGGTGCCCCAGCCACTTGAGCCACAGGCGCCGAGCCAATACAGAAGGTATTAATTTACAATGGTTTGACTTACGATTTTTAGACTTCACAATGGTGCTAATGTAATATTCAGTCAATATACTCCTCAACTTATAGTGTAGTTGTGTCAGGCCAAACAAACTGCATGGTGATCATAAATTGAAAACATTTTTGATTTAGGATGTTTTCAACTTTCCTTGGTTTACTGGAACTTAACTTCATTGTAAGTTGAGGAGCATCTGTATTCTTCTCTCAACTGATAGTGCAAGCAGAGGGAAAAATCAGTAAGGATATGGAACACCTGAACAAGTATCAACCAACTCAACCTGACATTTATAGAACACCATAACCAATAGCTGTAGAATGCTTATTTTTTAAATGCACATGAAAAAGACACCAAGATTGCATATTTGGCTATATGACAACTCTCAATAAATTAGAAAAGACTGAAATCATATAGATTGTCATCTCTGACCTTAGCAGAATTAGAAAATTGGGGAAAATCTCAAATGCTTGGAAACTAAACAACACACCTGTAAGTAATCCATGGGGGAAAGAAGAAATTACAAGGGAAATAGTCACAACACAAGTGAGGACAGTCACAATAATATAGTAGAAATACATTCAGTATCTTAACTATTTCAAGAACATACAGCTCAATAAGAATTTCAACTCACAAATTGACAAATAAGGAGGACTGAAGTAAAAATAGTAAGCTATCTGACCTGGCAAGGAGTTGGGACTTTACAATGGGTTATCATAAAAGGCTGCCAGAATCATCTTGCCAATATCTGTTGCTTCCTCAAAGAGCTGTCAGCTAGGTGAGGATATACCCTCTATGGTCCTCTGTAGAGTCCATTCAAACTGCCTAGAGAATACTCCCGTCTGGAAGTGTATCACATGGAGGATACCAACAGACAGACAGAATGGTTAAAGGAGCAATATTTTTTTTGAGACAGAGTCTTACTTTGTCACCCTCAGTAGAGTGCTGTGGGGTGATAGTTCATAGCAACCTCAAATTCTTAGGCTCAAAGTGATTCTCTTCCCTCAGCCTCCCTGGTAGCTGGGACTACAGCCACTCGCCATTAACACCTGGTTGTTTTTTAGAGATGGGGGTCTCACTCTTGCTCAGGCTGGTCTGGAACTCCTGAGCTGAGGCAATCCACCTGCCTCAGCCTCCTAGATTGCTAGGATCCTAGGTGTGAGCCACTGCACCCGGCACTGGATTTATTTTTAATTAAACAGTGTATTCTGAGGAATTATAGATTCTTACGTAGTTCTAAGAATAATACAGAAATCCTACAAACTCTTTATCCCCCACTGGGACATTTTGCAAAAATTTTGATAGAGAACTGCAGCCTTACCTGATTCAGAGAGAATAACATTTCTCCTCCTCCTCTTTCCTCCCTACCTCAACACACCAAAGGAGCTAGCACCTAAGAGAGAAAAGAGGGGCTGAGGCATAAAGAACAGAGCCCTCTGCAGTCAAATCCCCAGAGCCACAGATAGTGGCAGAGAAGTCTGAGTGGAGGCTGAGGTTAAAATTTTTGAAACAACAGGATTTGGTCTTAAATATTAGAAAAAACAGTGTTCTAAAAAAGTGTAAGTGACCAGAATGAAATCTGTTTAATATATTGTTAAAGAATGTGCTGCCTAGGGGCACCTGTAGCTCAGTGCATAGGGCACCGGCCACATACACCCAGGCTGGCAGGTTCGAACCTGGCCTGGGCCAGCTAAACAACGATGACAACTGCAACAAAAAAATAGCCTGGCATTCTGGCAGGCACCTGTAGTCCCAGCTACTTGGGAGGCTGAGGCAAGAGAATCTCTTAAGCCCCAGAGAGGGCAACATAGGGAGACTCTGTCTCAAAAAAAAAAAGAATCTGCTGCCTAGGCTTGGTACCTGTAGCTCAGCAGCTAGGGTGCCAGCCACATACACCTGAGCTGGTAGGTTTGAACCCAGTCCCGGCCTGCCAAACAACAATGACAAGTACAAACAAACAAACAAAAAAATAGCCCAGTGTTGTGGTGGGCACCTGTAGTCCCAGCTACTCGGGAGGCTGAGGCAAGAGAGTTGCTTAAGCCCAAGAGTTTGAGGTTGCTCTAAGCTGTGACGCCACGGCACTCTCCTGAGGGTGACATAGTGAGACTCTGTCT
>NW_003852472.1:2210774-2215646 GCF_000181295.1 Otolemur garnettii | reverse complement strand
AAAAAAAAAAAAAAAAAAAGAAAGAAAAGAAAAGAAAAGAAACTGCTACCTAGCAGGATGAGGTTCAATACAGTACAGCTGGGCATCAGTTACTAAAAGAAAGAAAACTTTTAGTTTCTCACTCCGATCAGCTGAGAATCCTCAATAAACTGGCTGCAGAAGCCTAGTAGCAAATTTTTAAAACAGCATATACTGAAAAAATCTGGAACACAAAGTCATGTGCACAGAATAGTTGCAACTACAAAAGTTCAGACAGTATCACTGACATATGGAAACATTGGTTGTATTAACAAAATGGAAGTTTGAATTATAATCTATGAATACCAAATAAAAACAAGACTAGGCTCTGGCAGGCTCACCTCATTTCTTTTTATGTGTTGCTTATAATTTTTTTGTGTGTGTTGCTTATAATTAAGTGGAAAAAACCCAGCATTATCTGGCATCCTCAAGAAGTAACTACTATAAGGAATGAGGAACACCACTTTGTGATATTTCTGAGGGCTAGATGGAGAAAAATAAAGATACAATGAGGCTGATGTCTGAGCTATTCAAATATGACCCAGAGAGCACCACTGGGCCAATGTCAACAGCACTCGGGATGTCTGTGGCATTTCACAGGTGTCCAGGCAGTCTGCTGCTCGACACTTCTATTTATTATCTATTGAGGAGCTACCAGCCAGATGGAAAACATCAAGTCTGGAAAGAGGGCTAATCAAATTCTACAAATATCTCAAACTGGGTCAGTGGGCCAACTGCAAAGCCTAGAAATACTGTGACATAGCACCCAACACAGCCTTAAAAACAGTGACATGAAGGCCAGGTGTGGTGGCTCATGCCCATAATCCTAGCACTCTGGGATCTGAGGCAGGTGGATCACCTGAGCTCACAGGTTTAAGATCAGTCTGAGCCAGAGCGAGATCCTGTCTCTAAAAATAGCCTGGATGTGGCTCAGCACCTGTAGCTCAGTGGTTAGGGTATCAGCTTGGGCCAGCTAAACAACAATGACAATTCCAACAAAAAATAGCTGGGTGTTGCGGCAGGTGCCTCTAGTCCCAGCTACATGGGAGGCTGAGGCAAGAGAATTGCTTAAGTCCAGGAGTTTGAGGTTGCTGTGAGCTGTGATGTCACAGCACTCTACTGAGGGTGACATAGTGAGGCTCTGTCTCAAAAAAAAAAAATCTATTTCTTGGCTTGGTGCCCATAGCTCAGTGGTTAGGGTGCCAGCCACATGCAATGGGACTGATGGGTTCGAACCCGGCCTGGGCATGCTAAACAATGACAACTACAACAAAAAAATAGCTGGATGTTGTGGCAGGTGCCTATAGTCCCAGCTACTTGGGAGGCTGAGGCAAGAGAATCGCTTAAGTCCAAGGATTTGAGTTTGCTGTGAGCTGTGACACCATGGTATTCTACTGAGGGTGACATAATGACACTCTGTCTCAACAAAACAAAAACAAAACAGTGACATGTATTATATATAAACTGTTTGTAAGCTTCATATTAATAAAGTCCTAAATCAATTTCTATAAAAATAAATTGATTTATATGCTTTAACATTATTTCAATAAATATCTGAGTGCCTACATTGTGCTACTGTGCTAGGTGCTAAGGATACAACAGTGAATAAAAACAAGCAGAAGAAAAGTCTGCCTCTGTGTACTTACAATCTAAAGGGAGATTAGACACAATAGACAAGTATTTTGAAAAAACAAAGCTTTCCCTCCCTGCTGTGCCACCAGCCATTTGATCTCTTCCTGCCTAACACATACACACAAGCCTTTCTCTCTCACAGCCAGGGTTTCTGAAAATGCTGGCTGTCCTAGGTTTGTCTGTCTACACTCCCCCACCCTTTTTTTTGTGTGACGGAGTCTCAGTTTGTTGCCCTTGGTAGAGTGCCGTGGTGTCACAGTTCACAGCAACCTCCAAATCTTGGGTTGAAGAGATTCTCTTGTCTCAGCCTGCCCAGTAGCTGAGACTACAGGTACCTGCCACAATGCCCGGCTATTTTCAGAGAAGGGGTCTCGCTCTTGCTCAGGCTGATCTCAGCCTTGGTCTCCTAGAGTGCTAGGATTATAGGTTTGAGTCATTGTGCCTGCCTCCCCCTTTTTTAAAGAGATAGGGTGTCACTCTGTTGCCCAGGCTGGAGTGCAGTGGCATTGCCATAGCTCACGGCAGCCCTAAACTCACAGGCTAAAGCAATCTTCCTGCCTCAGTCTCTCAAGAAGCCGAGACAGGCATGTGCCAACATGACTAATTTTTAAATTATTTTGGTTAAGTTAGGGTCTTGCTACATTGCCAAGGCTGGTTTTCAAATTCCTACCTCAGCCTCCCAAAGTGCTGGGATTAGAGGTGTGAGCCAACATGCCTGGGTCTTCCCTTGATTTGACTCCAGACTATATTAGTCCAGAGATAGATATGTCCTCATGTTCAGTAAGACCTCACTATCCTTCCCGTGTGACACTAGGGAGAGCTGTGGGTCAGGGCTCCTGAGTTAAAAATACCTCAACCAATACAGTGAGCTCCCAGGAGTTATTAGAGTCGATCATCACCTGTCATAGTGAGGACTGAATGGGAGGAGCACCTGGTGAGGATGAGGGCCACCACAACACAGCTGTGGGAAGAATGTGCTCTACTCTGTTGCTCATCCTGAAGAGGATGGGTGAGGCAGAGCCAAAGAGTAGATGGATGGGGACATGGCCACATGGAATGCTCATGCTTACGGGCAAAAACATCAGAGGCACTTTCCTGTCTGACCTCAAGCAAAATCAAGGAGAAACAATGAGCTAGCAGCAATCTCAAATTAATCTCTAATGCAAATGGCCAGCCTTGGGGACAAAAACAATTTGACATTCCCTCTGACTACCTGGAACTGCTGACCAGCATGAGTTTTAATAGGACTTGCAATGCTGAGGTCCAGGCCACTGATGAACTAAAACAGAGCTCAAGCAACTGAGTCCCATAAGGGAAGAACATTAAAGTGGCATGATCTGATCTTCCCTACTAATGGGATTTAATACACCACCGCTAACAAGAACCTGCTATACAGACATGCAACAGTCATTCTAGCACTAAAATGAGGAAGGACTTAATCTACTTTTTTTTTTTTTTTTTTTTTTTTTTGAGACAGAGCCTCAAGCTGTCCCCCTGGGCAGAGTGCCGTGGCATTACAGCTCACAGCAACCTCCAACTCCTGGGCTCAAGCGAGTCTCCTGCCTCCGCCTCCCAAGTAGCTGGGACCACAGGCGCCTGCCACAACGCCCGGCTATTTTCTGGTTGCAGCCGTCATTGTTGTTTGGCGGGTCCGGGCTGGGGATTCGAACCCGCCACCTTAGGTGTACGTGGCTGGCGCCTTAGCCGGTTGAGCCACAGGCGCCGAGCCTAATCTACTTTTTATCAGCTTAATACACTGGTCACTTAAAATACCACATAAATGAAATGCTTTGGCACAGCTGTTTAGATGTCTATATAAAAATAAAGTTAGATCCATGCTTCATATTAAGGATGTAAATAAACTGCTAACTTAAAGATCTAAACACAGAAAATAAATTATCAAATTTATTGGGAGGAAACAAAAGACACTGCCTATCAGTTAAGAAGGGGACTATACAAAGATAATAAAAAGCAAGGAGAAGACGTTTAGTTTCACGTTTAGTTTCACTAGTAACCAAGGAAACAATGTAATGGTAACTCAGCTCCTCCTCTAAATAGCCTCACTACCCATGCTCTGCTTGGCAGCAATGGCAGCAAAAGTGTCAAAACTGGGACTTGCGTGGAGCCCACTGCTCTACCCCAGCCCAGCCTGCTGTGGTTCATCTCAGCACTGCCTTACACATGTTCCCTCTGCCCCTCTTCAGGTGGCTTCTCAGTTTTTTTTGTTTTGTTTTATTTTTTTTGAGACAGAGCCTCAAGCTATTCCCCTGGGTAGAGTGCTGTGGCATCAAAGCTCACAGCAACCTTCAATTCCTGGGCTCAAGTGAGTCTCCTACCTCTGCCTCCCAAGTAGCTGGGACCACAGGCACTTGCCACAATGCCTGGCTATTTTTTGGTTGCAGCGGTCATTGTTGTTTGGCGGGCCTGGGTTGGATTCGAACCCGCCACCTTAGGTGTATGTGGCTGGCATCTTAGCCACTTGAGCCACAGGAGCCAAGCCCTCAGTTCTCTTTTTTGCTTTCTTCCCAAGTCTAAAGATTCCCCAAAACTCTTTCCTCTCCAGCATCAGCCAACCTGAGAAAATAAGACACTCCCACTAGTACATGACAGAGAGCAGGTTCAGCTCCCTTTGCCTCAGAGTCTCCTCTCAGTTTAATTTAAAGGCCTTTCAGTATAAAATGTCTCACTAACACATTTCCTCAGGGGAAGAACTGTTCTCCTGCTCAAGAGGAAGTGTCTGCTCTCCTAAAGCAACTAATTAAAAATGCACAGTATTTTTATTTCTGCCGCACGAAAGATTCAATAATATAAACCACAGTAATAGGTCAAAGGAGGATGGGGAAGCTTATCTTTGTGACAAGAAGACATTTGATAAATCAGTCTTTAGAGACATTTGATAATCAGTCTTTAGTCAAAAAAATTTCCTTGACATGATCAAAAAAGAATATAGCTCGACCAAAGCCAGCATCATGCTTGATGGTGTTAACAAGCAGCAGCTCCATTATAGTCATGAAAGGTGCACGCCCATCACTACGCTTTAACACTGTTTTGAAAGCAGCAGCCTACACGATTAGACAAGCATTGAATCAAAAAAGATGTCAGGCTCGGCGCCTGTGGCACAAGCGGCTAAGGCGCCAGCCACATACACCCAAGGTGGCGGGTTTGAATCCCCAGCCCGGGCCCGCCAAACAACAATGATGGCTGCAACCAAAAAAATTGGCC
>NW_003852472.1:2193205-2210616 GCF_000181295.1 Otolemur garnettii | reverse complement strand
ATGTCAGCTGGGGTAAGGAGATGACGAAATGACTGTAACTCACAGATGATGATCATATGTCTGGCATACCCAGTGAAGCCTCTGATATAACTGACATAATTATCAATAAACAACAACAATAAATCAGGTGTTTGGTTACAGAAAAGGTAATTTACAGAAAGGACACCTCACACTGTAAATATGTGAAGAGTCTCCATCAGAGCCCTGCTAATGCTAGTAGTGAGAGCCCAGCAGATGCACCAAATGACTGAACAACCTAATACAAATGACCGCAAAGGTGTGGAAAGGGGAGCAAGTGGGCACAGCCACTTGAGGGATCAGTTTAGTAATATGTGCAGTTCAGGGGAAAATGTACTATTATACATTCCAGTGATATGACTTAAATATCATAGAAAATTCAGGTGTGAGGCTAATAACTACATGTTTTATCTTCTATCAATTTTCTGATACTTCTTTAAAATGAGGTAGTTCATGTGTTAACTTAAAAAACACCCAAAATGTACTTAAAAACATATTCCAGTTAAAAATGTCTGATTCTTTTTTTTTTTTTTTTTTTTAAAGATAGGCTTTATTTATATTTATTTTTGCCATTTTTGGCCGGGGCTGGGTTTGAACCCACCACCTCTGGCATGTGGGACCAGCGCCCTACCCTTTTGAGCCACAGGAGCCGCCCAAAATGTCTGATTCTTTTTGAGAAAATTACATATATACCAACATTTCTGAATATTAAAAAAAACTTTAGGAAAGAAACATCAACAGAGGTTCCCTCTGAAAGTGGGTAGGGCTGGGGAAACTGTTACTGTCTTAAGACCCCATCTTTTTGGTTTAAAGTATAAGCTAGTAGCATTTTTTTATTTGCTTTTTTTTTTTGAAACAGAGTCTTATTCAGTAGCCCTGGAGTTGAGTGCTGTGTCATCATAGCTCACAGCAACCTCTAACTCTTAGGCTCAAGCAATCCTCTTGCTGCAGCCTCCCAGGTAGTAGTTGGGACTACAGGCCTGCCATAACGCCCAGCCATTTTTAGAGAAGGGTTCTTGCTCTGGCTCAAGCTAGTCTCGAACTCCTGAGCTCAGACAATCCACCTGTCTCGGGTTCCCAGAGTGCTAGGATTACAGCTGTGAGCCGTGCACTCAACCAGCATTCTAATAATTTAGAGTGCTGCAAAAAAATTGGAAGGCTGGGTACAGGAAACAGAATGGCAGAAAGCTGATAACTGCCAAAGATGAGTTATGAGTATATAGGCAGCTAATCATGTTATTCCTTTTACTTTTGGGCAAGCTTGAAAATGTCCATAATGACAAGTTTAATAATCAAATGAAAAAAGGAAAAATAGTTTCAATCTAGTCTATATCATATGAAGTGACTTTAAAAATAAATCCTATGATCAGTATTCTCTAAGCATGATGCAGATGGGTAGGGAGAACTTCTGAGATCCCTTTAGACACCAGGATCTTACAAGTTCAGTTATTTGAATTTTCAAATTGGAGCTGCTAAAAAAATAACACTTTAGTGTCAATAAAAATGCACCGAAATAGAAAAGCTTGTATTTCATTTTGAAAACCCAACATGCATAGCACACAGAGGTGCAAGTCAGACAAAAAAAGCTGTCACGTATCCATGGCTCAAGGAAAGATAAGCCCAAAGACCTACAAAGACAATGAAAGCCAGACTTAGGCTGTGAACACAAAGGTCCAACAGGGCAGACTCCAGCTGAATATATTAATACTAAACAAGCTACTTCCAATGACAGTAAACCCGAGGCCTCAGGAAAAGGCAGAGTGAATGTGAACTGGAAACTCAAGTAACGATATGATCGGTATCCACAATAATAGCACAAAATAATGAGCAGTAATCAAAGAAGAGTGTGAAAATGTAACAGAGAAGACAGAGAAGTGATGTAATCCTGGGACCGTGAACTGGAGACTGCAGAGCTCAGGATGTTTATGTCGGAAATCCGAGGACAAAGAGCTGAGACTCAGGGCTTAGCAGCATTCTGTTCCCACGGTGGCAGTGGGTGGGTGGTGGGTGTCACATGCCATCCCCGCCTGCAGCCCTGTCTCACAGCACTTTCCTATATTCCACAATTGCAAAACACAGTAAACTGTTAGCTGCGCACAGTTTACCTCTAGAACCTCTTATGGGCCACACAGCCTTTTAAAAAAAACTTAGAAATCCCAGAAAATGAACAAAGGCTATATATACTACCTGTGGAGGGAGATTTACAGGCTTTCCCATTGAATTGGTTCCCTTTCTCAAAATACAGTATTCACAGTCAATCTTAAGAATCTAGTCTGTATATCTCAAATAATTCCACCCAAAGGAAAAGAGTTTTATTATTAGGAGTCCTGGCCTACTTTGACTGCTGTGACACTCTGGCCAGCCTGCCAGTAACTGCATTCCCTGAGTCCTCTGGCTGGCTGGTCCTCCATCTAAATACTCCTACTCCTGCTGCCCTGCCTGGCAGTCATTCCAGGTTGAGTCTCACTGCTGGGCCGCCTTGCCCTGCCTCTTAGTGGCCACTCCATACTGACTGACTGATGCAGTCCCCACAGCCTCTGTCTGTTGGGCCTCTGGGCCAGTTCTCTGCCCCCTCCCTTGGCTACATCCCTCTGCAAGTTACTTCCCAGGGGTTACAGAGGCCTACCTCTTCCCACAAGGGAGGCATCAGACTGCTGGAAACGTACATGAAGCTCTCTGAGTGGTTTCCTGAAGCCCACTCTTTCCAGGCATAAATGAACAAGAGCACTTGCAAGTCCCTCCCCCTCTGGGGTGGGCCAGGCCTCACAGCATTGCCCTGCCATACTTTCTTCAGCTATCAGTTGCCACAGAGTCCTGACATATAGTCAAAGAGGTGTTCCAAAGGCCACCCCACTGCTACTATTGTTTCCAAACAAGGTTTACATTACTATGTAAACCTCTAGAACATACAACCATCCTCCTCCTCCTTCATGGAAACATCTTGAGAAAAGAGCCTACAGTGCAGGGGCCACAGGCCAGCTGTGCCTGCATCACCTGTTCACCCAGCCTCCAGGAGGTCCCAGGGGAGCTCCCCCAGCACTGCTCTCTCACTTCTTACTCCCTCCAGCCAGAGCAGGCTCCCTTTGTGCCCTGCTGTGCACTGTCAAACCCAGTGAATTATTTTTCAGTCCTTACCTTAGCTGGTTAATTTTTAAAACTCAACCATCTAGAGCAGTTGTTCTCAACCTGTGGGTTGTGACCCCTTTGGGGGGGTCGAATGACCCTTTCACAGGGATCTCCTAAATACATCCTGCATATCAGATTAACTCTATTACAATTCATAACAGTAGCAAAATTACAGTTATGAAGTAGCAACGAAAATAATTTTATGGTTGGGGGTCACCACAACATGAGGAACCCTATTAAAGGGTCGTAGCATTAAGAGGCATTAGGAAGGTTGAGAACCACTGGTCTATACGTTCTTTAACCTCTTTTAGTGCCAGAGACCCCAAGGGAGCTGAGAGCCATGGAATATATGTATACATAACTACTTGAGGGACTCATGGATCCTAAGATGCCCACCAAGGACACCCAACTGAACCCCAGCTCTAGTTTCCTGGTTTTCAGGAAACTGAAAGTGTGGCAGGGCCATGCTGTGAGGCCTGGGCCACCCCAGTGGGGAGGGACCTGCAAGTGCTCTTGTTCATTCAGGAATGAGGTGGCTCTTTGTCCGGGTTCCAGTCCTCTCAGTTCCACCTTAGAGCTACAGGGCTGTCCTCAGCCTACTGCATTCCTCTTTCTACGCTCCCCTGCCCTAGTGACCCCATTCCCATGCTTGGGAGTTTACTGCTCTGTATGTACTTGTGGCTCCCATCTCTCTCTCTGGCCAGGCCTCTTCTCTCACCTCCACCAATGTCCTACAGGACCTCAAGTCTGACACGCCCCAAACTAAAATAGCTGCCAGGTCTCCTGCAGTTGGCAATACCCCTTTGGACCCAGTCATCAAAGCTGGAAACCTGAGGATCCTTGATTCTTGCCCTTAGCTGGGCCCATCCAACACAAAGCTGTATAATTTTCCCATTGAAAATAGCTCCTGAATTTTCACTCTTCTCTCCACATCACTGCCTGTGTTGAGGCCCTCCCCTCTTGGCTATGAATGGCCAGAGCCTCCTAGCTCCAGTCTTTCCCTCCATATAGGCATACCTTGGATACATTGTGGATTCAGTTCTAGACCACCACAATAAAAGACATGTTGCAAAAAAGAGGGTCACAGGCTAGGCACAGTGACTGACACCTGTAATCCTAGCACTCTGGGAGGCTGAGGAGGGTGGACTGCCTGAGTTCTTGAGTTCGAGAGCGAGACCCTGTCTCTAAAAATAGCCAGGTTCTGTGGCGGGCGCCTGTAGTCCTGGCTACTCAGGAGGCTGAGGCAAGAGGATCACTTGAACCCCGGAGTTTGAGGTTGCTGTGAGCTATGATGCCATGGCACCCAGGGTGACAAAGTGAGACTCTGTCTCAAAAATAAAGTGGGTAATGTAAATTTTGGGGTTGTTTTTAAGTGCACACAGAAGTTACTGTAACACTATACTATAATCTAGTAAGCCTGCAGTAGCATTATGTCAAAAATAATGTATATAACAATTAAAAACATTTTATTGCTGAAAAATGCTAATGACCACTTGAGTTTTCAGCCAGTTGTAATCTTTACTGGTGGAAGGTGTTACCTTGATATTGATGACTGCTGATTGCTGAAGGTTTAGTTTAGGGGGCTATGGCAACTTCTTAAAATGAGACAGTGAAATCTGCTGCATTGATTGACAATGCTGCAAAAATTTCTATGGCATGCAATGCTGTTTCATAGTATTCTACCCACAGAACTTTCAAAACTGGAGTCAATCCTCACTGCTGCTTTATCATCTAAGTTCATGGAACATCTAAATCCTTTGTTGTGTCAACAATGTTCACAGCATCTTCACCAGGAGTAGATTCCATCTCAAGAAATCAATTTCTTGGCTCGGGTGCCTGTGGCTCAGTGGTTAGGGTGCTGACCACATGCACCAGTGCTGATGGGTTTAAACCCAGCCCAGACCTGCTAAACAACGACAACTACAACAAAAAAAATAGCCAGGTGCTATGACAGGCACCTATAGTCCCAGCTACTTGGGACTGAGGCAAGAGAATCGCTTAGTAAGCCCCAGAGTTTGAAGTTGCTGTGACACCATGGCACTCTAGCAAACGCAACATAGTGAGACTCTGTTCCAAAAAAACCCCAAAAAACCAAGAAATCAATTTCTTTGCTCATGCCAAAGCAGCAAGTCTTCATCTGTTAAAATTGTTATCATGAGATTGCAGTAATTCAGCCACATCTTTAGGCCCCACACCTAATTTTAGTTCTGCTATTTCTACCACTTCTGAAGTTACCTCCTCCACTGAAGTCTTGAACCCCTTAAAGTCATCCGTGAGGGTTGGAAATGACTTCTTCCACACTCCTGGGTGTTTGTGTTTTTGTTTTGTTTTTGATTCCTTTTTGGAGACAGTCTTTTTTTTTTTTTTTTGAGACAGAGTCTTATTTTGTCACCCTCGGTAGAGTGCCGTAGCGTCACAGCTCATAGCAACCTCCAGCTCTTGGGCTTAGGCAATTCTCTTGCCTCAGCCTCCCAAGTAGCTGGGACTACAGGTGCCTGCCATAATGCCCGGCAATTTTTTTGCTGCTGTTTGCCTGGGGTCAGGTTTGAACCCGTCACCCTCAGTATATGGGGCTGGCGCCCTACTCACTAAGGCACAGGCACCACCCTGGAGACAGTCTTATTTTGTTGCCCCAGCTAGAGTACAGGGTTTCATTACAGCTCACTGCAACCTCAAACTCCTGAGCTCAAGTTTCCTCCTGCCTCAGTCTCCTGAGTAGCTGGGACTATAGGTGACCACCACCATGCCCAGCTAATCCAGAAAGTTTTCAATTGATTTTGCCCAGAGCCATCAGAGGAATCAGTATGTATGGCAGCTATTGCCTTATGAAATCTATTTCTTAAGTAGTAAGACTTAAAATTCAAAATTACTCTTTGGTCCATGGGCTGCAGGACAGATGCTGTGTTAGCAGGCAGGAAGACAACATTCCTCTCTTTGTATATCTCCATTAGAGCTCTTGGATGATGAGGTGCTTTGTCAATGAGCAGTACAATTTTGAAAGGAATATTTTTTACTAAGCAATAGGTCTCAATAGTGGGCTTAAGATACTTAGCAAACCATTCTGTAAACAGATGCTCTGTTATTCAGACTTTGTTATGTTTATAGAGCACAGATAGAGTTGACTTAGGATCATTTATTTTTTTAGGAGTCAGGGTCTTGCTCTATCACCCAGGCTGGAGTGCAGTAGCATGATCATTGCCTACTACACTCTGAAATTCCTGGATTCAAATGAAGCTCCTGCCTCAGCCTCCCAAGCACCTAGGGTGACAGGTGTGTGCCACCAAGTCTGGTTGATTTTTAAAAATATTTTTCCTGTAGATCGGGTCTTTCTATATTGTCCAGGTTAGTATCAAACTCCTGGCCTGAAACAATCCTCTGTCCTAACCTCCCAAGGACAGAGCATAGTTCTCAGCATAGTTCTCAAGGACCCTAAGATTTCTGGAATGATAAATGAGCTTCAAGTTACCAGCTGCATTAGCTTCTTACAAGAGAGCCAGCCTCTCCTTTGAAGCTTTGAAAGCAGGCATGGTCTCTCTTTTTTTTTTTAATTAATTTTTCTTACTTATACATGTGTATATTAGGTTTCCACTTTTGCCTTTACAGAATTAAAAAGGCTAAATTTAATGAAAATAACAAAATTCAACATAAGGACTGAGAACAAAAATCTCATAAGGAACAAATGATGGTAAATACATTCAGAAAAGAAATCAGACTATTGCTGCAACCAAATATTAAGCAGTAAGAATAGTAATAATGCAAAGAAAGTAACATTCACATCCTTTTAAGCTATGAAAATCCTAGAGGCATCTTCTTCCAATATAAGGCCATTTTGTCTGCAATGAAAATCTATTGTTTAATGTAGCCATCTCCATCAATTATGTTAATTTCTTAATTAGATATTCTGGATAATTAGCTCTAGCTTCTATTACTACATCAGCACTTACTGCTTCACCATGTATTTTTATGTTATGGACACAGTTTTGTTTTTTTTTTTCCTTAAACCTCATAAACCAACTTCTGTTAGCTACAAGCTTTTCTTCTTCAGCTTCCTCACCTCTCTAACCCTTCACAGATTTGAAGAGAATTAGGGCCTTGCTCTGGATTAGGCTTTGGCATAAAAGAATGTTATGGCTGGTTTGATCTTCTATTTAGAACACTAGAACTTCCTCTGTATCAGCAATAAGGCTGCTTGGCTTTCTTATTGTGTGTTCATTGGAGAAGCACATTTAATTTCCTGCAAGAACTTTTCTTCTAACTTGGCTACTGTTTAGCACAAGAGGCCTAACTTGTGCTATCTATCTTGGCTTTCAACATGCCTTTCTCACTAAATTTAAATTTTCATTCTAGCTTTTGACTTAAAACGAAAAACATACAACTCCTCCTTTTACTTGAACTCTTATATCTGAGGCCATCATAAGGCTATTAACTGACATAATTTCAATATTGTGTCTCAAAGAATAAGAAGGCCCAATAATACTAAGTTTGTCATACTCTATGGGGCACTGTTCATGACACCCAAAAACAATTAAAATAGTAACATCAATTATCTCTGAACAGATGTAATGGCTAAGTCCTCCCTTTGGAAGCCTTGAGGCAGGTGGAATGCTTGAGTTCAGCAGTTTGAGACCAGCCTGAGCAAGAGAAAAACTCTGTCTTTATTAAAAATAGAAAAACTAGGCTCGGCACCTGTGGCTCAAGCGGCTAAGGCGCCAGCCACGTACACCTAAGGTGGCGGGTTCGAATCCCCAGCCCGGACCCGCCAAACAACAATGATGGCTGCAACCAAAAAATGGCCAGGCGTGGCGGGCGCCTGTGGTCCCAGCTACTTGGGAGGCTGAGGCAGGAGACTCGCTTGAGCCCAGGAGTTGGAGGTTGCTGTGAGTGTGATGCCATGGCACGCTACCCAGGGGGACAGCTTGAGGCTCTGTCTCAAAAAAAAAAAAAAAATAGAAAAACTAGCCAGGTGCCAGGGGAGGTGCCTGTAGTCTCAGCTACTCAGGAGGTGGAGCCAGGAGGAACTCCTGAGCCCAAGAGTTTGAGGCTGCTGTGAGCTATGATGACATAATACCTAAGGCAACAGAGTGAGACTCTGTCTCAAATAAACAAAGCCAAAAATAAAAATGAATGACTTCTGACTACAGATAACTGTAACAGATATAATGATAACTGAACAATACAAGAATTACCAAAATATGATGCAGACCCAGGAAGTGAGCAAATACTGCTGGAAAAATGGTGCCAATAGAGTGATCCAGGATTGTAACAAACGTTTCATTTGCAAAAAACATACTATCTGCAAAATGCAATAAATATGAAGAGAAATAAAGAAATGCTTGTATCCATCACTCTCCCAGCCACCATAAGGGATTACTATGAGAGAGGAAATGTTCTAAAAGAAGGCTGTTATGATGATCTCATCTGGATAGACAGATCTAATGTTGAAAATGTTTAGGATGTATGGTTTTGAGCTCTGTTTGCCTTAGAGAGAAGTGTAGTTCCTCATAAATGCTAATTTGTAAGAGGTATGAAGACAGGAAAATGTCCCCCTACTCACATGTCCTTGTCCAAATTCCCAGAATCCATTGAATATGTTATTATACAAGGTCAGACAATTAAATGCACAAACTCATTGTAGAAAAGTGCTACATACCTCATTGCTGAACATCACTCTAGCTCTAATGGCCATTCTAGAAGGAGAGTTCCAAAATTATTTTTAAGGGGGACTAGGCACTGGTGTCAGTGCATAGCTTCCCAAGGGGAGTATTTTGAAGGTGACCATAGTGATATTCAGCAATGAGGTATATGAGCATTTTTCCCTAAGTTCACAAACTTAATTGTCAGACCTTATATATGGCAAAAGGGACTCTCTGATTAAATTAAGGATCTGGAGATGGTTAGATCTGGGATCATCCTGGAGTAATCCCTTGTGGTAGCTGGGAGAGTGATGGATACAGGCATTTCTTTATTTCTCTTCATTTTTATTGCATTTTGCAGATAGTATGTTTTTTGCAAATGAAACGTTTGTTACAATCCTGGATCACTCTATTGGCACCATGTTTACTGGTTATTTTATTTTGTAATCCAATGTAATAAAAAAAGAACTTATGGGACGATGCCTGTGGCTCAAAGGAGTAGGGTGCCAGCCGTATATGCTGGAGGTGGCAAGTTCAAACCCAGCCCCTGGCCAAAAACTGCAAAAAAAAAACAACAACAACAAACTTATGAGAGATGAGAGAGAGGCAGGAAGGGCAGTGGAAAAGACAACATGATGACAGAAGATGACAGAATGAGAGAGACTGAGAGGTAGGCACAGAGGCAGACACTGACAGTGAGAGAGACTGAGAATGGAAGATGCGATACTGATGCTTTTGAAGATGGAGGAAAGGTCCATTAGTCAAGGAATGTAGGCAGCTTTTACAGAAACAATAGGAAACTTAACATGGATTTGCTCACATTCATGGCCATCATATTCAGTTCACAAAAAAAATGCAGCCCTGTGACCTCAGGATGCCAAACAGAACTGCATAGGCAACGCCAAGCAGCTTCAACAGTCTGCCTTGCACTGCTTTTTCTGTTCAGACTGTGATGGTGACAGTGACTGCTGTGGGTGTCATCACAGTAACAGGACAGACCACATCCTTCTCATCATGTGAACATACAACTGTCCTCTGTGCTAGAGAGGATTTGTGCTTGCAGCTCTTCATTCCCTTTATCTATTAGATGTGAAAAGCCCTCTCTGAGTTTGTGAGACTCTTAGGCTCATATCACCTTCATCCTGGGTTTATACCTTAGCGTACAGGAGAGCACCTGAAGTAAAAGAACAGATACAACCCAGAGTCCTGAGAGTATGGTGAACACCCTCATAGAACCTGGGGCAGTCATAAAACTAGGGGTGATACTCCTTATCTTCTCCCTCAGATAAAACTGAGACACTTAACCCAGTGTTCATTACCTTACTGCTTAGGCTCACTCTGTCACTATTCTGCAAACTGGTGTCTGGGATTACATTAATATATGCTGGGAGGACGGGCTTATATGCCTAATAACGAGCCCAAGAAATTAAAGACAGACTAAGCTGACTTTTTTTTTTGAGACAGAGTCTCACTGTGTTGCCCTCAGTAGAGTGTCATGGTATTAGAGCTCACAGCAACCTCAAACTCTTGGGCTTAAGCGATTCTCTTGCCTCAGCTTCCCAAGTAGCTGGGACTACAGGCACCGCCACAATGCTCAGCTATTTTTTTGTTGCAATTGTCATTGTTTTTTCACTGGCCTGGGCAGGGTCCAAACCTGCCAGCCTCAGTCTATGTGGCCAGTGCCCTACCCACTGATCTATGGGCACCGCCAGACTGAGCTGACTTCTGATGGGCTTAATGAAGGACAACCTAGAGGACTGCCTACTGCCCTTGCAGAGCTGATCATTTCATTCTACAGATGAGAAAACTGAGGCACTGAGAGGTAAAATGACTTCGCTAATGTCACAGCAAGAGAGCTAAACCTGAGAATCCAAATTTCCCATTTTTTAATTCCATAATGAATCATAAAGGGTATTTCCATGATTGTTCATTTCAAAGATGAAATAAAAGAACCTAGCTATTTTCTGAGATTTATTAATAACTGGCCTTCATTGATATCTCATCCACAAAGAACATAGAAACCACTAAATCTCAGTAGGAAGCAGATTTAGGCCCATTATAGCTGCCAAGAGAGGATGTGGAGAGAGGTGAAGGGGTCAAAGAAACTCTACCAGGGGAAATGCTTTCCCAGGAAGGGGTATAATGAAAAGGTACCAGCCCAACCTAAAAGGTATTTATAGTCACACAACAAAGGGATGACTTCAATGACACCTCCTGAGCTGGGAGAAAAGGCATTTAACAGATATCCAGAAGATCAAGAGACTATGTCTAACAGTTTGGCTGGAAAACGGCATGGCCTTCATCTGACAAGAAGTGAATGCCTGCTTGGCCCAGTTACCCTAGAGAAAATGCAACTCCATTTTGCAGGGGAGGGGGGGAGATTTTAAAAAGTAGGGATATTGGCAAAGAAAGTCAGAAAAAAATAATATATAAAACTAAAAATAATTTTCCAAAAAATACATTTAAATAAGGTACTATTTATTGAGAACTCAGAGCAGTCTAACTGGGTGCACAAAATATCTTTCAACACTCAATACTAGTTTGAGAGTTCTAATGTCTTGGAAGAAGAGGATCAAACAGATTCCCTATCTAGATCCAGTCACATACTGTGAGAGGTGATGATCTGTTCCTGGGGTTTCCTGGCAATGACCAGTGTGGCCAGGACACAGGAAGTTTATTTAGGAACAAAAGCACCTCTGGCCCCAGAGACCTCATTTGCCCTCAGCGCTGGCACTAGGCTTTGAGGGGCCTGCTGTTTCAGTGTTCACTTCAGGTCATCTCTGAATCAGGACTTAATTCCAGAATCTCTACCAACAGAAGCATACACTCCACAGCCTAGACTTCACTTCCACTGGGGTCTCTTAGGAGCTATGACTTGCCAGAAAATTATTTTTTTTGAAATCTGTTATATATAATATTCTTTTCCCAAGGCTGGCCAAGCAACATGGCTCAATCCTCTTAATTCTATAGCCCAGAGGCTTCAGTTTTGCTTAGGTATAGAAAGCAGGAGGGGGTGGTGTGGGGTGTGTATGTGTGTATAAAACTCCTAAACACCTAAGAGAAGGATGAAAGTCCATGGATATTCAAGGATCATGTTCCAACTAAATAAAGCACCCTAATGTATTTTTTTTTTTTTTGAGACAGAGTCTCAAGCTGTTGCCTAATGTATTTAAAGCTTCAGATATCAGGCCAGGCACGGTGGCTCACACCTATAATCCTAGCACTCTGGGAGGCTGAGGAGGGTCGATTGCCTGAGTTCACAGGTTCGAGACCAGCCTGAGCCAGAGACCGACCTAGTTTCTAAAAAATAGCTGGGCATTGTGTTGGGCATCTATAGTCCCAGCTACTCGGCAGGCTGATGCAAGAGAAATCATTTGAGCCCAAAGAGTCTGAGGTTGTTGTGAGGTATGACACCACGGCATTCTACCAAGGGCGACAAAGTGAGACTATCTCCAAAAATAAATAAATAAAGCTTCAGATATCATCCAGAGTTTGTATTTCAAATTCAATGGAAATGATCACAGTTGTTGACACATAGGAACAAAGACCTCCACAGGGAAAGGGTTCTTATTCTCTGTTCCTTCCTCAATTTGTAAGACAGAAATAATCATTTCTCCTTCATAAGAACGTTGGGAAAGTTAAGTGGATTTATGGACATGATAAAGTGCTATAGACAAGGAATGATGCTTAGACTCTGGGAAGAACTATCTATGAAGCCCTGTTCACACTCAAACCCCCACAGGCCAAATGAGCCTCACAGGAATTCCAGAAACCACAAAGAAAACAGTGACACAAATAACTATGTAAAAATGAAAAAGTTAAAATTTGAAGGAAATATTTGCACTTACATAAAAGTAATTTAATTAATATCCCTCACACAGAGTTTCTTACAATAGGTAAAAACAACCTAAAAGTGGGCAAAGGAGATCAATAGCCAATTTGCATAAACATGGATGGATAATACACAAAATGCTCTACTTCTCCAGAAATTGGTGAACTATGGATTAAATTATAGGACTTATATCCACTATTTCAGGAAAAACAATCCAACTGAGGAAAATTAGGTAAGCCAGCATACAAGTTGGTACTCAACTTCCAATATTTAAGGATTCCAATGCATTTTGGTTGGATCCTACCTGGTCAGCCTTAGAAGGCCTGCCCAAGTGTACAGAGGAACCAGGCAATTTTTGTTTCATTCTTAGATGTAACATGGCAACCAAGAAATGCCAAGTATTTGTGGAAAGTCTACAGCATGGAAAAGAGAAAAACCAAACAAATAAGCAGAAAACAAAAATTAGAAAGAAGAAAACATGCAAGAATGGTCCTTATCTTTTGGAGGTACCTAGGAAGTCCTCGTGGACGAAATGACAAAATGACAAGATTATGAGCTGTGCTTTAAGTTAGTTAAGCAGTGCAGGGGTGTGACACATGTTACATGTTAGGATTCTGACAGCTGGAATGTTTCAATAGGCTTTAAAGGGGTGTGTCTCCTTTCCCTGCATATCTTGCGGGAATAGATATCATGTCTGGTTGGCAATACTTCCTCCACTTAGTCCTATAAAACCCAAACTGTTAATAAAGTCCTAAAGGTGGCAATAGTGAGGAATCACAGGGTTGATGGAATTAAGGTGAAAGTTGGTATGTCTAAATAGGCTTTATGTCAGATATCACTTTTACCGGATGGCACTATAGGGACAGACATTGTATCTGACTGGCGAAGTTTCTCTATCTGGCATTGCAAATCTGCCCTTCAAGCAATATTAATTGCCCATATAAAAAGGTAACCAGTAAGACTTCCCAAACCCAGTCAGTGTAGACTAGAGACTGGTAGGGGCAAAGTCTCTGTGCAATACCCCCATGTGGAGTGTAGTCAGGGCTTATGGCAAAAGATTCTAAGTGCCTGCCTTCCAGTGAGAAATACTGGAACTTTGGAATAGAGAATTGAAACAGTTTACACAGGGTTTCACTGCCTGGGGAATGTAAGGAGGAAACACAAGCAGGGAGTCTCTTTTCTCTTAGAACTGACTCTGGAATGCCACGAGGAGCTATTGCATTCTATTGTAGAACATTATAAACAGCTGACAAAGCCTGCTTGGTTTGTCTATTTACAAAAGTAAATAGATACATCCTATTGGAAAGGCCGCTACCCTATTCAAAGAAAGTAAAACCAAGCCAGCTTGGTGGGCTGAACTGCATGCTATTTTCCTTGCAATGATGGAAGAATTGAACAGTGTAAAAATCCCTGAGTTTGGGCCTTTACTTTGGGCAGTGGCCAATGGTCAGCTACCCAGTCAGATAGGAGGGCAATGGAAACCCTGGCCTACTAAAAGAATTCTTGAGGGGGGGGACAACCCTACAGAAATTTGAGGGGAGCAGTAAAATAGGGCATGTGAGCGCCCATTAGAAAAAAACTCTTTCAGAACATACAAGGAGTTATCCCCATACGCTCCCGAGGTGGCCACCTGGGTCTTTAAAATAAGTGGACACTCAGGGGGCCTCAGTAATGTAGAGATGAGCTAATCCCCAGAGATGTTCCTTTTGTGTGTCCCTCTCCAGGCACACAATGCCAATAAGAATTGTCCTGGCTGCCCATAACAGAGACACTGGACGGCTACAGGACAGGTGCCCTGGCAGGAAGCTCCTGGGGGTGAGGAGTGCGTCCTGAGAGGCAAGGCAGGGTATGGGGGAAAACCGTGAAAAGCAGAGAAGAGGTCTAATCAAGAAGGGTCTGGAGGAGAGGTTAAGTTCTGAACATGGGGGAGTATGGGGGAGTTTGGGGAAGTATGAGCAGATCGATTCTAAGGGGGAGAGGAAGGTCTAATGGGGGACAGTTTCTAATGAGGCAGAGGTTTTAACCTAAGGACTAAATGGGCGAATGGTTCTTTTCACTTGAAAAATCTAAACCAGCTATATGGGGATGGGGGGAAACTCCTGCCCAGGCTTCCAGCGACCCTCTCATCTCAGCCTGAGTTGTTGGGACTACAGGTGCATGCCATCATGCTTGGCTATGTATCAGCTACGTATGTGCAGGCCTGATAAAATCAATTTTTGGACATATAGAGGTTCAGGTAATTTACCTCTTACATCTCCAATTTTCAGAAATTGCTCAGAAACATCAGAACAAGGAAGTAAACTAAGGAAAGGGATCTGGGAAATAGAGGATTTAATCCAGATGAAAGAAGTCCTGGCATGGCAGCTGTGTGTTAGCCTACAGAACAATCCATACAGCTACCCAAATACAGAGATTTCCAAGAAGGAGGTTCCTAAGAAGTGAATTCACAAATTATATGGTACCACCATTTTTTTGAAAAAAAGACACAGATAAGCTAAAGACAAACAGTTCCATTAAAAAAAGGGGTAATTAGAAATTCCAGGAAAAGGGGTGGTGCCTGTGGCTCAGTGGGTAGGGCGCCAGCCCCATATACCAAGGGTGGTAGGTTCAAACCCAGCCCCAGCCAGCTAACACAGCAGTGACAAGTGCAACAAAAATAGCCGGGTGTTGTGGCGGGCGTCTATAGTTCCAGCTACTAGGGAGGCTGAGGCAAGAGAATTGCCTAAGCCCAAGAGGTGGAGGTTACCGTGAGTTGTGATGCCATAGCATTCTACTGAGGGCAACAAAGAAAGACACTGTCTCAAAAAAAAAAAAAAAATTCCAGGAAAAACAAAAGCTCTAAAGAAATATAAACATAGCATTGGTTTTTCAGTTGATAATACCGTCATCATACAAAGTAGGGCACAGGAGATAGTGTCTTTAGTTTATGAGAGCCAAAACACAGAAGGATATGTATTATCCTTTTCATTATAATAATCTAATAGATGATATGAAAGTAGAACTCTAAGAAAGGAAATATAAGACTCTTAAGGAAGGAAAGAGATGGTACCTATACTGTATTATAGCAGGAAGTCAATAGATACATGTCCAAACTGATAAATCAAGAAATGGCAGGGCGGTGCCTGTGGTTCAAGGGAGAAGAGTGCCAGCCCCATATGCCGGAGGTGGTGGGTTCAAACCCGGCCCCGGCCAAAAACTGCAAAGAAATAAAAAAATAAAATTCAGTATAAAAAGAATAGAAATGGCAATATAATAATTAACCACATGGCTCGGCACCTGTGGCTCAAGTGGCTAAGGCACCAGCCACATACACTTAAGGTGGTGGGTTCGAATCCAGCCTGGGCCTGCCAAACAACAATGATGGCTGCAACCAAAAAAATAGCCCGGTGTTGTGTGGTGGGCGCCTGTAGTCCCAGCTACTTGGGAGGCAGAGGCAGGAGACTCGCTTGAGCCCAGGAGTTGGAGGTTGCTGTGAGCTATGCCACAGCACTCCACTCAGGGGGACAGCTTGAGGCTGTGTCTCAAAAAAAATAAAATAAAATAAAATAATTAACCACATGGAAGAATACCCAGAAGAAATAGTTAAATTGAAACTGGTTTTCCTTTTTGTATTGATTTTTTTTTTTTATTGTTCCAGGTTAATTTAAGGTTACAAAGAATTAGGTTACAATGATTGCATTTGTTAGGTAGAGTCCCTCTTATAATTGTGTCCCACCTCTAAGAGGTGTGCCATACACCCTAACATTGTGCCCATTAAGTGGGAGCACACCTATTCCCCCTATCTCCTCTTCCCCTGCCCCCCCACCTTGAATCAATTTGAGTTTTTCTCTTATGTGAGTGTATATTAGATCGTCTACTGGCTTCCTATTAGTATTGAGTACACTGGATTCTTGCTTCTCTATTCTTGTGATATTTTACTAAGAAGAATGTATTGATTTTATTATTATTTTTTAAACTCAGTGGCTCTGCTCTGCGCCAGAATGCTGGGTTTGACTTGCCAGCTCTATCACTTATGAGCTATGCAACTATGGAAGGTTACTGAGCAAGTCTAACTCATCAGCTGTAAAATGGAGAAAATATTTACATTACAAACATATTATATTAAAAACACCAATCCACATAAAACGTGAAAGAATATCTGGAATTTAAAACATGATTAATAAAAATTTTGATCAAAATTCAGAAAAATAAGCTAAGAAAAAAGTAATAATGGTGATGGATGTTATCCAAATAATCTAGAAGAAAAATGAAATATGATAAACCAAAGAATGAAAGCCATGACTAGGAAAGCTGACATGTAGAAGGGTCACCTTGCCATTTGCCCTGCATCCAGCCAGGCCTGACAGGTAACCTGAGACTCAAGTTCTGCTTGCTCCTCAGGCAACTTTCCCAGGTCACTCTTGGAATGCAGGGACCATCCCTCCTGGGCTTCTAATTCTGGCCCCCACCCCAGCCACCTCCTTCCATAAGGAGATGGCTTACACACCATTTAAAGATTCTCTTCTCCAGTCTGGTGCCTGTAGCACAGTAGTTACGGCACCAGCCACATACACAGGCTGGTGGGTTTGAACCCGGCCCGGGCCAGCTCAACAACAATGACAACTGTAACAAAAAATAGCCAGGCATTGTGGCAGGCTCCTGTAGTCCCAGCCACTCAGGAGACTGAGGCAAGAGAATTGCTTAAGCCCAAGAATTTGAGGTTGCTGTGAGCTGTGAGGCCACAACACTCTACCGAGGGCAACACAGTGAGACTCTGCCTCAAAAAAAAAAAAAAAGGCTCGGCGCCTGTGGTTCAAGGGGCT
>NW_003852472.1:2189114-2192959 GCF_000181295.1 Otolemur garnettii | reverse complement strand
AAAAAAAAAAAAAAAAAGATTCTCTTCTCCAGAATAAATAGCTTTGGTACCACAGGTCATTTTCTGATGCTGTGGCATTATAGTCACCATCCTTTAGATGTGCCTTTAGATAGTCCTGGTGTGCCACTAGAATTCTTTTGACAGGCAGCATCTTCCCTTCTCCTGCTGTTATCACCTCTCACTCGGATGCCGGCTACTTCCAATGTTTCCCCACCCTGCCCCTCAGCCCCCTCAGGTAATCTCAGCTCTCTTCACAGCAGCAGATGTTGTACTGGACTTCTCTCTCTCTGCCACACAGCAGTTAGTGCTCACAGCCAGCTCCCCACAGGAACGCTGGAAGGAGTGAGTGATGAAGGAAGGCCCTCAGTGGTGGCATGGGATTGTCCCCTCACATTTGGTGTGTTCTAAACCAGCAAGCAATAAAATCTTTGTCTGCCCTTGAACCTACTTCCTTTGCTTGTGTGATTTTTAAAAAATGCTAAGTACAAGACTTCACATTTCATCTCTAGCAGAGGGAGCTGCTACTCTAGCCCTGAAAGTCTATAAGGGCCTGATGGTAAAAAAGGACCAGAAAGACCATCTAATCTCACATGTCACCCAACTCTCAGGGGCCCTTTAGCTCTGTTCAGGCAGACCCTAGCAATGGCTGCACCAGCTCCCAAGATGACCCACACCCTTATGGAACAAAGTGGAGAAGCCCAGGAGCAAGCACTCACCCCAAGGCCATTCTCCGAAAGCAATCAAAAGGGGCACCTTTGGGCAGTGCCCGTAGCTCAGTGGGTAGGGCACTGGCCACATACACCAGGGCTGGCCAGTTCGAACTCAGTCTGGGAAGGCTAAAACAATGACAACTACAACAAGAAAAGCAGCTGGGTGTTGTGGCAATGCCTGTAGTCTCAGCTACTTGGGAGGCCGAGGCAAGAGAATCGCTTAAGCCCAAGAGTTTGAGATTGCTGTGAGCTGTGACACCACAGCACTCTACCCAGGGTGACAGCTTGAGTTTCCAAAAAAAAAAAGGGAGCACCTTTTCACTGTGTGTTCTCCATGTCCAGATAACTTAGTGTCACTTATAGTAGGATATTTAATCAGTAAATCTTCCTATTAGGCCAAATTCTGTCTTCCTATTGTGTCTGCTTCTTGGTCCTAATCTTTGGAAACCACCTGCTCTATGTTAACCATTTATATGTGGTTGAAAATAGCTACAAGAGCCAGGCACGGTGGCTCATGCCTGTAAGCACAGTACTTGGGAGGCCGAGGCCAGTAGATTTCCGGAGCTTACAGGTTTGATACCAGCCTGAGCAAGAGTGAGACGCCATCTCTAAAAAGTAGCCAGGTGTTGTGGTGTGCACCTGTAGTCCCAGCTACTCAGGAGGCTGAGGCAAGAGAATTACTTGAGTCCAAAAGTTTGAAGTTTCTGTGAGCTATTATGTCACAGCACTCTACTGAGGGTGACAAAGAAAGACTCTTGTCTCAAAAGAAAAGAAAAGTTATTGTTGTTTAGCAGCCCCGGGCCGGGTTCAAACCTGCCAACTTTGGTGTATGTGGCCAGTGCTCTGTCACTGAGTTACCTTTACGTGTCTTTTCCAGACACAATGGAACTATTCCAGGGGTCTCAGGTCTCAGCATGTTAGAAGGACAGCATCTGTTACAAAAACTCTTTGATGCCCCTGGTAAAATCACTACAATTGTGGATGGAACTACATTGAAGTCTTATCAGGGAATAATTAAAAAGATGTCTACTTGTGGCTCAGTTCCCATAGCTCAGTGAGTAGGGCGCCGGCCACATACACTGAAGCTGGCAGTTTCGATCCCGGCCCAGGCCTGCTAAACAACAATGACAACTGCAACCTAAAACTAGCTGGGCGTTGTGGTGGGCACCTGTAGTCCCAGCTACTTGAGAGGCTGAGGCAAGAGAATCACTTAAGCCCAAGAGTTTGAGGTTGCTGTGAGCTGTGACACCACTCAAAAGAACAGTGCGTACCACAGGATCTCAGCACCCACGATGGGCATCTTGTTATCATCTCCACCCTCTGGTTTTTGGGAAACAGAAGCTACCTGCTCTCAGACAATCATTTCTATCCCAATTCCTACCACATGGTGCTGGGAAGGGGAGACACTTATAGGGCTCTACATACCCCAAACAGGGCCAGAGTCCTGCCCAGGATTTTTCAAATGCAGCTATGCCTGAGAGAAGGGCAGGAGGTGGGGTGGGTAAGAAACAGCTCTCTCTCCATTACAAAGAAGCCCATGAAGATGGACACCTGGGCACTCCCTGTGGGCAGGAAATGAGCCTCTTGGTTTCTCCTTGTCCAAGGGATGCCCATACTCCTTTAATTCAGCTATTCTAAGGATCTTTCTAGCTGATGCTAAAGATGGGCTTCTGTCACTGGCAATAATAAGAGTCCTAATATCCAACACAAGAAGCCCTGAAGATATGTTTTTACAAGAGGCTAGTCTACTGGTATGGCTGTTTTACACTTGATAAACCAACATTTACTGGGCACAATCATGTGCCAGGCAGGGTTCCAGATGCTAAAAAGTACAAAGATAAAAAATACATGGTCTCTGATATTGACAAATTCTTTCTACCATAATCAGAGGCTTGGAGAATATAATTTAGAGAAAACTCATTCCACTAGAAGAAATCCTTTTTCTTTTTTCTTTTGAAGAATTTTTTTTTCCCTGCAATTTTTGGCCACGGCTAGGTTTGAACCCACCACCTCCAGCATACCAGGCCAGCACCTTAATCCTTTGAGTCACAGGCACTGCCCTCTTTTTTCTTTTGAGACAGAGTCTCATTATGTCCACCTCAGTAGAGGAAGGTGACATCACAGCTCACAGCAACCTCCAGCTCCTGGGCTTAAGTGATTGATTCTCTTGCCTCAGCCTCCTGAGTAGCTGGGACTACAGGCGCCCACCACAATGCCTGGCTATATTTTTGGTTGCAGTTGTCATTGTTATTTAGCAGGCTCAGGCGGGGCTTGAACCCGCCAGCCTCAGTGTATGTGGCCAATGCCCTACTCACTGAGCTAGCCACCAGAAGAGAAATCTTACAAATCAGTAATATCTAACATTTAAGAAGACAAAAAGAAAGGCTGAAATAGTCTCACAACTACATCATCAAGATGACCCAGCTTTTAGCTTCTTTTATTTATTTTTTATTTTTTTTTAGAGACAGAGTCTCACTTTGTTGCCCTCGGTAGAGTGCCATGGCGTCACAGGTCACAAGCAACCTCCAGCTCTTTCCTCAGCCTCCTGCTTTTAGCTTCTTTTAATGAGCAACCTGGCTACAGGTACAACAGAAAAAAAAGGGAACAGGAAGAACAAAGACACCAATGCTAAAATATATTACAATCTCAATAGCAGCGAGAATATGACAATTGTGGCCATTTGAGACCCAAATATAGTCATTATTGATGGTAAAACAGTCACAAGTTAGAAATATGTGGGAAACCATCTAAAAATCAGCCTCCACATTCACATTATGCTACCTACCAGTTTACTGTAACCAAATACTGCATGGGTATAAAAGAAGACACACAGATCAATGGAATAGACTAGAGAACCCAGAGATAAAGCCACACAGCTACAACCTACTGATTTTCAACAAAGCTAAAACAACGAAGATAAAAACATACACTAGGGCTTGGCGCCCATAGCACAGTGGCTATGGCGTCAGCCACATACACCAAGGGTGGTGGCTTTAAACCCAACGTGGGTGAGCTAAACAATGACAACTGCAACAAAAAATAGCTGGGCATTGTGGTGGGTGCCTGTAGTCCCAGCTACTGGGGAGGCTGAGGCAAGAGAACTGCGTAAGCCAAGCCCAAGAGTTTGAGGTTGCT
>NW_003852472.1:2184818-2188874 GCF_000181295.1 Otolemur garnettii | reverse complement strand
TGAGACTCTCAAAAAAAAAAAAAAAAAAAAAAAAAAACCACTGAGTTAAAGGACACCCTAGCCAATAAATGGTGCTGGAAGAACTGGACAGCCATATGCAGAAAAATTAAATTGGATCACTATCTCTCACCATATACAAAAATTTAACTTAAGATTCATGAAATCTTAAACATAAGACCTAAAACAAGCAAACAAAAAAACAGTAGACCAAGACCCCAAACACAAATCAGCAACAGTAAAAACAAATGGGACTCAATTTAAACTAAACAGTGTCTGCACAGCAAAGGAAATAATCAACAGAGTAAATAGACAACCCACAATAGAATTGGAGAAAATATTCACACACCATACATCTGACAAAGGGCTAACATCTAGAATCTTCTAAGAACTCAAATCAAGAAAAAACAACCCCACCAAAGAGTAGGTAAAAGACATGAATAGATTTTTTTTTAAAAGATGACAAATGGTAAATAAATATATTAAAAAATGCTCAACATCATTAATCAGGGAAATGCATATTAAAACCATAATGATATACCACCCTTATCTCTGTTGGAACAGCCATTATTAAGAAGTAAAAAAAAAGATACTGGTATAGATGGGTAAAAGGGAATGCTTATACACTGTTGGTGGGAAGGTAAATTACTGTAACATCTATAGAAAATAGTTTGAGAGTCCTCAAACAACTAAAAGCAGACCTACCCTTTGATCTAAAAATCCCATTGCTGGTCATCTACCCAAAGGAAAAGATATCATTTTATTAAACAAAGCTGCATTGTGTTGAGAATGTTTATCTCAGCACAATTCATAATTGCAAAGATACGGAATCAATTCTAAGTGCCCATCTACCAAGGAGTGAATAAAGAAAATGTGGTATGTGTGCGCATATCAAAATACATACACACACCATGGAGTACTACTCAGCCATAAAAAGGAATGAAATTGTCTTTTGCATCAACTTGGATGGAACTAAAGACTATGTTATAATAAAGTGACATATTTCAGGAATGGAAAACAGATATCATGTTTTCTCAATTATAAGTGGGAGCTAAATGAAGGCTACAACACAGGAACAAAGATACATAAAGGACACTAGAAACTGGGCCGCACTTGTAGCTCAAGGAGTAGGGCCCCAGCCCCATATACTGGGGGTGGCAGGTTAAAGCCCACCCCCGACCAAAACTGAAAAAAAAAAAAAAGAGAGATACTAGAAACTAAGAAAGGGGGTAGAATGACAGAAGGGATAAAAAGCTACCTATCAGGTTTAATGTACACTATGTGGTGACAGGTACACTAAAAGCCCTAACTTCAGCATTATACAATTCACCCATGTAACAAAAAACACTTGTAACCCCTAAATCTATTGAAATTAAAAAAAAAAAAAATCAGCCTCCAAAGTCTGACAGACCAAAGGCTAGAGGTAAAGATAAAGAAAAGGAAACTATTGCCCAGCTGGGTTTCCCAAGCCTGGTTTTAGGATGGACCCTGGAAGAATTGGATTTTCATTAATGGCAGGACCTGTGGGATCAGAGCCCAAAATATCTGCCAAACAGCCACCAGTCCTCCATTTCTATCTGACATTAACAACGGCCAAACAAGAGAAGTCCTCTGGCTCATGTCTCAGTTCAGAAGATTGGCAAACATGACTCCAAAGTTGACCCCCACCCCAAAGACCTGAAAGCCAGGGTCAAAGGGTCAGCATCAATAAGGGCAACATTTACTTCTCCTGCTGACTGGCTCAGTCTGACAGGGAAGATAGCAGCACTTTATACATCATTTGTGAGAACATCTGGGATGAATAGGGCTTTTCACTGCCTCCTCCTCTCAAGCCTCTTTTGTAGAGATATAGGTAGCAACAAAGGAGAGATTTATCACTATGAGCCCGTTCAGCAGCTGTTTTCTCGTTATTCCTTGTTTAACTTCTCTCAAGAGAGTGGAGTTATCTACCTGGCTAAGCAGGTGTTTAAGGCAGGTGATTTTGTTTCCATTAATTTTCTTAAATAGACCAGACTAGAGGGTTATTTCATGTACTGATGGGGGAAAACCTGCCTTGTGTCTGCTAAACCACAAGGTGTGTGTTTGGTAGGAATGTTAGATTCTGCTCTCCATTGGTTTCAGCATCTTCAAATCTCTAATTCTAATAGTAAGCAGAATTTATGAGCTACAGCCCATCCCTACCCCTTGGCTCCTGAATTCTCTCTTCTTTAATAATATGTTAGAAGTGAAGTTAAAGGCTTTCAAGTTGTCAAGAAAAAAAACAAAGATTAAGAAAAGCCTGACATTTCACTTCAAAGCCAAGCTAAATAATCACATTAATCACTATACTCGGTTTCATGTTCTAAACTACCTTAAGGAGAGTTTAACATAAAACATAAAAAAAAAAAAAAGTAGAATATTTTTGCAACAGAGTCTTGCTTTGTCATATAGTGCCATGATGTCATAGCTCACAGCAACCTCTAACACTTGGGCTCAAGGGATTCTCTTGTCTCAGCCTCCCAAATAGTTAGGACTACAGGTACCTGACACAAATGCCCAGCTAATTTTAGAGATGGGGGTCTCAGTCTAGCTCAGGCTGGTCTTGAACTCATGAGCTCAGGTGATTTGCCTGCTTGGGCTTCCCAAAGTGCTGAGATTATAGGAGCCACTGTGCCTGGCCATTCTTAGAAAATTTTAAATATCAAGGTCCCCTAAACCTATAAATGTAACCTCCAGGTCTGGGTGAACTGTCCAATAGTGATCTTCTGTATGAAAAGGTCCACAGTATTTGAATTCTGCACTATAATTGTGTCATTAGCTGCAACAAGGAACTCTCCTACCCCTCCACCCCAAATCCATCCTCAGTTGTAAACAGCCACTATCTACTGGGGCCCAAGAACAATATGCTTCTTTACTTTAGACAAAACCCTTGGAACTCTATGGCTCGAGTGGCTAAGGCGCCAGCCACATACACCTGAGCTGGCAGGTTCGAATCCAGCCCAGACCTGCCAAACAACAATGATGGCTGCAACAAAAAAACAGCCATGTGTTGTGATGCCTGTAGTCCCAGCTACTTGGGAAGTAGAGGCAGGAGAATCGCTTGAGTCCAGGAGTTGGAGGTTGCAGTGAGGTATGATGCCATGGCACTCTACGCAGGGTGACAGCTTGAAGCTCTGTCTCAAAAAAAAAAAAAAGAAAAAGCAGCAGCAGCAGCAGCCTGTCTGCGACCCCAGGCCTTCAATTACCTTCAATTTTCTCCCACAGTAGAGCCATTTTCACAAGGGGCAAACATTCGGTGGCACATTTCTTTCTCTTTATCCACATAGTCTCTGTAATAGCTGTTGAGAAAATATACACTAGTTAGAGAAGGTCTATCTTTGTAGGAGGTGACATCTGGTGGCCAGAATTCTGCACTTATATTCAGAAACACTAAAAATTTAGGTCTTAAACTGAATCAACACAGGAAAGGTGGCAGAGATCAGGAAGCACCCGAGAGCTGTTCAGGAAGCCGTGGATAGGAAGTCCTTAACATGAAGAAATGGCAGCCTTGATGGCAGGAGCCTCTCTTAGTGAGGCTCCAGGCTGAGTCTTGCCAAGTTACCCCTCATAATTAGCAGCCTCAAGCCTATTTTTAGATTTTATTATTTTTTTTTAGATTGTCTTGCTAAACAATGGTTAGATCCCCAAATTTCTGCAACTAACTTGACAGCATAATTTTAAATATGAGAAAGGAAATTTCTGGGAAGTCCAGAAGGATAGATACGTAATCACTGGTTCCAAATACAAGAGATGCACACATCTCAGACTCTTAATGCCAAGAAAGCTTTAACTGGAAATCTGGATTGACTATTAAATGTTAAGGGGACTAGAGGACCTCATCAATACAGAAGAAAATATGACAGGTATGGTGCACACACCTCTAATCCCAGCACTTTAGGAGGCCAAGGTGGGAGGACTGCTTGAGGACAGGTGTTCAAGATCAGCCAGGGCAACACAGTGAGATATTTGTCTCTATAAAAAATTTAAAAATCAACCAGGGCTCGGCGCCTGTGGCTCAAGCGGCTAAGGCGCCAGCCACAT
>NW_003852472.1:2178930-2184628 GCF_000181295.1 Otolemur garnettii | reverse complement strand
TCTCAAAAAAAAAAAAAATCAACCAGGCATGGTGGTACATACTGGTAGTCCTAGCTACTTGGGAGGCTGAGATGGGAGGATTGCTTGAGCACAGGCATTAGAGGCTGCAGTGACTTATGATCATACCATTGCACTCCAGGCTGGGAAATGGAGCAATACTTAAAAGCCTTTTTAAAAATTTCACTGGAACACCTCTCTAGTGGCACTTATTTATAGGATAAGAGAAAGAGAGGTGGAAAACGATCCAGACATTTGTAGTTTGGCAGTCTGTCTGACCTCCTTGCTGGGAACTGCTGTTTCAGCACACTGAGCAATTCAGAAAGCCAGCTCTAGCAGGGGCTGCCTCATAACACATTCTGGGCAACATTCCCAGATAGTCCTTTACCCAGGTAGATGAACCAGAACTGCACCCATGTCACATACCCTCTGTTCACATACCTACAGATAGAGGTCTCACCTGGCCAGTTTCTTCAGCTCATTATTGACATCATGATTGAAGGGCTGCTCCTTCTGGGCTCGGACTAGAAAATCTCGGGCTTTCTCATACTCAGTCATGAGAAGACAAGCCTGTCATAAAGGAAAGAGTTTTGAAACTATATTTAGGAAAGCAAGCATGTTCACAGTAACTGAGTTGAGTACTACTGCTACCTTTTCCTGGACATCCGTTCTCAAGTCCTTACTCTCCAACTCACCTGTCCACACCTGAAAAGGGCCTTAGCATTTTTTTGGTCAATGATCAAAGCCTGCTCTCCAAAGTGCAAGGCCCTGGTCGGCCTGTCTAGCTTCAAGTATGTGAAGGACAGGTTCAGGAGGACGAGAAGCTTGGCAGCCTCCACCAGGTGCTGCTCTTCAAGGGGTGCTTCTCGTCGGTGGAGAAGCAACAAGGCCTGTGGAGAAGGAAGGCAAATGGTCAAGAAAAGTAACAATCTTATCTATAAAACCCTGAAAGATCCATATATTAAAAAAAGAGCTAAAAATGAGTTCAGCAAGGTCTCAGGACACAAGACCAATTTATAAAACTCAGTTGTGTTTCTATATTGTAGCAATGAACAATCCAAAAATGACATTAAGAAGTAACTCCATTTACAATAGGATCAAAAAAGAATAAAATAAATAGAAATAAACTTATAAGTGTAGGACTTCTACACTGAACACTACAAATTATTAAAAGAAAATAATATGCAAATAAATGGAAAGACATCTCATGTTCATGGACTGGAAGACTTAATATTGTTAAGATGGTAATATTCCCCAAACTGACAGATTCAATGCAACCACTACTTAAAATTTCAGCAGCCCTTCTTGCAGAGATGGACAAGTTGATTAGAAAATTCACATGGAAATTCAAGGGACTCTGAATAGCCAAAACACTCGAGAAAGAACAAAGTGGAAAGACTCATACTTCCCAATATCAAAACTTACTAAAGCTATGGTCATTAAGCCAGTGTGATAATGGCATAAGGACAGACATGTGGATCACTGGAATGAAACAGAGTTCAGATTAAGAGTCCAAAAGTAAATCCATACAACTATAGTCAACTGACTTTTTTTAAAACAATAGCGTCAAAACCATTCAATGGGGGAAAATAATAGTCTTTTCAACAAATTGTGCTGGACACTTGGCTATCAAATGAACAAAGTTGGACCCATACCTTCCATTGTATATAAAAGTTAACTCGAATGGATCATAGACATAAAAGAGATAAAACTCTAAGACTCTTAGAAGCACAGGTATAAATCTTTGGGACTTTGGTAAACAACTGTTTGTTCAATATAACACCAAAAGCACAAATAAGCAAAGAATAAACTGAACTTCATCAAAATTTAAAATTTTGTTTCAAAGGACACTACTAAGAAAATGAAAAAACAACTAACAGAATGGCAGATAATATTTTCAAATCACATTTAGTAAGGATCTGGTATCCAGAATTTATAAACAACTTTTACAACTCAGTAAATACAAAGACAATCCAATTTAATATGCAAAAGATTTAAAGACATTTCTCCAAACATCATGTACAAATGGTCAATAAGTCCATGAAAATATGCTCAACGTCATAGTCATCAGGGAAATGAAAATCAAAACCACAATGAGATACCACTTCACACACAGTGTAAATCAAAACCACAGTGAGATACCACTTCACACCCACTAGGATGGCTGTAATTTTAAAAATGTAAAGTAAGTGCTAGGAAGGACATGAGAAGTTAGAACACTTGCTGGTGGGAATGCAAAATGGTGCAGCTGCTGTAGAAGTTTGGCAGTTCCTCAAAAATTTAAACACAGGGTTACCATATGACTCAGCAATTGCACTTCTAGGTACACATTCAAAGAACTGAAAACATGTATGTCCACTCAACAACCTGTACACAAAGTTCACAGCAGCATTATTCATAACCAAAAAGTGAAAGCAACCCAAATGTCCATCAAATGATGGGTAAATAAAAGGCAACAGAATCATACAACAGAATATTACTCAGCCTTAAAAAAGAATGAAGTTTGTGGGTGCTGCCTGTGGCTCAAAGGAGTAGAGCTCCAGCCCATATACCAGAGGTGGCAGGTTCAAACCTGACCCTGGCCAAAAACTGCAAAAAAAAAAAAAAAAAAGTAGAGTTTGGTACATGATATGACACAGTTGAACATTCAAAACATTATGCTAAGTGAAATAAGCCAGCCACAAAGGGTCACATATTTGATGAAACTATTTTACATGAAAGGCACAGAATAGTCAAATCCACAGAAACAACGTAGAATAGAGGTTACCAAGGGTTGGGAATGTAGGCGGAATGGTAACTGCTAACAGGCACAGGGTTTCATTTATTGGGTGATGAAAATGTTCCATAGTTAAATATTGATAATGGTTGCAGAACCCTGTGAATTTACTAACAACCACTAAACTGTATACTTTTTCTCTTTTTAAATTTTTTCTTATTTTTAATTATTATGGGTACATAATAGTTGTAACCGTTTTTTTTTTTTTTCCCCTTCCTGAGATTGTCTTGCTTTGTTGCCTGGGATAGAATGCAGTGGCATCATCATAGCTCACTGGAACCTCCTGGGCTCAAGCAATCCTCCAGCCTCAGCCTCCTGAGTAGCCGTAACTACAGGTGTATACGTATTTTTTTTCTATTTTTGGTAGAGATGGGGTTTCACTCTTGTTGGGGCTGGTCTTGAACTCTTGGCCTCAAGCAATCCTCCTGCCTTGGCCTCTTCTAGAATTACAGACATGCCTGGCCAGTAGTTCTATATCTTTACAGGATACATGTGACATTTTGATACAAACATACAATGTGAATTAATCAAATTAGGGTAAACCGTGTCTCCAACACCTTAGGAATTTATCGTTTCCTTGTTAAGAACATTCCAATTCTACTGTTTTAGTTGTTTTAAAGTATATTCTAATTTATTATTGATTATAGTCCCTTTGTTCTCAGTATCGTTGAGTCTATCTAATTATATTTTTGCACCCAATAACCAACTCCACTTTATCCACTCCTTCCAGCTCCCCTCCTTAGCCTTCAGTAACCATCACTCTAGTCTGTCTCCATGAGATTATTTTTAATATTCAGCCCTCACATGTGAAAAGATGTGAGATTTGTCTTTCTGTGCAAAGCTTATTTCACTTAACATAATGTTCTCTAGTTTCATTCATGTTGTTACAAATGGCCAAGTTTCCGCTTGGCGCCTGTGGCTCAAGAGGCTAAGGCGCCAGCCACATACACCTAAGGTGGCAGGTTCGAATCCAGCCCAGACCTGCCAAACAACAATAATGGCTGCAACCAAAAAATAGCTGGGCGTTGTGGCGGGCGGCTGTGGTCCCAGCTACTTGGGAGGCTGAGGCAGGAGACTTGCTTGAGCCCAGGAGTTGGAGGTTGCTGTGAGCAGTGAAGCCATAGCACTCTACCCAGGAGGACAGCTTGAGGCTCTGTCTCAAAAAAAACCCAAAAAAACAAAAAAACAAATGGCCAAGTTTCATTCTTGAGGCTATATAATACTCCACTGCATATATGTACAATTTATTTTTTCTTTGCAGTTTTTGGCTGGGGCTGGGTCTGAATGCACCACCTCCAGCATATGGGGCTGGTGCCCTACTACTTGAGCCACAGGTGCCGCCCAACATATATGTACAATTTTATCCATTCATCCTTTGATGGAGACACTTAGGTTGATTCCAAATCTTGGCTACTGTCAATAGTGCAGCAATAAATGTGGGAATGCAGATGTCCTCTAGATACAGTGAATTCTTCTTCTTTGGATATACACCAAGCAGTGGCATTTCTGGGTCACACGGTACTTCGATTTCTAGTTTTTAAGGAACCTCCATACCGTTCTCCATAGTGGTTGCACTAATTTACATTTCCCCCACAGTGTATGAGTATTCCCCTTTCTCCATATCCTCACCAGTATCCACTATTGCCTTTTTGATAAAAGCCCTTTTAACTGGGTTGACATCCCTTTTTATAGGTTTAGCTGCAACATGCCTAGCACAGTGCCTACCATGAAATAATCATTAAAGTGAAGTTTGTCCCTTCAGATCTTCCATACAGTGGTATACAAATAAATGTTCAATAATCAGCTCTTCGAGGGGAGGCAGAGGCCTGCTTTGTAGCATTTGCCTATTCCTGTGGTATAAATATTCCCATCAAAGCTGATTTCAAACTGCCCAAATTCATATTAACCAAGTCACAAAATTCCCCCAAATTTTACTTGAAAAGTTTAAGCTTTCATGAGCTCCTGTACACCACTGTCTGCATGTTTGTGACCAATGCCTCTTCCCCTAAACTTACATTTATCAACTCTCTTTTTAAGTGTTCCCCACTACCCACTTAATCAAGTTCAAATTTGTCTGTACACATCATCTTCCTGAATATGGCCACCTTGTATCTATTACCCTAGTATTCTTTAGATATAACCTATTTCAGACTACGAATCTACCAACTATACGCTTGCTTACTTCTACCTGTCACAATCTCTTCTTTTGTCTAGAGTTAATTCCTCCCCATTTCCCTAACTGCCATTTCATCCCTCTAGACTCAGCTAAAACCCCATTTCCTCTATGCCACCTCTACCAGTAGTTCCAATCCACAAAAATCTCTTCTCCAAAAAGCTATAGCACTAAGTACTAACCTTAGTCCATCTGGACTGCTATGACCAGACACCATCAAGTGCATGGCTTATGAAAAACCAACAACTCCAGAGATTTCTCACAGTTCAGGAGGTTGGGACGCATAAACATCAAGACACAGGCAGACTTAGTGTCTGGTTAGGGCTCACTTCTGGTTCACCAATGGCAACTCCCAGCTGTGTCCTCACATAATAGAGCAGCAAGACAGTTCTCTAGGGTCTCTTTCATAAAGGCACTGAGCCCATTTGTGAGGGCTCACTCATGACCCCTACACCTCCCAAAGGACCCACCTCCTCCTAATACCATCAACTTGGTGACTGGGTTTTCAACATGTGAATTTTGGGAGCACATAAATACTCAAACCGTAAATATCTGTTAGTTTTTCTTTTTCGCTTGTATCTGTTAGTTTTTCAAGCTACTTTTTATCTTACTACCCAGATTAAAAGCCCTTGCAAACAGGAACCCTGCCTGATACTTACATGACCCACACAATGCAGAGCAAAAGGCTGAAAACACAATGGTGCTTAATAAATGTCAGCCTGCAGTTCCAAGACTGAGGACATTTCTTTCTT
>NW_003852472.1:2137505-2178850 GCF_000181295.1 Otolemur garnettii | reverse complement strand
ACTCTTGGGCTTAAGTGATTCTCTTGAGTCAGCCTCTCGAGTAGCGGGGACTATAGGCACCCACCATAACGCCCGGCAATTTTTTTGTTGCAGTTTGGCCATGGCCGGGTTCAAATCCGCCACCCTTGGTATATGGGGCTGGTGCCACAGGCACCGCCCAACTGAGGACATTTCTAATAGGAAAAGTCACATAAAACTTCTAGCTGAGCAAGGCAGACTTAACACACACCTTCTCCTTTCTCCTAACCCTGAAGGAATAAGACAGTTAATTCTCCAACAAGAGAACAGGATAAGAGGAGGCTTAGTAACAAGCCTGATGTGACAGCGTAGAAGTAGTGTGATAACTGACTTGGCAGAGCGGTCTCATTATAAAAGGGAATGGTCTGCAGCTTAGAGCCCCGGAGACCTAGGAATGGAGGGAACCACAAGTGAGAGCTATTAGCAGTAAGTGGGGCTGAAGGAAGAAGGACAAGTTAAATGTTCCCTCTACTAGCTGCCCCTGTGTGTCCAGATGGCTACTACCTTAGGAATCAGGTGTTCTTTCCAGAAAAATGGAATCAAAGCAGCTCTTAATTCAGGGACCAGGTAGGGCAGAGGGCAGGAAGGTGGCATACTGATAAAAACTATGAAAGGAAAATCCAATAACAGACAGTAAGAACTTCTGTCCTGTTCCCCTGCCTTGCTCCCAGAATACTGGTGGCTAAGCACATACTCTGGGCTGGAGAAAACCAAATGGCCCCTGAGAAAATACCTATTTGCTCTGATGTGTGGGGTCTCTATCTGACCACCATGAAATCTGTCACACCAAACACCTGGAATTCCCAATCAACCTTTTTCTTTGCTTAAAGGGTCTGACTCTGTCACCCAGGCTAGCATGCAGTGGTGCCATCATAGCTCACAGCAACCTCAAACACCTAAGCTGAAGTGATCCTCTTGCCTCAGCCTCCTGAGTGGCTGGGACTACAGGTATGTGCTATCACACCTGGCTAATTTTTCTGCTTTTTTGTGGAACAGTGTCTTGTTACATTGCTCAGGCTGGTCTCAAACTCCTGGCCTCAAGAAATCCTCCTGCTCTAGCCTCTCAAAGTGCTAGAATCTAGTTATTAGGTTAACAGATATGAGGACCACTAACCCATCTGAAGAAAACCTCTGTGGAAGAGGTGGTTTCTTGCTTGTCTCCCAAAAGATATTCCCCTTGTCTTCCAAAGTAACCAAATTTTTTACTATAAACATGAACAATCAGAATATAAATATCTGCTAGCCTTCTGGGGAAAGGAAGCTAGAGAAGGCCAGGAGAATAGAGTTTGGAAAACAATTCAGTAGAAACATCACATGGCTGAAACCTTCCTTAAGGGTATGTTTGTACGTGACCTCAGTCCTTTCTTCCCTTCTGCTACCTAGAATCAGAGGCCACCATCATCCTGGACCACAAGGCCAAAGTCCCACCTCAGAAATGAGAAGCAGGTTTGGCACCTGTGGCTCAGTGGTTACAGCGCCAGGGCTGGTGGGTTCAAGCTCAGTCCAGGCCTGCTAAACAACAATGACAACTACAATAAAGGAAAAAATTAGCTGGGTGTTGTAGCAGACACCAGTAGTCCCAGCTATTTGGGAGGTTGAAGAAAGAGAATCGCTTAAACCTGAGAGTTGGAGGTTGCTGTGAGCTGTGACACCACAATACTCTACTGAAGGCGACATAGTGAGACTCAAAAGAAAAAAAAGAAATGAGAAGCAGCCTGGGTGCCTTCAGACACTGTGGAGTACAGCCACCAACCAACCCTGGCTTGCATGTCGTAAGCCTGTTGCATGAGTGAGAAATAAACTCTTTGGGTCACTGTTATTACAGGCTAATTACTTTTGCAGATACAGGTCTTGCAATGTTGCCCAGGCTGGTCTTCACCTACTGGTCTCGAATAATCCTCCTATTTTGGCCTCCCAAAGCACTGGGATTACAGGTGTGAGCCACTATCCTGGACTGAATACTAATTTTTAAAATTATAACACGACCATACTAGAGACATAGAAGGGAGAGTGACAATAGAAACTAAAACCTCACCTTCCATAATAAGAATCAAAAAATGTCAAAAAGAGCAACAAAAGGCAGAATACCAGAAAAACAGCGTGAACAATGAAAAGTAATGGCCTCAGCGGTCAGACTTGGGAAACAGACTAGGAAATGGAAAGAATGGAAAATTTTTAAACAAGCAGGTTCATCCTCAGAAACTATCAGCCACATTAGGAACCTGATTTTTGTCACACTCCAAAGGAAAACACACACATGCTCACTGCCCTTTCTCCCTCTGGAGTATATTCACACAAGCCAAAGATAGCAGATCCTGTTATCGATTATCTTTTTCTCCCTTCTCCTGACAGGACTCACATTGCACTCAAAGCAGCAATGCGCTGATTAAAAAACTAAATTTAGGCTTGGTGCCCAGAGCATAGCGGTTACAGCACCAGCCACATACACCAAGGGTGGCGGGTTCAAACCCGGCCTGGCCCAGTTAAACAACAAAGACAACTGCAACAAAAAACAGCCGAGCGTCATGGCAGGCACCTGGAGTCCTAGCTACTTGGGGAGGCAAAGGCAAGAGAATTGCTTGCGAGTGAGCGCACTCAGTAGAGTGATGCCACAGCACTCTACTGAGGATGACGTTAGTGAGATTCTGTCTCAAAAAATAAATTAAATTAAAAACTATATTTCCCAGCTTCCCATACAGCTAGGGTCCCCTACATAACATGGGCCTACCCCATGAGATATGGAGGGAATCGACTGGAAGAATTTCTGGAAAGCTCGTAACATAAACTATACATCAGACTCTTCTCCTTTCCCTTTGTCCTGCACATATGACCATGTAATGCTATAGACTGAATGACCTTTGGGGGAAAAAGATGACATGTTGCATGTTAAGGGTGGCTAAATAAAACAGGAATGTGGATTCCTGATTGCTTCATGGAACTGCTACATACCAGCTCTGGACTGCCTGCCTTCAGAATCTCCACATGGGAAAAATGAAATTTCTAGTTTAAGATACTCTTTTTCAGGATTCTGTTACTTTAAGGTAGGCTTCCTCAAACTATGGCCTGCAGGCCACATGCAGCCTACCTAGGACATTTATCCCACCCCACCTAGGACATTTATCCGGTTGGCCTGTTGGGTGGTTTTCCTGCTGCTGCCTGTCCTGCTTAGCAGCCGACCTGTCCCGGGGCCCGCAGTCCAACCCTCCAATGGTCTGAGGGAAGTGAACTGGCCCCCTGTTTAAAAAGTTTGAGGACCCTTGCTTTAAGGTGAACACAAATCCTTAATAGTTTAGGCTCAGTATGAAAATGAGATAAAGTGAGAATTGTCCCAGACCCTAAACTTTGTCCTATTTGCATCTAGAACCTACAGCAGTTTAGGACACGGGAAGTGCTCATATTTGTTGAACAAATGAATTAAAAAGAAAACAGTCATCAGCATAACCTGTACATGAGGCTAAATCACAGTCAAGTTTGTTGAGATTAGAGTCACCTTAGAGTTACATGAACCTCCACTGTCACAGAGACATAAAATAAAGATGCTAAACAGGGTGGAGAAATCAACTGGTGGAGGACCAAATAACCACTAGAATCAAAATTTCAAATTAATAAAGTTTATGTTTTAGAGCAGTGGAATGGAAATTTTTAAAAACTTCTAATTGAAGTACAGAAAAGCAATTATAAAAAAAAATCAGTGCATAGCTCAATGAATTTTCACAATCCAAAACATATCCACATAAACCTCATCCAGATCAAAACACAGAATATTGCTATATGCCTCCCAATCCCATGTCCCTCAGGCTAGCTATGGCATGAGGATTTTTTTAAATAAGATTTTTCTTAATGGCTGCTCATGAAAAGTAGAGAAAGAGATGTAGTCTATGTTTCTTAAGATGTTTCCTAAACACCTAAACTTACACTTAACTTTCAAAGCATTCTTACCCTTTTATATCTCACTTTAGCATCATAGAAACGGTTCTGGCGGAAAAGATAGTTGCCAAACTCCCGTTCAGTAGCTGCCACTTTCAGGACCTTCTGAAGTGGAAATTGATCTTGTTGCTCCTGAAGATCAAAGACAAGAACACCCAGAAAGCAGTAAGGCCATAATGCCACAATGGAAGTGTTATAACAGCTGCTTTTTCTTTTAGATTATAAACTTTTGCTTACTGCCTTATGTGTGCCTAGTCATCTCTGAATCCCAACACAGGTCATGGTATGTGGGTGTAATAATCGATTCTAGTTTACAAACTAGAACCAGAAAGAAGTCTACTTCTTTAGTTCTCCCAACATGTTCCCTGAAGCAGCAGTTTCCCATAGAATCAGAAACTGATGGAACTTTCCAAGCACAGAAACCAAGGCTCATAAGCACTATTTATCTAGCAAGCATTTGGGAGGTCTCAGTTTGCTCTGCGCCCTGATGGTCTTCATGGTCATGAAGCTCTACCATGGCTACACACCAGAATCACCCATAAAGCCTCTTTGGTCCTGCCCCCATCTTCAGAGATCCTAAATCAGTTACCTGAGGTGGGACCCAGGCATCTCCAAGAACCTCTACCCCATGGAAAGATGAGAAAAAGGTGTGGTCGCTTATTTGGGGTGCTGACAATTTTGCCAGGGAGATACCATTTGTAGATATGAAACCTCAACATCTAAAGCCACATTATAGCAGTGTGAGACAGCGTGATAGCACAGTGCATAAAACTACTGATGGAATTAGAAGGCCCGTATCTATGGGAAAGTTTCCCACAAAAAGCCAAGTTATGAGGACAACAACTGTCTCAGCTTACAGCTGATGTCCCTAGCATCTTACCTAGTTAATAGCCCTTCTTACTCCCAAGTGTTCTGGGTTGGAGAGTCCATCGTTTCACACTTGAACTAGCAAGGACTGACTTGCTGGAAACCAAATTTAATGTTGAAAGGCAAATGCAAATGTTCACTGTCATATTTGAGAATGTCATATTTGAGACAAAGAGTGACTCAAAGATCAGTTTAAATTGCTAATCCCTTACAAACCCACAGCCTTACCTTGGTCCAGGTTGGGCATGTTGATCCATACCCAAGAGCCATTACTAAGTGGTGGAACTCCCCTCCCACACCCACTGCACGGGAGCCTTGGGTGGAATCCCAGGCACACCAGACTAGAAAAATTACCAAAACCACAAACTCGTCCCTCTCTCCATAAAGCACTGACATCTACGCTCTGTAACTTACAGCTGAGAGGGCACAAAACTTGTCTGATTCAGCAGAGTCAAGGAAGTCAAGCAGCTCAATTTCAAACAGGACTGTGGTGTTTGGGGGGATCAGGGGAGGGCAACCCAGGGTTCCATAGGCATAGGTCGGCTTGAACAGAAACCTGGCCAGCTCTCCTCTCCGCATGCTCAGAAGGCCCAGCTCCATGCCCCAAAGCGTGATATCTGAAGAGGAAAGAAAGAACATGGTTAAAGCTTGCTCTGTATCCTGTTTAATGCTATTGGTTTCTTCCCTCTCTAAGGGAAGTCTAAGCCTCCTGCATTGTGGTCCCAACTCACTTTTCAGCCTCGCTTCCTACTACCACCACCATTCTCAAACCCCAACTTCTTCAGGCTTGGCAAGGTCCTCTGTCTCAGTCACACAGTTCCTTCTTCCTGTAATTGCCTCCTCCCCTGATTTAAATCTGATTCAGACTTCAGAGCTCATTTCACAGCTCTTTTAAGAAGCCTTCCTAGAACCTCCCAGCTAGAATTAATTGGGCCTTCATTAGGCACAACCACCACACTGCTTACACCTTCCAGCACTCATCCAATTCTAGTAGCTTGGTTGTCTGAAAACAGGTCAATCTCCACAATGCTGTTAAGTCCTTACAGGCAGAAATGTTCTGGTTTTTTGAGTATACCCTCTCTCTGTTCCCCATGCATTATGGTTGGTAAGCATGCGACAAATGTTTACTTAATAAATTTTTTTAAAATGCCAAACAGTTAAGTCAGGATGCAAAGATAACCTTGCCAACTAAGCCATCTCTCAAATCCCTAGATCTCAAGTGGAAACCTGAGAGAGAACCTGTTTTACAAAACCCAGGCTCACAAAAGCCAACTCCAAGAACCTGTGCTCTGAATGTTTCTCCAAACCTAAGGCTTTGTGCCACATTTCCTCCCCAAACCAACCCTGATTTTCCAGCTCTTAATCCGAATTTACCCTCTCCAAGTTTCATTAGCCGAGGAGTTTTCCTAAAGCAATTAGAATCGAAGGGCCTGTCCATGTGCTCCAGATATCCAGAATATTTCACTAGGGCAGAAAAAACAAAAGTGAGGAAAATACACCAAAGACAACCACACTTGCCAGTCTCCTTAATTTCACAGAAACAATGTAACCAAATGAGCTCAAGCCGTGGAACATCCCCCCAATTACAAGGGTGAATCTTTTCTCCACGTTTGGCACCTGCCTGCCTTTTGGGAGGTTCAAGAATTTCGATGAGCGACCTTCGGTGTTCATTGTTCACAGAGGCACTACGCAAAGGGTAGATGCCCTTAGAAACCCCAATTCAAAGAAATCATTTCTGCTCCTAGAAAATGCTGTTTTTTGAAAATGTGGCCTCCCTCCCCCCATAGGAAAGTGCAATTACACGTATTCAGAAGACGATTGCCACTGGCCATACCTAGCACCGAAGCATCAGGCGTCACTAGTTCCCCAGCACCCTCTCGGATGACATCCTTCAGCACGCCCCGGTCCCCAGAGATGTCCAGCATTCTCTGACTTAACCGCTGGTATGGGGACTAGTAAGAAAGAAAGGCAGACCTAAGGGCCTTGGATCCACCTGATTCAGCCACTCGTGTTCCCAAGCCAACCCCCGGCGTTGACACCCTGAAGCGGCTCCTCAGGGTCCCTCACCTGGCCGGGGGCATCATCCCCTTCCAGGACTCCCTGGTTCCGGGCGCTTCCCCCCATGTCTGCGCTGCCTGCCCCGAGGGGTGCACCCGCGGTCCCTCCCACTCCGTGCTCGGAAGGTTCGGAAGGCCCCTTTATACCGCGCAGTCCCTTCCCGACAGTGGCGTTTCGTTCTGGGGCCACGAGGACATGCTCACTGCTTTGCTCCAACCGCCAACAACCGCCCTCGAGTGCCGGGGTAAACTGCTGCAGCACGTGGCAGGAAGGGGTTGGTAGAAACTCAGCGGGGCACGTGATGGTGCTGCAAGGCATGATGGGCCACGTGGCGGGTGGGCGGAGCACAACAGAACACGTGACAGGGTTGCCTAGGAACTGGAGGAAGCACGTGGCACCAGCGCGTGATGGGGGCACAGGGACAGCTCAGAGAGCAGGTGATTGATTGGAGTGAACCAACTGCCCTGCAATATTCTTGAGCCACCTGCCGCTGGCAGCATCAGCCCTCCCAGCCCTGGCTTACTTCCACCTTCCCTCCACTATTGCGTCCAAGCAATAGTATTGGAGAAGTCCAAGCTCAGATAGGACTTGAACATCAAACTGTGAAGTTCTTGAGGGGGAGAAAAGTGATGTTTCTCACCTTCTCACTGCCAAGTCTAAAATCGCTGCTGCACCTCCTCCCTCTTGATGCAAAGGAAGACTGATACACACACCCCACCCCGTTCCCTGGACCTTTCCCCTCTTATCTGGTCATAGACTTGAGTTTTCTGGGTATCCCTCCTGGACCAGTTTTGCCTTGCCAGTTGGATCGTTCCTTCAGCTTCTATGGTTGTTAATTCACGGCTCCTTCCTGCTGCAGGTGTCTGGATTGCTGCTCTTCACAGAAAAACTTCAAAAGGTGGATGCAAAAGCCTCTTCCATCACTGTCTCCACCTCTTCACCCTGCGACTACCATTACCCACTCACCCACAAAATCTCGCTCACATACCCCATTCCCCCGGGACTGCTCTTCTTGACAAATCCATCACACCTGTCTTCAGGTTACCAGACCATTGTTAGCAGTTGATAAATTTGAACTCTGTGGCCGTTAAACACTTTTTTTCTCTCTTGGCTTCACTATTAGTTTTCTAGCACTGCTATAATAAATTACTACAAAGCTAGATGCAGTCACACCCCAAAGGGGGCAGTCAGGGACTGCCCCGGCTGATATTTTGTTTTGTATATTTGTTTATTTGAGGGAAAACAGAACATTCAAAAACTAATCATCAGCTCAGCACCCGTAGCACACACGGTGGTTACGGTGCCAGCCACATACACCGAGGCTGACCGGTTCGAACCTGGTCCAGGCCAGCTAAACAATGACAACTGTGACAAAAACTAGTCAGACATTGTGGCAGGCGCCTGTAGTTCCAGCTACTCGGGAGGCTGAGGCAAGAGAATCACTTAAGCCCGAGAGTCTGAGCTTGCTGTGAGGTTGCTGTGGGAGCTGTGAAGCCACAGCACTCTAGGGCGACAAAGTGAGGCTCTCAAAACAAACTAAACACCATCACTTCTAAGCCTTTTGGCTAAGATCAAGTGCAAAAACTAAACATCAGTGGGAGCAGTCCATGACACCTCCACTTTGAGACACAACTGTTAAAGGTAACACCTACTTTTTAGGTCAGGTTGTGTAGGTTAGGAGTCCAAGGCCATTTTAGCCCTTAGGGGGCTAAAATCAAGATGTCAGCAAGGCTGCGTTATTTACTGGACAATCTGTGAAGACTCTGCTTCCAAGTTCATTCAAGTTGTTGGTGGACTTAGATCCCTGCAACTCTATCTCCTTGCCCCAGGTCCTTGCCTGTTCTCAGCCTGGGACCACCCTTAGCTCCAAGGGGTCACCACCCTATCATGCATCAAATCTTCCTCCTGCTTGGATGCCTCCTGTTGCATCTTTCTCTGAATTTAGCCAGAGAAAATTCCCTGCTGTTAAGGGTTCATGTGGTTAGATAAGGCCTATTCATAAAATTTAGAGCCATGACCATAATTACATGAGCAAAATCCCTTTTGTTACCATGTAAAGTAACATATTCACAGATTCCAGTAATTAGGGCATGGACGTCTCTGGGGGCTGTTCCACTCTACCATTTCCTGGACACCACACACTCCTGGTGTTCCTCCTGTCTCACTGGCTGTCTTTTCTCCACCATCCTCCTCTTCCCTATCTATAAACATCTCAATTCCTGAGAGATCCCAACCATTCCCACAGGTTTAAATATGCGATGTACTAAGCAGGTGATATATATCAGGTCTGTCTAGGGCTTCCCCAAGCTCCAGGCTCTTGTATCCTTTCCAGTGGTTCATAAATTGTAGTCCTCACACCAGCAGCCTTGGTATTGCCCTGAAACTTGTTAGAAGTGCACAATCTTGGGCCCATTCCCCCTATTGAAACAGAAACTTTAGCAGTAGGGCCCAATGATGTATGTTTTAGCAAGTCCTCCATCTAATTCTGTCCTTTTCCTGAATCTGCAGGCCACTGAGCTCTTCAGCTGCTGCACCTAGATGTCCTCAGGCATCTAACTTTGGATCCTACCCTTTACCTTTTCTATTTTCATCTTCTAAGTATCAGTGGTGGGTGCTACCATCCATCTACCCAGGTGATCAAGCAACTAGGAACCATTATCTTATACAGCAGCCAGAGTGATCTTTTAAAAATATAGATCAAATGACATTCCCTTGCCTTAAAGCTATCCAATAGCTCCCACTACCCTTGAAGTTAAATCCATCCCCTTTGCCCTGGTTGACAGGTCCTCCCTGCCCTCCTCTCTGGCCTGAGCTCCCGAGGCTCCTTCTCACTTATGGTACTCCTGAGGCCCAGGTCTCCTTGCTAGTCACAACACCAAGCTCCTTCCAGCCTCAGGGCCTATGTACTTGCTGACCCATTTCCCAGACTGCCCTCCTGTGGCCTCTCTAGTTGCTGACTGATGTTTTGGTTTGTATTTTAAAGGCTCTGTGGCCTAGGCTGGAGTGCAGTAGCATGATCATAGTTCACTCTAGCCTTGAACTCCTGAGTTCAAGTGATCCTCCCATCTCAGCCTCTTGAGAAGCTGAGAGTACGAGTGCACACTACCATGCTTGTTTTTTGTTTTTTGAAACAAAGTCTTACTTTGTCAACCTCAGTAGAGTGCTATGGCATCATAGCTCACAGCAATCTCAAACTCTTGGGCTCAAGCGATTCTCTTGCTTCAGCCTCCTGAGTAGCTGAGACTACAGGTGCCTGCCACAACACCCAGCTATTTTGAGAGACAGAGGTCTCCCTCTTGCTCAGGTTGGTTTCAAACCTATCAGCTCAGGCAATCTACCAGCCTTGGCCTCCCAGAGTGCTGGGATTACAGGCGTGAGCCACCAGGCCAGCCATGCCTGGATAGTTTTTAAGTTTTTGTACAGACAAGTCTTACCACGTTGCCTAGGCTGATCTCAAGTGATCCTCCCACCTCAGCCTCCCACAGCAGCTAGCTTCTTTGAATTCTTTAGGTGTCAGTTCAACAGTCCCCTCCTCAAAAACATTGCCCTGCCCCTTTCTAAAGTGGTACCTCACAAAAAAATTTAAAAAACAAAAGAAAGTGATACCTCGCACACTTGTCACCTCATCTCCTCCTTTCTCACCACCCTGCATAGCATTTAACACTGTTGCAAACTGTATTATAGATTCCAAAAGGACAGTGACGTCGTCTTGTTCTCTATTCCTAGTACCAAGCTCAGTGCTCGATATATAGTAGTTTCTCAATAAATTATTTGTTGAATTAACAAAATTAGGCTTCTACCTGTCTATGCCAGACTTTAGCCTTGGTAGTCACTGGAGTAGGACCTCGCCTTGCTGGCAGACCTGGGTGCTTAGGCCTGCTCGGACTGTGGTCTGCTAGAACACTCCTGACACCCTCTCCCACACCTGTCTTTTCCAATTAATAATTCCCCACTATATCCGTGTAATACATGTAGATTTATCTTAGTTTGTTTTCTGTTGCTTTTAACAGAATGCTTGAAATTGGGTAATTTATAAGGAAAAGGAGTTTATTTCCTACGGTTTGGGAGGCTAGGTCACTCTCCCTCCACCCATCCTCCCCCCTCCCCTCCCTTCCCTCTCCCCTTTCCCCGTTTTCTTGGGCTAAAATGGTGAGGGCATTCTTGCAGGGACTCTGTGCAGAGTACCCAGGTGGCCCAGGGGATCACATGGTGAGGGCGCTGAGCATGCTAGCTCAGGTGTCCCTTCCTCTTCTCATAAGGCCACCAGTCCCACTCCCATGAGAACCATTAATCCATTGCTCATTAATGCATTAATGGAGTAATTCATACCTGAGGGCAGACTCCTCATGACCCTTCATTACTGTCACACTGCGGATTAAGTTTCCAACATATGACATTTTGGAGACACTCCTACCATAGCAGTATATTATCACTATAATATTCATTAACTATATAAAAGAATGCCATTGAATGTTTAAACCTCGAAAGACTTTACATTTTAAAAGTTCATAATTCATAATACTGAATGCAAGAGGCCAGACTCAGTCTCTGTGATTCTGTTTATATGAAATTCAAAAACAGGCCATGTGATGATATGATGACAGTCGGGTGGCCTTAGTCAGAATAGTGGCTCTCCTTATTAGGGGTGCTGACGGGGAGGAGGCACAAGGGAGCCTTTTCTGGGTACTGGAATCATTCTACATCTTGATCTTGAGACTAAGTACACATGCATAAAATGTTTATCAAACTGTGTTGTTAAGAGTTATATACTGATATAAGTTATACCTTGATTTAAACATCCAAGTAAAAATGTCTTCAAATTTGTAAAACAAAAAAAAAAGAGAGAGAGAGAGAGAGAGATTGAGATTCCAAAGGAACTATTGCACTGTCCTACAGCACCTGTCTGCTCCTGTGGGGGCAGGTGAGCTGTGGGTGGTGTGCCCAGGCCCTCTGTCTCCACCCCTCCCCCTATTTAAGCCAAGGCCAGCACCTGAATGTCGCAGTTATCAGAGCGGGCCCAGCAAAGGCTGCCTCCCCAGTCTCGTGATGTGACCCAGTTTCCACCTGATTCTGGGTGACCTTGGGGACATGGGGGTGTTGCTGGGAAAGGGGAGGAGAAAAGGGGCAGAGACCAGGCAGTGGAGCAGACGTCTAGCTACACTTCTCAGACCTCTGTGTCTGTTGTCACCTCCTGGGAAGAAAAAACAGCAGTGTGATCCAGTCAGTGATGATGCTGGCTTGAGGCCCTGTGGATGGTGAGAAAGCAGGTAGTCCCCTGTCAGGGCTGTCCTGGGGCTGCTGCTGACCTCAGCCTCAGGGCTTCTTTCTCAAGGAGGGTTTTCATAGGGGAGTGGGTGGGAGATTAGGATAGAGGCCTTCTGAGTACCAGACACTATAATTACCTGGGGGGTATCAACTATAAATGTAGATTTCTGGGTTTCACTGGAGAACCCCCAAAACAAAGTTGTTGAGGTAGAGCTCTGGGATCTCTGTTACATCTGTGCTTTTAACAGTTTCAGGGAAGGTTGAGAACTGCCCCCAGAAGGTGGGAAGAAGCTCTGCTTGTTTTACTGTCCAGTTCTGGGTCTGGACCCCTGCTAGGGCTAGAGCTTACATTATTAGCATCACTTCAAATGTCCCCACAGATGGGGTCATGTTTGTCCCCAAACCTGACTAAAAAATATAGAACTAGGTATCTTCAAGGGACCAGTTTTTCATTTAAACCTTTGGTGTTAGAGATGGGGAAACTGAGGCCCATGGTTATACTGGGTTAGGACTGGAATTTAAGACTGGCATCCTTCCCTCTAAAATTCTGGTGGTCCTTGGGAATGAGGATGGGGCTGGCTGGCAGTGCCAGGCAGAAGGATGGGAAGGGACAGGATTGATGGTGGCTGTCTGTGTTTTAGCCCTGAGCAGTGTGGATGGCTTGGCAGGTGAGAGTTCTGGAGCTGGAGGACCAGCTTCAGTGTCCCATCTGCCTGGAGGTCTTCAAGGAGCCCCTGATGCTGCAGTGTGGCCACTCCTACTGCAAAGACTGCCTGGTCTCCCTGTCCTGCCACCAGGACGCCAAGCTGAGGTGCCCCGTGTGCCGGCAGGCGGTGGATGGCAGCAGCTCCCCGCCCAATGTGTCCCTGGCACGGGTGATCGAAGCTCTGCGGCTCCCTGGAGACCCGGAGCCCAAGGTCTGTGTGCACCACCGCAACCCGCTCAGCCTCTTCTGCGAGAAGGACCAGGAGCTCATCTGTGGCCTCTGCGGGCTGCTTGGCTCCCACCAGCACCACCAGGTCACGCCGGTCTCCACTGTGTACAGCCGCATGAAGGTGGGACCTGGGATGCAGGGAGGGAGTGGGGTCAGCGCCTGCGGACCTTGGGGCCGGGTCCCTCTGCTCTCTGGCGCCATCATCTGGCATAAAGCAGGAAACCTGGGCCAGGACTCCATTTCCCTCCTGCACTATCCTGGCGCTTTCATTCATGTCGCGTTTTGAGGTGCTGGAGGCTTGGACTACACCCGATGGAAAGCCACTGGTGTCTCTTGCCGGCTCCTCCCCCGGCCTTTGCACTTCTGGTTTGTTCCTTGAGCACTCCCCTGTTTGCACTCTATGGAGCATGAGGCAGGGACTTTGTTTTGTTCCCTGGTGCTTTTTAGTGCCTGGCATATGGTAAATATCCAAAGTGTATTTGTTATATCAACAAATTCCTGTCCTCATGGACCCATTACCCAAGATGAATAATTGTAATACCATCATCTTAGGTTACTGGTTATGGCGTGGATTTGAGGGTTAGGAAGCTGTTTCATCTACACAATTTCATATATTCCTTAGAACAATTCTGTGAGGCAAGCAGGATGAAGTTGTTTTACAAATGAGGGCTCTGAGGCTCAGAGAAGGCAAGAGTCTTTTCCAAGGTCACACAGCATGCCTACAGCAGAGTTAGCACTAAACCAAGGCCAGTTTTCTTTCTATTGTCAAGGAAGGCAGGAAGGATTCTTGTTATAGGAAGAAGGGTTCTTGACGTGGTGATGGAGCAGTGGAAAGTGAATGTGGGGAAGAGGCAACAAGGAAGAGCAAGGCAGAGGTGCCCACTACGTGCCATTCTGGGCTGTTTCCTGGCCCACTGTACTGCTCTGGGCAGACAAGTAGGCTGTTCCTTCAGCCCTGGGAGACTAGTAGGAAAGGCACACAGGGCTGGCCAGGTTGTCCGGCCAACCCTTCTACCCTCATATATTTCCCGGTCCCTGTGGGACAGCAGTGGAGAAGAGGCTTGCCCTGCCGGGGTGGGATCTGATGGAGAGATCTGTGTGTCAGGTGCTGCTGTTAAGGTTATATACAGGCAATGGTGAGATCACCAAGAACATGGGGCCTGTGGTCACAGGTGATCAGGGATGGCTTCCTGGAGGAAATGGACTGCTAAGCTGAGACCTGCACAACTAGGAGGACTTGACAGGAAAAGCTGAGGAGGAAAAGCATCCAGGGATAAAGACAGCATGTACAGAAGACCAGGAGGCAGTCAGCATGGCATGCTGGGGACCACAGAAATCATTCTACAAAGCTGGAGGGAGAGCAGGGTGGGGGAAACTTGGGCCTATGTGACACAGAGGGGATGTGAAGCTTATTCAGAGGACAGGAGTAGGGTAGGTTGGACAGGGTGGTGATGTGGTCAGATCTGTCTTGTGTAGAGTAGCTTGGAGAATGAAGCTGAAGGACAAAGCAGGAGATGAGGGGGCCAGGAACTGAGCACATGGGAACCAGGAAGGAGGCCTGGGGCAGAGCTAATTTCATGTGGGAAGGAGGAGAGGGAGGAAGCAAACTTGACACCCAAGTCTGTAAGTTCCCCTTGCACACGGGAGGAGCCAGTGTGGGCAGAGTCCAGCATGGGCAAGGGCCTAGAAAGTGGGAGAGCACTGGGGCTCAGGACAAAGACATTCAGTGACTTACAGAAGCCACCATAGTGGAGAAGACCAACCCAGGAGAGGTGCAGAATGACAAGGAAAGACAGTGATGATCCCAAGGAGCACTAGGATTATGATTTGGGTAGAGCAGGAGAGAATCTCACAAGGGGACAGAAAGAATGGACAGAGGGAGCAGAAACACTAGCTTTGTGGCCTCCTGGTAGTCAGAGGGACAGAGCATTTAAGAAAGAGATCACTGACTCAGCGCCTGTAGCTCAGTAGCTAGGGCGCCAGCCACATACACCAGAGCTGGCAGGTTCAAACCCAGCCCGGGGCTGCCAAACAACAATGACAACTACAACCAAAAAATAGCCGAGCACTGTGGCAGGCACCTATAGTCCCAGCTACTTGGAAGGCTGAGGCAAAAGAATTGCTTAAGCCCAAGTGTTTGAGGTTGCTGTGAGCTGTGAACTAACAGCACTCTACAGAGGGTGACATAGTGAGACTCTGTCTCAAAAAAAAAAAAAAAGAATGAGATTGCTTATGTGAAATGTCTCTGAGGACTAAAGAGAGTGTGGTAGGTGTAGTAGTAAGAACTGATTATCTTGGCAAGAGCAGGTTAGGGGAATGTGGGAGGAGGAAGCCAGTTGCAGGGTGAGGAAATGAAGTCTATATTTTATTAGCAGAAGTACTGCCCAGGTGAGAAACAGGCTGGGAGCTTGTCCATCTGTTCTGGCCAGGAGTTGGGCTCCACCTTGGGTTCTCATTTTGGATTTGGGTTTTTATCTTGGATTCCAAGATTTTTTTGGGCAATTAAATTGCATTCTTTTATCTGTCTCCTTTTGTTCCTGTTTCTTTCTTTTATAGAAATCTTAAGATAATGGATGGATCAATTAGCATAATTCAGTTTCTCTCACTGTGGGCCCCCCCCCCTTTTTTTGAGACAGAGCCTCAAGCTATCACCCTGGGTAGAGTGCTATGGCATCACAGCTCACAGCAACCTCCAACTCCTGGGCTTAAGCAATTCTCTTGCCTTAACCTCCCAAGTAGCTGGGACTACAGGCGCCTGCCACAATGCCTGGCTATTTTTTGGCTGCAGTTATCATTGTTTGGCCCAGGCTGGATTCGAACCTGCCAGCTATGGTGTATGTGGCTGACACCTTAGCCGCTTGAGCCACAGGTGCTGAACCTGTGGCCTAGTGTTTTTAAGAGATGGGGTCTTGCCATGTTGTCCAGGTTGGTCTCAAACTCCTGGCCTCCAGCAATCCTCCTGCCTCAGCCTCCCAGAGTGCTGGGATTACAGGCATGAACCACCACACCCAGCCATTGTTGTCCAGTTGGTGGGATGAAACAAGTTCCATCTGTCTGCCTCAGGAGGGTTGCTCTGACCTTCTTGGGCCACTGTGAGATGTTTTGATGCCTCATTGCAAGGCCTGTGTGTCCATTTATCTCCACACTTCCTTTATTCTTCACTCAACTCCCTTCCTAAAAGGCTCTTGCTGCTCTCTCTTGTTTGGGCACAATCTAAGCCAAAGACTCTGTACACTCCATGGGCACAAACTGGCAGGGTTCTGGTCTAGTAGCAGAGCTAAGATGGTGGTCCAAAGGGCCCTGGTTGGTTCCCCCAAGGCAAGGTCAGTTTTGGGGCTAGGGCAGCTGAGAAGAAGTGTGTTTATGTCAGCTTGGGGAGATCACAAATCTGGCTGTGTCCAAGTCTGCTAGGGATGGATTCAGGTTCAGGGGGTGGGGGATCACCAGGCTCAACCTGGCCCACTCTAAGTACCACTGATCCCAGAATTAGCCTCACTTTGGGCCAGGCTTTTTGTATGACTCTTCATCAAATGCCTACTGACTCCGGATCTGCTGGTGACCAGAGAGTTTTGGAGTCAAAGGCACCTGAGTGGCTCTCATCCGTAGTTCTCCTGGGAGTGCTTGTGGCCACTGGGATGCTCCCAAGAAAGTGGCCCCAAGTTGCTGAGAGGGTGGAGGGGCCAGTTGCTTACAGAGCCATGGCCTATTGCCTCCAGGAGGAGCTTGCAGCCCTCATCTCTGACCTCAAGCAGGAGCAGAAGAAGGTGGATGAGCATATCGCCAAACTGGTGAACAACAGGACTCGGATTGTTGTAAGTGCCTGTTCCCTCTCTGCCCAAGGGGATGGCCACTTTCACCTTCCAGCAGAGTCCAGTTCTAATTGGTCCTTTACAGAAAACCATGCTTTCCATATAAAGCCAGAATTCAAAGCATTCCAGGGTGGGGTGGGGCAAGTGCAAATCCTATTGGAATTCAATCCAGTTGTCAGAACTGGCTCCAAGTTGGCTTTTGTCCTCCATGTCCTTGGGACTGAGATAACCCAGAACTTGAGTCCCAGAGTAAACAGCTCAAAGCATGGTCACAGCTTCTCCTCTGCCCCCCCCCCCGCACCGTCTGCCTGACCTTGACAGTTTGTGTGGTGCCCTCCCAGTGACTGGGAATGGAAAGGCAGATGCCCCAGCACTGTGTGATCTCCCTAAATGAGAGGCATGTGGGGGCTGGGAGGTGTGGCACACCAGCTAGGAGAAGGAAGTAGCTTACCCCTAACAGAGGCAGAACTTGGGGTTCCCCAGAGAATTCCAGGCTGTCTCACTCTAGAGCCTGCTCTCCTAAGGCCTTTCTTTCATTTGTGGAACGCTATGATAAAGACAAATCTTATGTGCACATTTAATATTTAAAAATGCAAAACCATGAACCACTCTGTTCAAAATAGGAGCTGGGGGTCCAGCCTCTCTGCTGACACTGGCCACCCTATCCCCTGGCCACTTCTAGGGCTTCCCAAGCACAGTGTCAACTCCCTATGAGGTGTTGGCCTATGTGGCCTTCCTGGGGACTTAGGTGCCAGCCAGAGTCCCCCCTGACCAGCCTTCCCTGCCCCAGAACGAGTCTGATGTCTTCAGCTGGGTGATCCGCCGTGAGTTCCAGGAGTTGCACCACCTGGTGGATGAGGAGAAGGCTCGCTGCCTGGAAGGAATAGAGGGTCACACTCGTGGACTGGTGGCCTCCCTGGACATGCAGCTGGAGCAGGCCCAGAGCACTCAGGAGCGGCTGGCACAGGCTGAGTGTGTACTGGAACAGTTCAGTAATGAGAGTCACCACGAGTTCATCCAGGTGAGGGGACAAGGGACTGTCTCCCAAGGCTCCCAGAGCCTTCCCCTTCCTAATAGCCTCCAGGTTCCACAGTTTCCCTCTATCCTTAACTCTCCTCTCTCTTGTCTTCCAGAAGTTCTACTCCATGACCTCCAGGTAATAACCTTGAAGGGAGTTGCATGGGGAGAGCTCAGCCAGTGTCGGCTGGCTTTGGGCGCAGGCAGTTCATCCCCACGGTTCCTCCATTCATTTTAACCAGCGCCTCCAGAGCAGCTGCCCACATCTGGCTGTAACTAAGCCCAGAGAAAACAAAGGAAAATCACATCCCTGCCTTCAGGGGTCTTGCAGACTGATGGGGAGGTACAGGTGAACTACAGAGATACTAGAGGAGGAGGTGATGTCAGGGGACAGTAAAGGTGCATAGGCTGTTGGCTGAGCAGAGAAGAGACCCAAGTTTGCCAGGGAAGCAGAGCAGGGACAGTCACATGAAAGGGTAGGGTATGTGGACTCTGGGCTATCATGAGAAGTTCAGTGTTGCTGGCATGTGCAGCAGGATTCTGGGAGGAATGGGAGATGAGGTGGGAAGCAGTCATAACGAGGGGCCTTGAAAATGCTCTGCAGATTGTGGGATGGGAGTGCATCAGTGTTCTAGTCCCAGCAAATGAACAATTCCTGCAGCTCCCGAGCCTTCCTCAGATCCTGTTCACAGAAGTCTCCTTGTTTCCTCAAATTTCTTTCAGTCTTAAGGACAGTGTGGTTAGGAGGCATCCATTTAAATGTATGGAGAGCAGGCATCTAGTACAGCTGTGGTTGTGGTCAGTGTCATTTTAGACAGAGAAGCTGTTCTCAATCCTCCGCATTGAAACCACCTGCAGGGCTGATTTAAGGACACTAGTTGGCCTCGGTCATCAGTTTCTGATTGGCAGGTTGGTGGTGGGACCTAAGAACCTGTATTTCTAGCTAGTCACTAGGTGGTGGTGAGGCTGCTGGTCCCCAGATCTACACTCTGAGAACCACTGCTATAGTGTTTCCCCTTCTAGGGTGGAGGCAGGTCCTCTCTGGAGGAGTGTGCAGGGGAGGCAGTGATGGGTATTGTGAGTGCACAGCCCCAACCTGTGGGATTGGCTGGGTGGATTCCTATGGGGGTGGAGGCCCCACCTGGCCACAGGGTGCATAGCTCCCCTGCTTTGTGAACTATCACCTTCCAGAGCAGAGCTCCAGCAGCCCCGGCCCTTGGAAGGAGCATTCAGTCCCATTTCCTTCAAGCCAGGCCTCCACCAGGCTGACATCAAGCTGACCGTGTGGAAGAGGCTCTTCCAGAAAGTTTTGCCAGGTGAGGCCCCAACCAGTTCTTATTCCCATTGGCTGCTGCGCAGGGTGAGCAACAGTTCATTGACTGCATTGGTCTGGAGGAAATTTGTAGCCTTCCTAGTCTGTAAGAGTGGCTTTCTAACCAAATCCAAATTTTATAGAAAAAAACTCTTTTTAAAAAATAGCTTAATGTATTTTAAACTTACAGGAACATCATAAAAGACAGATAACATTAAACACATGTACTTGCATGTAGGATAACTCAGAAAAGTACAGTGAAAGGATAGAATCTCTTGTATGACAAAAATGCTACAAATACCATTTAGTTGCTGTCAATGAGAGATTTACTTGTTTAAAAAAAAACCCAGGGGCTCGGCGCCTGTGGCTCAAGCGGCTAAGGCGCCAGCCACATACACCTAAGGTGGCGGGTTCGAATCCCCAGCCCGGCCCGCCAAACAACAATGATGGCTGCAACCAAAAAACGGCCAGGCGTTGTGGCGGGCGCCTGTGGTCCCAGCTACTTGGGAGGCTGAGGCAGGAGACTCGCTTGAGCCCAGGAGTTGGAGGTTGCTGTGAGTGTGATGCCATGGCACTCTACCCAGGGGGATAACTTGAGGCTCCGTCTCAAGAAAAAAAAAAAAAAAAAAAGAAGGGGTGCAGCAAAGAAAGATGGAGGTTTTCTTGACTCCTTTGGTGCTTATGAATGATCTTGGAATCAGAAGGCTGGTGCATATTCCCCACTTCTGGAAGCTATATACTTTCCTGATCTCTTTCCCAGCCCCAGAGTCTCTCAAGCTGGACCCTGCCACCGCCCACCCCCTCCTGGAGCTCTCCAAGGGTGACACCGTGGTGCAGTGTGGGCTTCTGGCCCAGCGGCGCGCCAGCCAGTCCAAGTGCTTTGACTACAGCACTTGTGTCCTGGCCAGCAAGGGCTTTTCCTGTGGCCGCCACTATTGGGAGGTGGTGGTGGGCAGCAAGAGTGACTGGCGCCTGGGGGTCATCAAAGGCACGGCCAACCGCAAGGGCAAGCTGAACAAGTCTCCGGAGCATGGAGTGTGGCTGATCGGCCTGAAGGAGGGCAGGGTGTACGAGGCCTTTGGCTGCCCACGGGTGCCCTTGCCAGTGACAGGCCACCCCCACCGCATTGGGGTCTACTTGCACTATGAGCAGGGAGAACTTACCTTCTTCGATGCTGACCATCCTGATAACCTGAGGCCGCTCTACACATTCCAGGCTGACTTCCAGGGCAAGCTCTACCCCATCCTGGATGTGTGCTGGCACGAAAAGGGCAGCAATTCCCTGCCCATGGTGTTACCCCTGCCTGGCAGGCCTGACGCCCATGGCCCCCTGCAGCCCACCAAGCTGTAGGGCTGCCATAGTCCTGCCTGCTCATGGGCCCATCCCAGAGAGATACTGAGGACCCGAGGGATTCCCCTGGGTCCCAAGGTAATGTCTTCAGTGTTTGGAAAGGTGTTCACGCCTGTGTGTTCTAGAACATAAAATGGGAGCGAGAAGGACCAGAAACGCTTTCCACTCAGTTAACTTCCACCTGAGTGAACGGGGCCAGGCCTCGGCATCCACAGGACACACTAAGCTCCCCTAGTCCCTCCAAACATGTTCTTTGTGCTAACTCTTCCAACTGAGAATGAAACCTATATACTTTTCCTTTATCATTGTTGACTTTCAACAGCTATTAAGGATAATAAATGAGATTATTTTTCTCTTTAAATGATCTGCAAATATTAGTTGTATTTGTGTGTGTCTTTTTATTTCTTCCTCAGGGGAAGGGACCTGATGAAGAAGGTCCTGATGAAGGGACCATGTAATAGGGACCTAATGAACAGAAGCTATATGTCTTGGGAGGTAGTGAGGTGAGAAGGGGGATGCCCACCATTGCCCCCAGACCCAAGGCTTACGTACCACAGGACTGAAGCGGGGAGGCTAGATAGGATGTGGATCTGCCTAAGGGCAGGTCTGATGGTAACAGATAAAGAAAACTTAGAGGCATTCCTGAACAGGGGTTAATGTTAAGATGGTGGGTCAGCATCCAAGATAGGGTTACTTTAGCCTCCATTCTCTACTCTGCAATTCAGCTCTGAACAATCTCATACTCCCTCCTCCTCTGCAGTGGTCCCTGAGACTTTGGGGGAGGGGGAGGGTGCTCGATAGAGCATAACTTTAGCAGCAGAAGACAGATGGGGCTCGGTGGGATTTCAAGTGAGAGGTGTTTGCAGGTTTTGTTGAATCATCTCTAGTCTTTGGAATACCATGATTTGGTCTTCTAATTTCTCTAAGCAGTGAGTAGCTCAAAAGGAAAACTTTTTCTTGACTCTTTAGAGTAGCAGCCTTCCAAACAGAATGTTGTCTGTTCACCTTGGAACGGCCACCCACAGACCAAGCAGCTCTTAGTGAGGAGAGAACTGTTTACCAGGCACTGTAGAACCCAGCAGCTCTTCACAGTTCCAGAGTCAAGTGAATAGAAGCTTTGTCTCAGATAATGGTGAGATGAGATGGTGGGCCCCCTTATGTGTGAGTCTTTAAAAGCAGCTCTAGCCAGGCAAGTGGCTTATGCCTGTAGTCCCAGCACTTCAGGGGACCCTGAAAACACAATGGCATACTCCTGCACCCATTTAATAAATACCCCCTTCTGTTTGGGTGCCTGGGCAGGGACCAACAGCAGTCCTTGGCTTTCACACATCCCTGAATCTCCTCCTGCCTTTTCAAGTCTCCTTCAAGGATTCATCCTCTTTTCTTTTTCTTTTTTTTTTTTTTTGAGACGGAGCCTCAAGCTATCCCCCTGGGTAGAGTGCCATGGCATCACGTTCACAGCAGCCTCCAACTCCTGGGCTCAAGCGAGTCTCCTGCCTCCGCCTCCCAAGTAGCTGGGACCACAGGCGCCCACCACAACGCCTGGCCATTTTTTGGTTGCAGCTGTCATTGTTGTTTGGCGGGCCCGGGCTGGGGATTCGAACCCGCCACCTTAGGTGTATGTGGCTGGCGCCTTAGCCGCTTGAGCCACAGGCGCCGAGCCTCATCCTCTTTTCTTGGCCACTCAAAAGTATGAAGGCCTCATGGTCTCTTGCTGTTGTCTACACATCCACATGATGGCTTCAGCTGTCACTTCTACAGGGATGACTCAGCAGTTTACTTTCCAGTAGACCTGCCCCTGTAGATCCACTACAGCCTGACAGCTCTGTTTGAATGTCAAAGACACAGCATGATCTTCCTAATTCCCTATTCCCCAAATTTAATTTGTGGCTAAGGTTTCCTTTGGCCACCATAACAAATTACCACAAACTTAGTGGATTAAAACAACAGAAATGTATTCTCTCACAGTTTTGGAGGCCCAAAGTCCAAAGTCAAGATGATGGCAGGGCCACAATTCCTCTGCAGACTGTTGAGGAAACTGTTCCTTTCTTCTTCCAGCTTCAGGTGGATGCTGGCATTCCTTGGTATTCTTTGGCTATGGCTGGATCATTCTAATCTCTGCCTCCATTTTCACACAGCCTTCTCCTCTACCCTATGTGTTGTTCTAATCTCCCTCTGCCTCTCTCTCATAAGGACACTTATGATGCCAATGAGGGCCCACCCAGATAATCAAGGATATTCTCTTTGTTTCAGAAGCCTTCATTTATTGTGATGGATGTCTTACTTAGTTCAATGTAAGCATTTCACATTGTATATCGAAGCAGTACACTGAATCCCATAAATACATCAATGTACAAGTTATGATGTAATAAACAATAATAATAAAGTCTTCATTAAATCACATCTACAAAACCTTTTCCATAAAAGGGAACATTTCCAGGCTCAGGAATTAAGGCTTGCTATCCTTAGACAGTCATTACTCAGCTCACCACATCAGGCTTCCCTGTCCTCCCAAAAGGCACATCACCACCATGTCAAACCTATGAGTTATTCTTGACCTGTCTCTCCGCCTGACCAAGTTTGTAAGTTTGTGGATTTAACTTTTAGATAGTAGTTAAACTGCCAACTTAAACTCCACTGTCACCAACTCAATCCAGACCAGCAGTTCTCGCCTAGGTGACTGTCACAACTTCTACTGATTCCCTTGTCTTGACTCTGTCCCTTCAGTCCTGTCCCCATGTTGTGCCCAAAATTCTCCCAAAAGACCCCCACAGACAGTCCAAGACACACTCCGATGTAAAAAGCATGAGATGAGTTTATTTCAGGCCCCAGGAAGCCTGGACTCTCCTGGCATGCAAGCCTAGGATGAGCCCCGAACCCGGGGTGGAGGAAGTTTTTATGGGTACAGAAAGCAAGAGGGGTAGGGTCGGATACGAGTACACTTTTCATTGGTGGTTGGTGATTTCATTAGTAAAGGGGGAAGTAAAGGAGGATTTGCATTGGTAGCTGATGATTTCACTAGTAAAGGTGAATTTGGATTGGTACTGGTGAGGGGTGGAGGGTCCCTTAACCGGGGGCTAGAGTTGGTGCAACCTGGTTACCTGTATTTCAAGGTAATAGAAACTTATTGTTTATTATAGCAACTATTTGCCTAAGGTGACTCAGTTTACAGTGCAGTGGCTGTGCAACCTGGGGTGGGGGAAGGCAGCAGGGAGTGGCAGAGGTTGGGGCGGAAGGGCTATGCGGTAAACAGCTAGGAATGGGGCTTGTACTGTGGCTTGTGCTGTAAACAACAAAATGGAGCTAGTTTGGCTCTCACACCCACACTGATATTTTTAAAAAGCAAATTTGAGTACATCATTCCTCTACTTGAAACTCTTCAGTGGGCTCTCATTTCTCTCAAGATAAAGACTGAAATCCTTATTGTGGCTTTTGAGGCTGTGGACCACCCCTAGATCACTAACTGCATCTAGCCATGTTGGTCCATTTCAGGTACCCAAATACCCATGTCTTTCTTGCTTTAGGATCCTTACACATGATGTCCTTCCTGAACTATATGACTGAGCCTAGATGGTCCAAGTCCTAGCTCTAGGACTGATGTGGGTGCTGGTAGAGTGATGGGAAGGCACTGTGAAGCACATCTACTTTGAACTGGTGGGACTTTCTGTCATTACACAGAAAGCACCTGTCTAAGAATTGAGCCTTCAGAGGACACATGGCAGAGGAAGATAGGAAAATAAACATAGATATCCAAAACTATCCAAGACCTTAGGTTCTAATTTATAAGCTTGTTGATAACATTTGAGCCCCTAGATCTAGCTATGCCTGAAGTCAGTACCTTGATCCCCCATGCTCTTGGACTTCCTACTTATATAAATAACCAACCTTCCTTTCTGTTTTGCTTTAATTAGCTGGGTTTCTGTCACTTGCAACCAAAGAAGTCCTGTGTAATTTGAAGGTCACCTTTGGATATGTGGCCAAGAGTTTCTAAACAAGTGGTTCTCAACCTTCCTAATGTCATGGCCCTTTAATTCAGTTCCTGTGGGTCTCAACCCACAGGCTGAGGACCACTGTTCTAAACCCCATCATTTGAGACTCTGCTACAAAGCTGTTTGTTGGTCTTTCTCTCTAACATGCAATAGTATTTAAACACCTGAACAAGCTAACAATCAGCTGTGGCCCCATTCTACTTCCACCCACACCTGTTACCCAGTCATATGTAGGAGTGGTGGCTCTCTCAAGATAGGTTAACTCCCAGTGCAGCTGGTCATCCAACATCACATCAGTTTGTGTTCATTCATTCATTTACTCTTTCAACAGTTATTTAGTATAAGTCCTCTTATTTTATTTCTATTTTTTTTTAAACTAGGCCTGCAGAGAGCCTCAAAAAAACTGGGTTACAACTCAGAATTAAATATTCCTCTCCAAAAAAATCTTTAGTAAAAGGTGAAAGATTTATATGATCTGAAGAGAAACCAGAGTATATTATTATACTTGGTCCTTATTGTGAGAAAGACACTGGTTTAAAGGTAGAAATAGATCAGTGTCAATACTGATAAGGTCTTTGCCTGTGTGGAATGAACTAGAGAGACAGATGATAAACCATAAGTAAGCAAATAACCACATATGAATAGCTGCTATGATGAAAATAAAACAAGTGATGGAATTTGATGGGAGGAGGTCCACTAAAAGATCACTGATTGAACCTAGAGGTAGAGAAATTGGCTGAAGCTTTAAACAGCTCAGTAATTTTTTTTGTTGTTGTTTAAATGGAGGCTCAAGCTATCCCCCTAAGTAAAGTGCCATGGCATCACAGCTCACAGCAACCTCCAACTCCTGGGCTCAAGCGAGTCTCCTGCCTCAGCCTCCCAAGTAGCTGGGACCACAGGCGCCCCCCACAACACCTGGCCATTTTTCGGTTGCAGCCATCATTGTTTGACCGGCCGGGCTGGGGATTCGAACCCGCCACCTTAGGTGTATGTGGCTGGCGCCTTAGCTGCTTGAGCCACAGCTCAGTAATTTTAATGTAGACCAGAGTCAATCCTCTTACCAAATGCTTGTTGATGTATTGTAGCAACAGAGAGGGCAGCCTGGGATATTATGAGGGGCCTGTCTATGTGAATGCTTGAGCTACATGAGTACCAGTTTTATTCATTTTGTTCAATCAACCAATCATGGGCCAGTAACCACAACAGGTGCTGAGGACATAGAGACAAGTATCACACAATTCCTGTCCCCCAGAGCTCAGGAAAATATTCCTATAACTGAATCACTACAATCCAGGGACAAAAGGTAAGCTTATGGGAACAAAGTTAGCACCCTTCCTAACCTCATGTATCAAAGTGAATTGTAAATGGATTAAAGATTTGTGCAAAAGTCATACTGGTGTCATGACCAGAAGCGGTAAAAGACGTCCCAAATAACCACAAACCATATTAAAAAGCAACAATAAACTGGAAAAATCTCAATACCTAAGACAAGAGTTATAAGTTGTTAATAGCTACAGGCCGCTAACAGACAGACAGTAAAAGACTGAGCAAAAGACATTAATATGCGATCATAATAAAGGATATGATCAATAATTGTAAAGATACTCAATCTCACGGAAATTAAATTGAAACAGGAGTAAAATCCCATTATTTGCCCATCAAATAGGCAAAATTGAAAATAAAAACAGAAAAACTAGTATAGAAGTGGCGAAATGGGCTTCCAAAGTCGCACTCTTTGCCACACCTGCCACTTGAAGGACTCTTAGACCAACAACCGGATCCCAGAAGATTCGTGACCTTTGACCTCGGAAGTCAGGCTGGGCGCAGAACCGGGCGCGCTTCGCGACAGAGCCGTAAAGGTACCCGCGAGTATGGCGTTGTACGCAGCTGCGGCATCGGTGCTGGCGGGTGTGGAGAACCGCCAGGGCTCCATCAAGGGGTTGGTGTATTCCAGCAGCTTCCAGGTAGTGGGGCCCGGGCGCAGGCAGCGGCAGGAGGGGGCGGGTGAGACCGACCGGAGCAGGGAGCGGGTGCTAGGGCTGCCCCCCAGGCCAGCGTCTCTCCCCTGCACCACGCGCAGAACGTGAAGCAGCTGTACGCCCTGGTGTGCGAGACGCAGCGCTACTCTGCGGTGCTGGACGCCGTGATTGCCAGCGCCGGCCTCCTCCGCTCCGAGAAGAAGTTGCGGCCGCACCTGGCTAAGGTGACAGGCGCGGGGGAGGGGGCTGGGAGAGAGTCCTGAGGATATAAGGGGGTCTGTAATCTGTTCCCAGCTCTGCTGCCGTGCATGGCGTGACGGGAACTAGTCGCTCATCAGAAATTGAGCAGTCCCTCCCTGGGTTACGGATTGAGAAAGGAGCTTTACCTGAAAGATTAAGAACAGAAGTACGAAGTTAGCAGTGGCACAGACTCTTAAGACGACAGAAGGGTAATGTTGGCGAGAAGGAGATTTAGGGGCCACAGCTATGCTGGTGAGCATCCATGAGGAAGGATTCAGGACTGAGAAGACGCTAGGTTCCAATTCTGTATCTGCCCGTTAATTACTAGTGTGATCTTGGATAAGGTACCCCACCTTTATCTGTAACTGTAGGGACAGGTGGTGTGTTTAGTCCTTCCACCTCCAACACTCCATAGAATTCTAAGTCATTAGTGCTTTTTTTGGTCTTTGTTTCCCCATCCTCAGGTGCTAGTATATGAGTTGTTGTTGGGAAAGGGCTTTCGAGGGGGTGGAGGCCGATGGAAGCCTCTGCTGGGCCGTCATCAGGCAAGGCTCAAGGCTGAGCTGGCCAGGCTCAAGGTTCATCGGGGTGTGAGCCGGAATGAGGATCTGTTGGACGTGGGAACCAAGTCTGAGTCAGGTGAGCTGGAAGGAGTTGTGGTGGTAGGAGAGAGAAGAGGGCCATGTTCTTGCCCACTCACTCACTGATTACTTCTTAGTCTCCCAGGTGCCTCGATTTGTGCGTGTGAACACTCTCAAGACCTGCTCTGATGATGTAGTTGATTATTTCAAGAGACAAGGTTTCTCCTACCAGGGTCGGGCCTCCAGGTGAGAACTTAGAACCCTGCCTGGGTGCATCCAGGGAGGTGTCTGGGTGTACTGGGAAGAGACTCGCAGCTGCTTGGGGGTTGTGACTACACTCTCTGTTTTTCTTCCAATTTACCTTTCTGGCAGTTTCTCCATCTCCTTCCAAGGCCTGTCTTCCTCCCATCCCTTTAAACATGGATACTCTTGGGAATCCCATCCTATATTCTAATGTATTTGTCAGGTTTTTTGTCTTTAGCTTTAACTCCAACCTCTCTGCTGGTGATACTCATCTCCCAGGATACACTTTTCTCTCGTATTCCTACCTCCTTAGGTTCCTATAACTGCTCCACAGATACCACAATTGCTGTGTATGCCAAATTGAATAATCCATCTTTCCTCTTCAACTTTACAACTCATGCATCCCTATTTTAACCTAACAGATAACACCATCATCCACCCACCCAGTCAAGCCAGAAACTGCATCAGCCTAGATATCTCCCTACTCTCCCTCCAGTTATTTACTTTATTTTTAGCATCTTTCTCACATCCACTCTTGGACACTGCCTGGGTTTAGGCATTCTTCATTTCCTATCAGACTGGGTAAAAGAAACCTGTAGACTGACTGGTCTCCCCTCTTCAGACTATCTCACTGTGTTTTCCTTCTTGTGCTTTCCTGTAGAAAGATCTAAAACCAGATCTGACACTGTTATTCTCCAGCTGAAACCCTCTCTTGGCTCTCCATTGTGTTGTTTGTCTTGCCTCCTCTCCAGACCCATCTGCATGGTGTTCTATATGCTAGGTATCCAGCCACAGTTGCTGATCCCTGCCCTGGTGTTTCCCCACATCTGTTGGACTCACACCTACCTCGTGTTTTGTCCTTTGACAGCCCTGAGAAGGTGCCTCTCTTCTTCCTTTTCTCTAGTCTTTTTTTTTTTTATTGTTTCAGGTTCATTGAGGGTACAAAGAATTAGGTTACACTGATTGCATTTGTTAGGTAAAGTACCTCTTATAATTGGATCTGGCACCCAATAGATGTGCCATACACCTTAACCCCCCCAATCCTCCTCCCTACTTCCTCTCCCTGCTCCCTCGTTCCTCTGCCTCCCCACCTTGAATTGAGTTTTTCTCTTATGATGATAGGTATTAGATTGTCTACTGCCTTCATATTTGAATTGAGTACACTGGATTCTTGCTTCTCCATTCTTACAATACTTAGTACTAAGAAGAATGTCCCAATATGTTTTAGATATTTTTCCTTTGGCCTCTAGCCTGTTTCTGGGAGCCCAAGGTGGACTAGTGTTGAATGGCTTTGTATGGGTTTGAATTCCAGCTCAGGCACTTGATAGCTTTCTGAACAGAAGTGTGTGATTTTCAGAGCCTGTTTCTGTACTGGTCAGGTGGAATGGACAATACTCCTTTGTGGAGCTACAGTGACTATAGCTTTAACCTAAGCTCCTCATACTACCAACTCCTTGTCCCTCAGGAATCAGCTCAGCTCTTACCTCTTCCTGTACCCTGTAACCTTTCCCCAAGGTTGTGCTTTAACAGTAATTGCTAACATTTATTGAGTGCTTAATCCCTGGCAAGTACGTGCTTTGGATTTATTAACTCATTAATCCTTACACCTACCATATTACAGAAATGCAAATTGGGGATGGAGATGAAATGACTTGCTTGTGCTCCCACTGCTGGTAAACAGTAGAGGTGGGTTCCTAAACCTAAGTCAGTCTGGTCTGAGAACCCATTCTCTTTTTTTTGAGACAGAGCCTCAAGCTATTCCCCTGGGTAGAGTGCCGTAGCATCACAGCTCACAGCAACCTCCAACTCCTGGGCTCAAGCGAGTCTCCTGCCTCAGCCTCCCAAGTAGCTGGGACCACAGGCACCCACCATAGCCCCCGGCTATTTTTTGGTTGCAGCTGTCATTATTGTTTTGGCAGGCCCGGGCTGGATTCGAACCTGCCACCTTAGGTGTATGTGGCTGGCGCCTTAGCCACTTGAGCCACATTTGCCAAGCTGAAAACCCATTCTCTTAACTGACTCTACTGCCTCTCTCTTATGACTGTCTGATTTCTTCATAGCCATTTCAATTATTTTTTGCATGAGAAACAGTTAAAATGGGGGTTGGCAGGCCGGGTGCAGTGGCTCACACCTGTAATCCCAGGCCAAGGAGGGTGGATCGCTTGAGTTCAAGACCAGCTTGAGCGAGATACCATCTCTAAAAATAGCCAGGCATTGTGGCAGGCACCTGTAGTCCCAGCTACTTGGGAGGCTGAGGCAAGAGAATTACTTGAGCCCAAGGGTTAGAGGATGCTGTGAACTATGACGCCAGGGCACTCTACCAGGGCAAAAAAGTGAGACTCTGTCTCACAAAAATAAAATAAAATATGGGGCCTGGCATGGAGGAATTCAGGAAATGTTGAATTCATGGTTCTAATTCCCTGACAGCCTTGATGACTTAAGGGCCCTCAAAGGGAAGCATTTTCTTCTGGATCCCTTGTTGCCAGAGTTGCTTGTGTTTCCTGCCCAGACAGATCTACATGAACATCCACTGTACCGAGCTGGTCACTTCATTCTTCAAGACAAAGTAGGGAAGATGGGTGGAAAAAGGGAAGGTGGGGGAGGTACCAGCCTGGGGTCTCTGGCCACCTGACTTGTGTGCTATGTTCTGCCAGGCCAGCTGTCTCCCAGCCATGCTATTGGCTCCTCCACCAGGCTCCCATGTCATTGATGCATGTGCTGCTCCAGGCAATAAGACCAGTCACTTGGCTGCTCTTATGAAGAACCAAGGGTGAGTGTCACAGGAGGTGGGAAGGGGATGGGGTCGATCTGTATTCTTCAGTAGGTAATGAAGGACACTCCGTATTTTCCTGCTGAACCTACAGCAGTTTGTGGTATTAGCCCCAAGCTAAGCTGCCCAGTGGGTTGCAGGTGTGAGATATGGATTCCTTAGCCCTTGAGCAGTTACCTCTGATCCTGGACTTTTGTACACCATTTAAATGTTATTTGCTGTGTGTCCTGACTTAACATACTTGTTGAATATGTCAGAGCTATAGGCACTTAGTACTCCATAAATTCTCAGCTCACCCCCACTTTGCCCTCTAACCCAGGAAGATCTTTGCTTTTGATCTGGATGCCAAGCGGCTGGCATTTATGGCCACTCTGCTGGCTCGGGCTGGAGTCTCTTGCTGCGAGCTGGCGGAGAAGGACTTCCTGGCAGTCTCACCTTCAGACCCACGTTATCGTCAGGTCCACTACATCCTGCTGGACCCTTCTTGTAGTGGCTCTGGTGAGATGGGGAGGAAGGTGGCTGAGGGACTCACAGGTCCAGAGTAACCTGAAGCTGAAGAAGTAGTTTGTTTTTTTGTCTTAGAACTGATCCTTTAATGGTGTTGGGAGGCTGGATTAAAGTTTTCATGGATGAAATGAGGACTTCTGTATAAAATAAGGCAAGCTGTAAAGCTACATAATTAAAACACTCTTCTCCTCAGGTATGTTGACCAGACAGCTGGAGGAGCCAGGGGCAGGCACACCTAGCAAGGAACGCTTGTGTGCGCTGGCAGGGTTCCAACAGCGAGCTCTATGCCATGCACTCAGTTTCCCCTCCTTGCAGCGCCTCGTGTATTCCACGTGTTCCCTTTGCCAAGAGGAGAATGAGGAGGTGGTACGAGACGCCCTACAGCAGAACCCAGGGGCCTTTAGGTAATAGGTGCTCCCTAGGGTCTTGGGGCGGGGTGGGGGGAGGTTAGCTGTTCCCTTTTAACTTGAATCTGTGCTATTTCTTCTCCCAGGCTAGTTCCTGTCCTGCCCTCCTGGCCCCACCGAGGCCTTGGTACTTTCCCGGGCGCTGAGCACTGCCTCCGGGCCTCCCCTGAGACCACACTCACTGGTGGCTTCTTCATTGCTGTCATTGAACGGGTAGAAGTGCCTAGGTGAGTGGGGGGGGGAGTGGGCTGCTTGGAAGGTGCTGGATGGTTGGCCCACACCACAGCTAACTTTTGTGCTTTTTTTCTAGCTCAGTCTCACAAGCTGAAGCACTGGCACCAGACCTCACGCCCAGCCCCGCCCCAAAGAGAAAGAAAAGACGGTAAAAAGCAGTAGTTGGTCCTACCTAGCATACCATCTGGCATGTAGGTGCTCAAAGCTTTGACTTTTAGTCAAGCAGTAGGAAATTCTGCTGTAGGAAGTTAGTGAGTGACTTTTTTTCTGCAGCTGGAAAGGCAGAGTGAATTTCTCAGTCATTTAGGGCGCCCTGGACTGTGTTCTTGCTGCTGAGAGAACTGCTGGTCACAAAAATAAAAAGCAGAACATGGCCCATGATAGATCACAGTTTTTTTTTATTCTTAATGACATAAGCAGGAAAAAAATATCTCACATTCATACTAAAAATTCCAACTAGACTCAACAGGAATAAAGTTTTCATTTGTAATGGAAAGTCCCAGCCTCCCGTTCCTGTCCAGTAGGCATACATGTACGCACTCACACACTCACACCATGCCAGGATGCCCTCCTTGGGGGGAGTGGGTTCCTGGGCCAACTGTCCTGCCTGCGGAGCTGAGGTAAACTAGCTCAGAGTACTAAAACTAAGAGGGGATCTACCTTACGTAAGGTACAGGTAGAAGTTGGTCTCTATATGTATGCCCCATCCCCACTCCTCCAATCCTAATGGGTAATTTGGGACTTGAGGTTCAGGCTCCTTCCTCAGCTTAAAGCCAACTATTAACATGTTGGACTTCAGAGCTCTTCTGGGGGGTGGGGAGGAGCAGTCCCCAACCACAAAGCATTCAACCCCTGTCACTAAGGGGGAGGGAGGGACAGTTACGTCTACATCACACTATTTATAAAATAAGAGTTACGTTTTATATAATGTGTCCAGAAGGAGCTCTAGTCCCTCGGGAAAGCTGCCTGAGACAGCACGTGAGCCTCCTCTTCACACAGGCATAACTTAACTATACAGCTAATTTCTAGTCAGTAGCGTTTATACTTAACCACCTCAATGAACCAAGCTTGAAGGAATTTAAAAGGCAATTTAGCTTAAATACAAAAATAAATTTTTATTTTGTTAAAAAATGTTTAAATATTTTTCTTTTAATTTAGACACACGCATTCATACTTCTCCCAAAGAGGATGGGCATGGCAGCAAGGCTCTTGGGCCTGGGGTGATTGTGGAACAAAGGAAGAAAAGGGGATGGATTTCCTTGTCAGGGAAAAATAACTAAGGTACAACCTAAAACTATGGTTCATTAATTTATGTTTCCCAACATATAGTAGGGGTTATTTAGCTTCCAGTGAGGTTAGGTAAGTGGGAAAGAAATAATAGCAGGAAGGTATTTGCTTCCCCCAGAACCCACCCTCCTGGGCTGCCAGCCCTTAAGTCAAAACACCATTTGAAAATTCAGGAGTCAGCACTTGTAGCCATAAAGCGGTGCTACTTTCCACATTCAATTAAGCCCCAGAAAACTTGAAACAGTTAAGTCCGGCATTACCAACATGCCGCCACTCATACGATTCAATTCTTCCTCCAAACTCGATTCAAAGAGCAATAGACATGAGCATCAGACAAATAACACAGGACAAGGCTTGACATACAATCCTGGAGAGGCAGACAGGGCCCAATGAGGCCAACGGCTAGGTGGGGGAGGAGGCAGCTGAAAGCAGCGGTGGGCGTCCTGCCTGCTCCAAGAGCTTTTTCCTCCTGGAGCGAGGTATCTCACCCCTGGCTCTGCCAGGCTAACAGTCTTGAGCCACCAAGCTTTTAGGGGCCAAACTGGCAGAGAGGTTTAGAGATGAAACATTGACTCAGAATTGGCAGGAGGAAAACGGCAGGAGCAGCACCCACTGGGGTCTCCAAGGCAAAGCTAGATTCAAGATCATTTTAAAAAGGATTAAATCCTACAAGGAACCAGTGAGGGATAAAGCAGCAAGATAAGGGGAAAGAGGCCCCATCAAGGGACCTGAGGAAGAGAGCCACTTCTTATAGCCAAGCCAAGCAAGGAAAAGCTTTAAGGATAATCAGTTTCCCCCAATCCCATCAAATGCATAGAGATCCAAGTGGGCTGCACCTTATTTGCTCCAGCAATGATGGCTCTCAGGGAAAAGGTGGGCAGGGCGGCCGCCTGACTATAGTTACACACTAAGCAAGAGTCAGGGAAGTTGAGTGAACGGTATATACAGATGTTTCCTTAGTTCTCCAGCCTCACCAGTGGGATTGTTCAAGTAAAGGTCTCAGGCTCTGCCCTGCCATAACCAGCCTCCCCCTCCCCAAGGCTGGTACTTCCTCCAGGAGAAGGCAAAGGACACCAAGGCTGCCACTACCCTGCTGGTGCCTAAAGCCAGAGATCTGGGGCAGATTTGCTTTATGGAACTCGAAAGGTCAAAGGCTCTTCTTAGCAGGTGCCAAGGTCCAGATTTGGGGAAGGGGTGGGGAAACAGGGTCAAGGGACAAAGGCTATTTTTTGCGGGTGTGCTGCCTTCGAGCTTGCAGTCGCTGTCGAGCCCCTGGGGTCTTGGATCCCGCACCAATGGAAAATGAAGGGGCCGCCGATCCTGGAAAAATTCAACAAGATCTCATCAGGGCTGCTGCTGTCTCAAAGTTAGGCCAATAATAGAATACTGGGTGCCTCTCAAGCTACATGAGCACTGTGCAGAGGGGCCTATTAATGCAAAATCCCAGAGAAGGTCTAAGAATGAGAGGCTCACAAACCTACTTAGGTCCAGCTTCCCAAGTGATCTGGGAACTTCTACCCAAGATGGCTCCTTTCTGATCTCCACTGTCCAACTCCCTTAGCTGGGTTGTATGAACTCCCAGCCCAAGTGCACCTTTCCCACACTGAGCCTGATCTCAGGGCCTCAGAGAGCTAAGAAACTACCAGCCACCCCAATCTGCCTGGGAGGAGAAATACAGGTTTTGCTAGCAACAGAGACTTGCTGCTTACCGAAGGGTCCAACTCCGACAAAGCCTTGGGTAGGTGTTGAGGATGCCCCAAAGGAGAGGGTGCTGCTTGATGTGCCCACTCCAGGGGTAGGGGTGTTCTGACCAAAGGTGGGAGTGGAGGTGCCTAGAATGAAGAGATCAGATAGCAGACAGCTGCAGAGCAGGCAGTGAGGTGGTCTGTCTGCTGCAGGAGATTTCCACAGCAGGATGCCTCCCCCCTTCCCTGTGTGAGATAGTGAGATAACATCTTAACAAGTGGTGCTTGCCTGCCTTCTCTCAAAGACTGCTAATGGCAGTGCTGCAGCTGTAGAGAAAGCCCCTCCTGCTGCCTTCCTCCAGTCAGGTAAGGCAGTCCCTTGATGACCAGGACTGTGAAGAGAGGACCACCACAGTCCTGGCTTGACTGGCTTACCTATTTTCAATCAGGATTGATTTTGTTATACTGCTTCTCCCTAGTTATGTCTCCCCTCTAGATGCCATAAACTCAGCATCACTTCACCCTGTTGGCCCCTTATCTTCTCATGGTGCTCTCTAGAACACCACAGAACTCCCCTCCCCTTACCTTGCCCTAACTTAATTTGAGCTATCCTATCCTCACAGTGCTTTTCCCCTCTCAAGGCCAGGCTCATCTCCCTCGTGTGGATAGGTCTTGGGGCCTTATAAGTGCAGACATCTTCCTGCTCTCTAATGGGACATTCTCATCTTCAAATACCCCAACTTGTTTGAAGTTCAGGTCATCAGACTTGGTGCCTTGTCCTTGTGCCATCTTTCAACTGCCAGGCCACTCCCCTTCATTCATGGAGGACACCTGGCTTGCTGCACCCTCTCTAGCACCCCCATTACCACTCCGATGACCATCATCTGTGAGAATGACTGATGATCCTCTCTAGCCCCCTCACCCTGCTTCCCCAATGAGCTTTTCCTCTATCCTAACTCTTCCACTTACTCCTATGATCACCCTGTCACCCCCAGGAACTGCTCCAGCATCCAAACTGCTACTACATTCTTCTCTAGCTCACTTTTTCTAGTTTTCCTACTTCTTGCATTTCCTCAACTTCATCAAGGCCTCTGGTCCACTGCCCTCTGCTGCTATTTGAGTTTCCACAGGCTGGGTTTTGCCAGCCACCTACTTATTTTAGGTCTACATCTCAACAAGCATCGGTCAGGTAGGTAAGGAAGGCCACTGACTGGCCTCACTTTGAACACAATTTTCCAACCCACAAAACTGCCCACCCAATTTATTATGCTTTCTCCCTGCCCCCTTTTTTGAGACAGCGTTTATATCACCCAGGCTACAGTGCAGTGGCATCATCATAGCTCCTGGGCTATGTAGCCTTTAACTCCTGGGCTCAAGTGATCCTCCTACCTCATCTGTGTGCCACCACACCTGGCTGATTTTCTCTTTTCTTTTCTTTTTTTTTAGAGACAGGGGTCTTGCAATGCTGCTCAAACTGGTCTCAAACTAGGATCCAGCAATCCTCCCACCTCAGCCTCCTAAGTCGATGGCATCATAGGCATGAACCATCGCACCTGGCTACACTATTTTTTTTTGAAAACAGTCTCACTGTCACTCTTGGTTCAGTGCCATGGCGTCATAGCTCACAGTAACCTCAAATTCTTGGGCTCAAGTGATTCTCTTGCCTCAGCCTCCCACGAAGCTGGGACTATAGGCGTCCGCCACAATGGCCGAAACAAGGTCTTGCTCTGGTTCAGGGTGGTCTCGAACCTGGGAGCTCAGGCAAATCCACTCGCCTCAGCCTTCCAGAGTGCTAGGTTTATAGGTGTGAGCCACTGTGCTCAGCCTACACTTTTTGTTCCTTTTCCCCCTGTTCAAAATGCCTATTTCAAGAGGCCCTCCTTTTAATGTTTCTCTGACTCACTTCTAAGTTCTTTCATATTTAATGAAAAAACAGAAGTTACTAGGACCAAAATTTGTCTTCCACATGGCAGATAAGACTTCTACTGAAAATTCTATGATTTCCCTTAATACTTAAAACTCAAAAACACCAAGTGCTGACTATGAATGATCTTGACCTCCAACTACCTTACAGCTCTTTTACATGTTTCCTCCATTGTTATCCCTCCTTCCACACCTGCCTTTTCTCTATTCATGAACATGCCAGCTTGTTTCAGCCCCTGGGCCTTTGCACTAGGTAATTTCCTGTGCCTGCACTGCAGAATCTCGCTTTTGAGCTCTCTCCCTCCCCCCCTTTCTCTCTCACACACAAACACTCCTCCCTCACCCCTGCTCCCTCTTAGCCTGCTTTTGTGGCAAATACATGTGGGTCATAAGGAAAGTTTTTGAGATGTACAAAAACCAAGAAATGTAAATCTGTGCAGATGGAAAGAAAAGAAGTCCTCCCAGCAACAGCCATAGCCAAGGCAAGTTGAAACTTGCACGGGTTTCTTGGAAGTGAAATAATGGACCATCACACAACAGTCTGTTTCAAAACTTTCTTAGTGACCCAAATATTCTCAGCTCAACTTTTTTACTTTCTCAGAAAGGCCTTCCTTGTTCACGTCCACCTTAATCCATAATGGCTTCTTGAGTTGGTAATTACACACCTTATCAAAACATTTTATTGCTACCTGACATTTAATTGACTTCCATATTTAACATCTATCTTTTTACCACCACGAAAACTCTCTAAGAACAGAGCCTGTTCTTGCTCTTACAACAGCAGCTGGCCCAGCAAACCAAGTGCGTTCCCACACTTACCTCCAAACACAGGTTTGTTGTCAGGTGTGGCCACATTGAAGGCAAAGGGTGTGCTCTGGCTGGGTGTGCCCAGGGTGTTCTGACCTAAATTCCCCCCAAACGGGGTGGTGGTGCCTGTGGTCCCACTCTGTCCTGCTCCAAAGCTAAACGCTCCAGAGGTAGAGCTGGCACCTGGGGTAGCCACATTGATCCCAAAGCCCCCACTGCCAGTTGAGGCTGCTGATGCCCCAAACGTGAAAGGACCAAACACTGAGCTACTGGTCCCACTGCTGGTGGTTTGGGTTGTAGCTCCAAAGCCAGATGTGGTGGGTGCACCAAAGGAGAAAACAGCTGTGGTGCTACCAAAGGCTGGCTGAGTGCTGGCAGGTGTGCCAAAGGCAGAGGCTGAGGTTTTCAACCCACCGAAAGCTGAATGCGTAGTGCTGCCAAAGGCTGACTGGGCTGGGGTTGGCGCTGGAGTTGCAGCTGGGGCTGGAGCTGCAGAGTTTCCAAATGTGAAAGAGCTGCCGAAGCTTGGGGCAAGGGTAGGCTTGGTGGCCCCCTGTGGCTGCCCATTAGTGGCCCCAAATGCAGGCTGGGGGTTGGCTCCAGGATACGATGGGAGAGGAGGCTTGGTGCTTGAGCCAAAGGGAATGTTGAATGCTGGGGTGGTCGTGTTAGTGAACGTCAGTGCAGACTGGCTGGTGGTGGCTGGGGCTGAGGTGGTCAGGGTGCTGCCAAAGCCACTGAAGCTGGCAGTGCTGCTGCTCGTGGCTGTCTGAACAGCACTGGGGAGGGACTGGCCAAAGGTGGTGATTGTGGTTGATACAGGCATGGCAGGTGGCTTTCCAAACTGGAATATGGAGCCCATGGCTGGGGTAAAGCTGGCACTAGAGGCAGGGGGTGCCCCAAAGAGGAAAGGCTGTGCAATGGAAGTGGTGGTGCTTGTCACACTGCTCACGGTGCTGCTCACACTGTTTACACCAAAGCCAAAAACAGGCTTTGAAGCAGAGTCTGCAGAGGTACTGGCTGTGCTGATGGATGCCACTGTAGAGGTGGCAGTGGCCAGCCCAGTGAAGAGAGGGGCTGATGTGGCTGCAACAGTGGCTGGAGTAGTCGTCTGCTTGAAGATGGGAGCTGACAAGGGCGCAGATGGAGGCAGCCCTGTGCTGCTAAAGATAGGCTGGAAAGTCAGGGACGAGGTACTGGAGGTCGTGGGGAGGGTGGAGGTGGAGGATGCTGTGGTTGTGACTGAAGGGCCAGATGGCTCAGGGCCTTCATTCTCACTCTTAGGTGGGGCCATAAAAATGGGCTTGAACATGGGAGATGCTGAAGACACAGCAGGAACAACAGAAGGAGGATTAGAAGGTGGGGTGCTCAGCATTCCAAATAAAAAACCTTGCTTAGGGGTGGGGGATGGGGCAGACGGGGCTTGGGGTTTGGCAGCTGTCTCTGTTGGAAGGACTGGAGGTGACTTGATGTCAGTGACTGGTATCGTGGAAGAAGTAGGGACCAGACTCATGAATGTGACTGTTGATTTCGAGTCTGTAGAGGTGCCTGGAAGGGGCCCTGACTGTGAAGAGCCAAGAGGGGCCAGAAGGCTGGGTGTCTTTGGAGGTGAATGGGCCTCAGTGGTTGCCACTCCAGAAGATTCTAGGAAGAGTAGAAAAAGTACAGTTGAATACTTTCAATATTTCTGTATCCTTCCCAAGCCAACCACAGTTCTAGGGCTCAAGAGTCAATCAGTAAATACAGCTAAGCCTATATCCCAGGCTTGTGAAGTAAATCCAAATGTATGGAAATTACACTAAGTCCAATCACCTGAACTCAAGTTCAGTTACTCATCTAGATATACCTTAAGTATCTAAGAAATATTTACTATGCTCATCTACCAGGCACTCAGTAAAGAGTGTAAAATGAGTGAGTCTCTGATCTTGAGCTGTGAGGGTGAACACTAACCCTCTGCCACTGTGTGATAAACTACAGTAACAGAGAGAGGTGTACATTCAGGCAGTGCCATGAAGGCACCAGCCTAGAACACTCAAGAGATCCTTGAAAGCCTAGAGCAGCGGTTCTCAGCCTGTGGGTTGCAACCCCTTTGGGGGTCTCCTGCATATCAGATATCTATATTATGATTCATAACAGTAGCAAAATTATAGTTACGAAATAGCAAAGAAAATATTTTTATGGTTGAGGGTCACCACAACATGAGGAACTGTATAAAGGGTTGTGGCATTAGGAAAGTTGAGAACCACTGGCCTAGAGAGAAAAAAGGAATTAGTGTTATGCTGCACCCAGGGTTCTAATCAGCATGTAACAACCACATCATCACATGCCCAAAAACCCCTCACAAGAGAACACTGTTATTCCCATTTTACAAATCATAACAGCAAGGCTCAGAGCAGCCAAGAAACTGGGTCTCTGATTAAGAGATTAAGCTGCATTCCTTGGGTTTAACTGTTGCAGCACACCTTACCTAAAATTTCCTGATTAGAAAATTCTCAAGTCTTTAAGCTTAACTAGCTCAGGTTTGGTAAGTCAGAATGTGTTCAATCTTTGAAATAATCTCCAATGACTGACAGGCATGATGATTTTCCTTAAACCTAAGCAAAGGCTGATGCTCCAAAACCATCTCTTGCACTCACCTGGGAAGGATGGGAGGCCTGGGGAATTCTGCATTTTCTTCAAGCTCTCTAACAGTGGGTTAGTGCTTGGGGATGGGAGGGAGGCCAGGGAGGAGGCAGTTCCGGCAGTAGGGAGGGTAAAGGTAAATGAAGGCTGAGTGGTAGGTGGAGTCTCAGTAACAGAAGCTGAGGCAGCATCTGAGGAAGAAAGAAAAGAGAAAACTGTTCTTGCTTATTTGGGACTTCTCTTCAGATGGCTTATCAGAGAGCAGAGGATGCTCAGAGCTGCAGAACAACTCATCTAGGAATGCCTCCCCTCCACTGCACAGGTGGCCAGGTTTCAGTGAAGACCCACATGGATTTCTCAGTTGAGAAAATATGAAGTCTTCTTTGAGAGAACCTCATTTTTAAAAAATGACACCAAAATAAAACCAGAGAATTTAAATCTCTCTGGAGTTGGGCGGCACCTATGGCTTAGTGAGTAGGGCGCTGGCCCCATATACCGAGGGTGGTAGGTTCAAACCTGGCCCTGGCCAAACTGCAACAATGACAACAAAAAAACAGCGGGGCATTGTGGCGGGTGCCTGTAGTCCCAGCTACTTGGGAGGCTGAGGCAAGAGAATCACCTAAGCCCAGGAGCTGGAGGTTGCTGTGAGCTGTGACACCATAGCACTCTACCAAGGGTGACAAAGTGAGACTCTGTCTTAGAAAAAAGGAAAAAAATCTCTCCAGAGTGTACAATTGATCTGTACTCCTTACCAGTCTTATCCTCCAAAACCTTGTTAAACCATTGCAATGAAGCTTTCTTTTCTAAGTCCAGGTCTTCAGCAGTGATTGAATAGCCAAGTTGGGGAGGTGGAGGCTACCAAAGAGAAAAAGGAGAAGTCAGGTCAGTCAGAAGAAACTGCCTGACTGACTAACTAACCTGTAGTTAGTCTTATTGAGTCTCAGAACAGCAAAGCTGGAGTGGGCAGGAGTAGATGGACAAAACCATACCAAAGTGAGCTGTTCCCCTCGCCTAGAAGGCAGTAGCTGAATCTTCCGTTTTCGCTGCCCAGAGCTGCCAGGTGTAGATGGGGAATTCCATGAGTTTTGTTTCTTCCATGTAGTTGTATCTGCAACTAAAGAAAGAAATCTAGACTTGTTTGCATTCTTCCCTCTTCCAGAAATGGATAATTTTGTCTGCCAAGTTGGTTTTCAACACTGAGTTTTCACTGGGTTATCTCTCAAAATATTCCATTTTCCATGGTTTGGGAAGTTGGGTGGTGTTTGCAAGATTATTTCTAATAGTCAAGAGCTGTGGTTCTCAACCTTCCTAATGCTGCGATGTATTTTCTTTGTTATAAAGGGGTTGCGACCCACAGGTTGAGAACCACTGGTCAAGAGGCTATGAAGAGACAACTGCTTCAAGGTTGTGCACACAACCGTTTCGTGGGCAGTGATTACCTGGATCACTCACAGATGCCTCAATCTGAGCTTCTCTCTATCCAACAGCTGTGCTTTATCAGCCTACAAACCTCT
>NW_003852472.1:2135486-2137084 GCF_000181295.1 Otolemur garnettii | reverse complement strand
GCTATTTTTTGGTTGCAGCCGCCATTGTTGTTTGGTGGGGCCAGGCGGGATTCGAACCCGCCAGCTCAGGTGTATGTGGCTGGCGCCTTAGCCACTTGAGCCACAGGTGCCAAGCCGAGTAACTTCTTGCACTCTTGAGCTACCAATTGGCCTCCACCCATGAGGGCCATGATTTACGATCTCAGTATGTCAGGATAAAAAAAAGTCAAAAGAAAATTACGACAGAAATGATGGGAGGTACGTCATGGAGGGCATGGAGAAAGCTTTGTTTTAAAACAACACAAAACAATAATCTTCAAAGCCTTCCTCACGGCTCGGCACCTGTAGGTCAGCGGCTAGGGTGCCAGCCACATGCACAGGAGCTGGTGGGTTCAAACCCGGCCCGGGCCTGCCAAACAATAATGACAACTACACCTAAAAAATAGCCAGGTGTTGCAGTGGGCACCTGTAGTCCCAACTACTTGGGAGGCTGAGGCAAGAGAATCGTTTAAGCCCAAGAGTTGGAGGTTGCTGTGAGCTGTGACACCACAGCACTCAACCCAGGGCTATATAGTGAGACTCTGTCTCAAAAAAATAAAAAACAACCTTCCTCATAAACCTGCCAAGCTCCTAAGAGATCTGGACACAGATCTAATCCCCAAGGGAGTGGAGTTCCAGCCAACTGTAAGGACCTAAGGGATCAGCTGAAGTCAAGAACCTAAAGGTCTATCCTTGCATCCTGGGTGGTCTCTGCTCTTGCCCCCCGCTGCTGGGGCAAGAGGCAGATAGCTATAAGTCTGTTACGGATGAGAGTAGTTTAGGCGGGTACTTCACTGCCCCTCTCCTAAGACTTAATTTCTTTGCTCCTCCAAGTCAGAGGAGAATAAACCCTAAGAGCTAAGTATACTTCCCTCCTTTCCTCACCTCTCATTTGTTAATATGGCAAATAACTACAGAAGAATGCTCATTACCTTATTTTCTTTGTTGGCCTCTCTGGTGTCTGGGAGCGGGATGAGGCTGGGCTAGAGAAGGGTGATGAAGTGGGGCCACTTCTCTTCCAGAGCTAGAAGTCAAACCAAGAGTGACATGAATCCACCAGTTGATAATTTAGCATCTGACCATCAACCTACATTTAATACTACATTCATCACTACATTTAATAAAGTCTCCTTTTAAATGACTAACACAATATTTTTCTGTAAAAAAAGACCCTTGAAAAGAATAGTCAATTGCCAGTTCCAATTATGGAAGCAACAAAGAAAAACAAGGAGTCTAGAAAAGGAATAGAATGCTAACTATAATAATAAAAGGAAATGTTCTTTTGCATATATTAATAAGTGGAATGTTACATTCAGTTACAGTAGAGCTATGATGTGTAAAAGGACTGTCTATGGAAAGGATAAAATTAAGAAACTGTCCAGTGATGATAAGCCAATAAACTAATTTAGTCTTACTTTCATTATATGTTCAGTTTTTATTTTTTATTTATTTATTTATTTTTTGAGACAGAGCCTCAAGCTGTCCCCCTGGGTAGTGCTGTGGCATCATAGCTCACAGCAATCTCCAACTCCTGGGCTCAAGCGAGTCTCCTACCTCAGCCTCCCAAGTAGCTGGGACCA
>NW_003852472.1:2133917-2135173 GCF_000181295.1 Otolemur garnettii | reverse complement strand
GCTTTCTTCAAAAGCAACAAAATTTGCAAAGATACTAAACTATCACCTTAAATCCTTTCTGTCCTACTTGAAGAGCTTCTAGTGATTTCATCTAGAGCATCTAGTGATTTCTAACAGTTGCATCACCTACCGTGTTTCCCAGAAAATAAGACCTACCCCAAAAACAAGCCCTAGTAGGATTTCTATGCATTTGTTAAATACAAGCTCTACCCTGATAATAAGACCTAGTGATGGGCATGGCTATGCAGCTGGCTGCAATGCCTTGCACCTGTCATCCTAGCACTCTAGGAAGCCAAGCTAGAACTTACAAGTTTGAGACCAGCCTGAGCAAGAGACCCCATCTGTACTAAAAACAGAAAAACTAGCCATCCATCACCGTGGTAGATGCCTGTAGTCCCAGCTAGGTGTGGGAGGCTGAGCAGGAGGATGCTTGAGCCCAAGAATTTGAGGTTGCTGTTAGATATGATGATGCCACAGCACTCTACCCAGGGAGAGAGACTGAGACTCTGTCTCAAAGAAAAAAAAAAAAAGAAATGCCAGAGATGATTGTAAGGTTTACCCAGGGATGAGGACAACTTGATTTAACAATTACCAGAAAATAGTGTTGTAGCTCTGGTTCACAGACTATAGGTAAGCACACATTACAGGTGTAACAAAGACAAAGATGTCTGCTGTTACTATTGCTGAAATTAATGTGTTTCTATTCAATGTTGTACTGAAAGTCCTAGCCAAATGCAATAAGGAATAAATGAACAAAATAGTGTAAGTATGAAAAGAAAAGGAAAACATTGTCATTACTAAAGAAAACATGATTGTTATGTACAAAAATCCTAAAGAAATACTCAACATTTAGCAAACTTTCTGACTACAAAATCAGCTGAATTTCTACACACCAGCAATAGACAACCAAATTTTAAAAACACTCTTTACTGTAGCATTAAAAACAGATACTTAGGAATAAATCTAATGAAAGAGAAGTTTAAAACTTCTATAAAGAAAAATTAGAGATGACATAAATAAATGAAGGATATACCATCTTCATAGATTAGGAGACTCAATATTAAAGAGTGTCAATTCTGGGTGGTGCCTGTGGCTCTGTGAGTAGGGCACCGGCCCCATGTACCGAGGGTGGCAGGTTTGAACCTGACCCTGGCAACAAAAAATAGCCAGGCATTGTGGCGGGTGCCTGTAGTCCCAGCTACTCAGGAGGCTGAGGCAAGAGAATCACTTAAGCCCAACAGCTGGAGGTTGCTGTG
>NW_003852472.1:2132692-2133894 GCF_000181295.1 Otolemur garnettii | reverse complement strand
CCTGCCACAATACCTGGCTATTTTTTGGTTGCAGCCATCGTTGTTTTGGCGGGCCCGGGCTGGATTTGAACCCACCACCTTAGGTGTATATGGCTGGCACCTTAGCTACTTGAGCCACAGGCGCCGAGCCAAAAGATGATGTTTTTTAAAAAGCACATAATGCAGAGACCCCATATACAGAACACTCCAAAAGTTCTATATATTACCTGTATTTGCACATATAGTAAGAAAGTAACAACAGACACTTATGGGATGGAGATTGGAAGAGTGAGAACAGAGAGAGGAACCTTGTTTTTACTTTAAAAAAACCCCAAACCAGGCAGTGCCTGTGGTTCAGTGGGTAGGGCACTGGCCCCATATACCGAGGGTGGCGGGTTTGAACCTGGCCCTGGCCAAACTGCCACAAAAAAATAGCCGGGCATTGTGGCAGGTGCCTGTAGTCCCAGCTACTTGGGAGGCTGAGGCAAGAGAATCACTTAAGCCCAACAGCTGGAGGTTGCTGTGAGCTGTGACACCACAGCACTCTACCGAGGGTGACAAAGTGAGACTCTGTCTCTAAAAAAAAATTAAAAATTTAAAAATGTCAATTCTAACCAAAATAATCATCAGTAGATTAAAGGTACTCCCAATCAATATCTTAGCAAGTTTTTGTTTGTTTGGTAGAAATTGACATGTGGAAAAAGTAATGAAAACGCAAAGGGCCAAGATCCAAGGCAATTTTGAAGCAGAATGAGAAAGTGGAATGACTTCTTCTACTAGATTTCAAGACTTAAAGTACAAGATAGGAAAAAAAGAAATAGTGAAATAGAAAAAAATGAAATAGTATACAGCAAGGAAAATGAATTACCTATTGAGTAAAAAGTCAAACAGCAAAGAATACTCTCTGTTTCCATTTATATAAAATTCAAAACAGGAAAAATTATACATGGTGCTAATAATATTCAGGAAGGAGGGAGGAAAGGAATAGTGATGAGGTGCAGGTGTGAAGGGGGCTTCTAGGTTTTGAAAATGTTCTAGTACTTGACTTGGGTGGTAGTTATATGAAGCTGTATGTACAGTTATGATCTGTTTTTTTTTTTTGAGACGGAGCCTCAAGCTATCTCCCTGGGTAGAGTGCCGTGGCATCTCAGCTCACAGCAACCTCCAACTCCTGGGCTCAAGCGAGTCTCCTGCCTCAGCCTCCCAAGTAGCTGGGACTACAG
>NW_003852472.1:2128725-2131648 GCF_000181295.1 Otolemur garnettii | reverse complement strand
TCTTGCCTCAGCCTCCCAAGTAGCTGGGAATACAGGCACCTGCCACAATGCTCAGCTATTTTTAGAGACAAGGTCTCACTCTGGCTCAGGCTGGTCTCAAACCTGTGAGCTCAGGCAATCCACCTGCCTCGGCCTCCCAGAGTGCTAGGATTATAGCTACCGCACTGGCCCATTCTATGAATATTAAAAGATTAAAAGTATCAGCAGCCCAAATAATACTCTATACAAAGTTCTGCACTTTGTTGTTGTTGTTTTTTTTTTTTTTTTGCGGTTTTTGGCCGGGGCTGGGTTTGAACCCACCACCTCTGGCATATGGGGCTGGTGCCCTACTCCTTTGAGCCACAGGTGCCACCCCTGCATCTTGTTTTTTATTTATTTTTGAGATCATTCAGAGTACTGCCACATTCTTAACAGTTGCACAGTATTTTAGTTTATAAAAACACTCTAAGTTATTCAACTAGCTTCCCTGAAAAGATACATTGTTTCTAAGCTTCTGCTATTAAAATAATGCCACAATCACACGCTTGTACATGTCTGTTGGCATATGTGCAAGATAACGTTCTAAAACTAAGGCTGGTGGACCAAAGAGCATATGCATCCCTAAGGTTGGCAATTCCTGCAACAGAGCCCTCTAGAGTAGTAGTTCTCAACCTTCCTAATGCCACAACCCTTTAATATATAGTTCCTCATGTTGTGGTGACCCCAACTATAAAATTATTTTCATTGCTACTTCATAACTGTAATTTTACTACTGTTATGAATTGTAATGTAAATATTTGATATGCAGGAGACCCCCCCAAAGGGATCATGACCCACAGATTGAGAACCACTGCTCTAGAGGGATTATATCAATGGACGCTCTCACCAGCAATGAATAAGAAGTTTAATTTCCTCTCATACTGTATGTGTATGGTTTCTATCTTATATTTAAAACTTTAGTTTGTCTGGAATAGGCTTATCTAAGGCAGGAAAAACTCCTTAACAAGATTAGAAAAAAGACCAGTAGCCCTTCAGAAAAATGGGCAAAAGACATGAACCAATAGTCATGAAAATGCAATGGAAAATAATCACTAACATATGAACAGATGAGCTTGGCGTCTGTATCACAGTGGTTACGGCGCACCAGCCACATACACCAAGGCTGGTGGGTTCAAACCCAGACTGGGCCAGCTAAAATAACAATGACAACTGCAACAAAAAATAGCCAAGCATTGTGGTGGGCGCCTGTAGTCCCAGTTACTTGGGAGGCTGAGGCAAGAGAATTGCTTAAGCCTTAGAGTTGGGAGGTTGTTGTGAGCTCTGACACCACAGAGCACTCTGTCTCAAAAAAACAAGAAACATATGAATAGATGATCAAACTTATTCATAAGAGACAAAAACTACATACTATTCTTCACCTGTACAATTAGGAAAATCCAAAGCTATGATAACCTAATCTGTTGGTGAGATTGTGGAGAAATGATCCCTCTCATACAATGCTGAGGGGAATGCTAAATGGTACATGTTCTATAGGCAGGGGATTTAACCACTGACCTTGGAATCTGACGTCTAGGAATCTGTTCTTTTTTTTTTTTTTTTTTTGAGACGGAGCCTCAAGCTATCCCCCTGGGTAGAGTGCCATGGCACATGCTCACCGCAACCTCCAACTCCTGGGCTCAAGCGAGTCTCCTGCCTCAGGCTCCCAAGTAGCTGGGACTACAGGTGCCTGCCACAACGCCCGGCCATTTTTTGGTTACAGCCATCATTGTTGTTTGGCAGGCCCGGACTGGGGATTTGAACCCGCCACCTTAGGTGTATGTGGCTGGTGCCTTAGCCTCTTGAGCCACAGGCGCCAAGCCGGAATCTGTTCTTAAAGTATAAAACTGCCAAGAGTAAAATGACATATGAACAAAAGTATTCTTTGCAGCACTATTTATAATAGCAGAAGACTGAAATAACCTAAGGTTTATCAATGGAGCCTAAAGTGACTATGCAATTGTTAAGCAAAAAGATGAATTTCTATGTATTGCTATGTGTGACTTCTACTAAATAAGCAAGGTTCAATCCTATATATATTGTTTTCTACCTTAAATGTTATGAAGTAGGAGCTGATAAATACACGTACTTATCTGCATGCAGTTTAAAAAAATGAAAGATAATCAAAAAGTAATACAGTGGAGAGGAAAGTGATAGAGACTGGATTTCTTTGAGTGTTTGAGTGTTATTTTAGTGCATGATCTTTAGAAAAAATGAAGTATTTTCTTTCTTTCTTTTTTGATAGAGTCTTACTTTGTCGCCCTCAGTACGGTGCCGTTGCATCATAGCTCACAGCAACCTCCAACTCCTGGGCTTAGGTGATTCTCTGGCCTCAGCCTCCCCAAGTAGCTGGGACTACAGGCACCTGCCACAACGCCCCCCTTATTTCATTTTTTATTTATTTATTTTTTGAGACAGAGTCTCAAGCTATTGCCCTGGGTAGAGTGCCACTAAGTCATAGCACTCTACCAAGGGTGACAAAGTGAGACTAAAGCTCACAGGTATACTGAAATGGATGAATCAAATTAACACCTGAATCCAAAGATTAATATTTGTATCACTAAAATTGGAAAACTAGATACTATTTGCATGCTGATATGATACAAAAGGAAACCTACTGAGTATTTGGCCAAAATAATTGAATTTGAATCTAATCAAGTTTTAGGATCCAAAATCTATTTATATGGAAAACCCAAGAGTTCCAGGTTGCAAAAGTTATGGATGCACCACTGCACTCCACGCAGGGCAACACAGAGCAAGACCTTATCTTAAAAAAAAAAAAAACAAGGCCCGGCACAGTGGCTTACAACTGTAATCCTAGCACTCTAAGAGGCTGAGGCCAAGTGGATTGCCTGAGCTAAGAGTTCAAGACCATCCTGAGCAAGAGTGAGACCCTATCTCTAAAAAA
>NW_003852472.1:2127061-2128017 GCF_000181295.1 Otolemur garnettii | reverse complement strand
AAAAAAAAAAAAAAAAACGCAAGAGCAAGAATTGATATAACAAGATTGATGAAATGCTCTTAACTGCTAAAGCTTTATGGAGGATCATTATATTTTCTCTCTGTGTGTACATCTGAAATTTTACATAATAAAAGGATTTAAAAAATAAAAGTACGTACTTAATAAGGCTGTTGTGATGATGAAGTTCACATAAAATGCTTAATGTAGGGCCTAACATAAAGTAAGTAGTCCAGGTAAAACTTCTTATCATCCTTTTTTTCACTCCCACAACCACTCTGGCTTAGCCTTCACCTTTCATTTACAGTACTGTCAGAGCTTGTGGGCTTATGAACTTCTTTCAAAGTTTTCTTCCCTCAAAAAATTTCCTCTAGGGTGGTGCCTGTGGTTCAAAGGAGTAGGGCACCAGCCCCATATACCAGAGGTGGCGGATTCAAACCTGGCCCTGGCCAAAAACTACAAAAAAAAATTTTTTTTCTCCATACGTGCTGTATCTTTTTTTCTAGGTACTATTATTTGGTACCCACTTACAGGCACCAAAATGTGTGCTTTTCAAACATTACTTTTAATCATTACAATAATCATGCACAGATGAGGAAAAGAGAGGTTAAGAGATTTGCCTGCCCAAGACTCTATAACTACTGTCAGAGCCATGATTTGAACCCAGTGTGTCTGGATTCCCATTGTATAGGAAAGCTTGCTCTATTCCCTATACAATGCAACAATCCTTTTTCTGAAAAAGAATTATGACCATTTCTCATTTAAGAAGGTTTCACTAAATTCTAAATGTCTGTAGGATCGATCGCTTTGATGATACAATACAGGGCAGCGTCTGTGGCTCAGTGAGTAGAGCACCGGCTCCATATACCGAAACTGCCAGACTGCAACAAAAAATAGCCAGGTGTTGTGGCGGGCACCTGTAGTCACAGCTACTCGGGATGCTGCGGCAAGAGAATTGC
>NW_003852472.1:2124164-2125837 GCF_000181295.1 Otolemur garnettii | reverse complement strand
CCAGGAGTTGGAGGTTGCTGTGAGCGTGATGCCATGGCACTCTACCCAGGGGGATAGCTTGAGGCTCCGTCTCAAAAAAAAAAAAAAAAAAAGTTTCATAAACTTATCCTAGAAAAAATGCTAAATACCTCACTGCTGAATACCACTATGGTTACCTATGAAGTATCTGCTTGGAAAGCTATACACTAACACCAGCACCTACTCCATCCTTCAAAACAATTTTGGAACTTTTCTACTGTTGCCATTAGAGCTGTCATAGTACCAAGTTATGACAATTACATTCACAAATACATCCTAGAAAAAGTGCTTTGAAGGTGCATGACTTCCCAAAGAGAATATTTCAAAGGTGACCATAGTAATAATCAGCAATGAGGTACATAGTATTTATTCTAAAATGAGTCTGTGAACTTAATTATTTGATCTTGTAGGATTCAATTTGGATAGTATTCTAGAAAATGCACATTAATCTACAGCAACAAAGAGAAGATCAGTGGATGCCTGGGGATAGGGGAAGGACTGGAGGATACAGGGAAGCACAAAGGAACTTTTGGAGGTAATTATGTGTTTATTAAATTTAGATTGGTGATAGTTTCACAAGTGTATATATATGTATGTATATGCTATAATTTATTATATACTTTAACAGGTACACCATATTATACGTCAATTGTACTTCAATAAAGCTGTTTAAAAAAAATTAAGAGTTAAGAGGAACCAATCAATTTTTAAACCTCCAAATGAAACAGATTCCCTATATATCTTTTTTGTGGGAGTTACCCAACTTCCTTACAATATAGACAACGTTTTATTTCCTAGAGCAGGTGTCCTCAAACTATGGCCTGTGGACCACATGCGGCCCACCGAGAACATTTATCCAGCCCGCCAGGTGTTTTTGCTGCCACTGCCTGTCCTGCTTAGCAGCCGACTCATCCTGGGTCCCACAGTCTGGCCCTTCAACAGTCTGAGGGACAGTGAACTGGCCCCATTTAAAAAGTTTGAGGACCCCTGTCCTAGAGTGATCCATGTCTACCATAAGCCTGTTTATTCTTATTAAAATATATTTCCTATAACTTTCACCCAAGAATCCTAAAGGTTGTGGTTTGGCTTTAGGATTTTGCCTCATTTGTGTGACAGTCCTTTAGTTTTGGGGGCACCATTATCCACTCCTCCCTTATTTCCTTTGGGATTTTCCTCCTGTGGGCTAATATTTCTACACCTCCCAAATCATTTCATCCACCACCACCACCTCCCCGCCATGGGGGTGTTACAAATCTCCTTAACATCTTTGTTGCTTCACTGGAAATGGATTTCAGTTTGCATACATTCTCTCTCATAGTGCAATATGCTGAACTGAACACAATGCTTCACGGACAGTCTGAGTAGAACTAAGGAAAGCAGGACCAACTATCCACTCACCTCATTCTAGCCTTTCTTCTAATAGTACAAACTAGGAGCATATTAGCTTTTCTGGCAGCCACATTATATTGCTGACTCAAATTAAGTATATAAGCCATCCTAAGTCTCTTCACACATACTTCAAAGACACTTCCCCTTCTATCTAATTCTTCCTCCAATGTATTTTTAAAATGTTAAAACTTGGGCAGCACCTGTGGCTCAGTGAGTAGGGTGCCGGCCCCACATACCGAGGGTGGCAGGTTCGAACACAGCCAAAT
>NW_003852472.1:2122751-2123856 GCF_000181295.1 Otolemur garnettii | reverse complement strand
CAAAAAACAGAAACAAAAACAAAAACAAAACTTAACCTTAAATTTCATATTGTTACATTTTATCCTTTGCACAAACCTTATACTCTATTTATACACTTGGTTATCAAATATATTTAGAAACCTTCTTGGCCATAGCACATTTCACTCACCTTAATGCTAAAATAGTAAAAGGAATTGGGCAGAAGATAGTTAATTATGGCAAGCTACTCAAAATATTCCTAATTTCAAAGATGTGAACCTGAATTAAGTGATGCAAAAAGCAAAGGGGAAAATCTATAGGGCAACTGTTTTGATGATGTAATTTTTCTAAATAAGTAGTTGATATTTTTTCCAGATGGACTCTCACTTACTTTGGCACAAAAGAAGCGGGAACTCCATTGGCCACCAGAGGCTCAAACGCTGACTGTCCACTCCCACTGCTATCATGGCGCCTGTGATAAATCAAAAAATTCCCAATGAAAAGGCATGACTTTTTCCCGTCTTTTTTTTTTTTTTTTAAAAACTAAATCATAGCGGTGTACGTGAATGCAATCATGGGGTGCAATGTGCTGGTTTGAAATATTTTCATCAAACTGGTTAACACAGCCTTCATGGCATTTTCTTAGTTACTGTGTTAATACATTTATATTCTACACTTAGTAAATTTCACATGTACTCTTCCTTTTTCCCTTCTTAAAGCATATTCTCATATTGCTGGGACTGTACACTATCTCTATGAAGTACAAACTCCATGCAAGACAAGAAAAAGGTTGTTTTGAATTCCTAAGCATCTCAAAGGTAAACTTAACCTAAAACTGTCCTAGTAATAAGGACAGTATAAAAATACTTCAAGACTATTTGAATAATTCAGCTGTATCAATTCTTTTACCTGCTAACTTCACATTAAAGTTATACTCACAAATTTAACACTCCATCATCTGCAAATTAAAAAAACAAAATAACAAGAAAAAACATGTGGCTCGGCACCTGTGGCTCAAGCGGCTAAGGCACCAGCCACATACACCTAAAGTGGCAGGTTCGAATCCCCAGCCCGGGCCCGCCAAACAACAATGATGGCTGCAACCAAAAATGGCCGGGCGTTGTGGCGGGTGCCTATGGTCCCAGC
>NW_003852472.1:2097646-2122642 GCF_000181295.1 Otolemur garnettii | reverse complement strand
AAAAAAAAAAAAAATAAAGAAAAAACATGTGAGGGACCAACCCACATATCTCACAGTGCTCCAGAGGTTCTCAAGCCATTTAGGGAAAGGTCTATTATATTACCTATAAAGAGCCAATGCATAGTGCACACAATCACTGCTTACAGGATTTTAAAGGAAAAATAATACAGAATCTGTATTTAAAGGCTCACTGGGCTCAGGAAAAATTACTACCTTGGAGAACATGAAAAATCTATTTGGATCACAATAATAGTTGTTGCTTTCTCTATACCCCCTGCCACTACTGCTTAGCTGACATTAGTGCAAACTTGCCACACTGTTAATTCCCACCTCTAGTTATCACTACCTGATCTTCCTGTATTACATAAATACACTTGCACTTATTAAGATTTCCCTCACCTAATTTTGTCATCTACATTATCAAAGATAGCCAACTTTGAAACTTTTGAATGCGAACAATCTAGTCTAGGTAATCGGGACGATTTCAGTATTTTAGGTGTGGAGTCCACTGTCTCCTCAGAGAGCTCTTCCTTGACTACTTTATATAAAGAAGCCCCCTTTCTCAATCCCCTCTAATTACCCTGTTTTTTTAACCTCTATACACTTAACATTCCATAATTACCATGTTTATCTTACTATCATTTTTCAAAACTGTCTGTCTCGCTCCAAAGAGCAGGGGTTTCATCTTGTTCACTGCTCTATCCACCATACTTGGAACAGGGTCTGGCACACAGTAGGGCCTCAACAAATATTTGCTGAATTAAAAAAATGAGTGGAATCTTTAACTGATTCCTTAGAAAACCACAAATAGTTCTGTATCATAACTAACCACTTAAATATCCTTTCTTTCCATACTTAGGAAACAGTTTACTGCATTTTCATTAAGTTACCATATAAGCCAGATTGGTTTTAGTGTCATTACTGATAACTCTACCATACTCTAGATTTTACTTTTCTTTGACAAGTATTTCTTTCAGCACAATTATGACATTTAAACTAGTGGTTACCCAAATAATTGAACAACACCAAATGAAGGGAAGACTTTGAGTATTCAAATGTGAAAATAAAAGTTTAAACATTTATGCCCAAAGTAGAGGGTAACATGGCTAATAGTTGTCACCTTATCTCCACAACTTATGGAAAAGGTAAATTATAAAATTTAACCTGTGCCTTAGGAAATTAACAGCACTGAAGCCCTTATTACCAAGCTCTTTCATGAATGCCAAAAAGAGGACCTATTAAGGCTAACAAACTAGAGTTAGTTTCTGTATCTTTATAGTAATATTCTATATTTCACTGAATTCTCAGGAGTCCACACAGGAGGTCTGTTTAGGCCTAAACAGCTATCTCTATAATGGACTTCAACAATTTGAGGGAAATTAGGACTGTTACCTTCTTTTATTTTCCTGGCCATCAGTACATACTTGGTCTTCCTCCTCCACTGTCCTTTTCTTCCTTTCTTTGAGGGCACTCAGAACAGTCTCCTTTGCACATGGGTCTGGGGCATTACTTGATGGTGAGGACAGTGCTGAGCTGATTACCTGCTCTGGCCTGTAATGAAATAAAAGACTCTAACAGTTATTAATTACGATGCTACGTAGCACAGACTCAGGTCACTAAAAAATCAGAGGCTAACCAAAAGGCAAAAGTATAATCTATAATCACAGAAACTGTTCTGAGCAAGCTACTGTCCACGGCAAAAGATGGGAAAAAAAAAAAGATTTTACTAGAATTTAGGACTTCTCATTCAAATAACCTGTTACTTTTTTTCCTTACAGTTTTTCTGTCAGAGGAACAAGTGTAGAAGAATGAAGAGGACACAAAAGGGATAGTACTCTTCCAATAGTAATACTCACATTGTAGATTGAGTCAATTTCCTGTCAGGAGGGGCAATCCTCACAGTCACTGGGCTAATTCCCATCCTGGAATTACGAACAGATAACACAGTCTTCTTTGGACAACCATTCCAGCATACTGTGGGAAGTACCCCCAGAAACGAATATTGGGCCTGCTGGAGCGGATATCGTCTTCGAGGTGTTATTACAAATCGATTTGATAAACTCCCACACTCCCTGCAGAGAATGGGAGAAACATCATGAAAAAAAGCTTAATAGAATGTCAGAAAACTTAAATGGCTAAATAACCACACGAGTTAAGACATCTTCCAAAGGGCTTAATAAATCTCTTTCTTTCTAATCAACAGAATACAGTATTTTTATGGCAACTTTCCCTTATTCCATCTAAGGGCAGGTGGACTTTAACAATTTGAGGGGAAATCAAAAACCCTGCCCATGCAAATAAAACTACAATGGAGGAAAAAAGTATGTGTTGTTGGTGTGTACAGGGAGGAACTTTTCAAGTATCCTTCGATCCTTTGTGCTAAATCATCAGTGATAATGTACCTAAAGGCAAACATTTTTAATACCTGGTTCACCTTCTCAATTAAATGTGGTTTTTTTTTTTGGGGGGGAGACAGAGTCTCAAGCTGTCGTCCTGGGTAGAGTACCGTGGCATCACAGCTCACAGCAACCTCCAACTCCTGGGCTCAAGCGAGTCTCCTGCCTCCGCCTCCCAAGTAGCTGGGACCACAGGCGCCCGCCCTCACAGCAACCTCCAACTCCTGGGCTCAAGCGAGTCTCCTGCCTCTGCCTCCCAAGTAGCTGGGACCACAGGCGCCCGCCACAACGCCCGGCTATTTTTTGGTTGCAGCCATCATTGTTGTTTGGCAGGTCCGGGCTGGGGATTCGAACCCGCCACCTTAGGTGTACGTGGCTGGCGCCTTAGCCGGCTGAGCTATAGGCGCCGAGCCGAGAAATACTCTTGCTTCAGTTTTTCTATTTTTAGTAGAGACGGGGTCTCACTTTTGCTCAGGTTTGTCTGGAACTCATAAGCTCAAGCAGTCCACCCACCTCGGCCTCCCAGAGTGCTAAGATTACAGGCATGAGCCACCACGCCCAGCCCAATTAAATGTATTTATCAAAAATCTAACATCTTCACCAATTTTTTTGTATTCTCTTTTATCATCCAGCTATTGGGACTAAATAAAAATGTCTCCTCAAGTTGGGCACAGTGGCTCACACCTGTAATCCTAACATTCTGGGAGGCCAAAGCAGGAGAATCACTTGAGGCCCAGAGTTTCAGACCAGCCTGAGCAAAACCCTCATCTCTATGAAAAATTGGCTGGGTGAGCTAGTATGTACCTGTTGTCCCAGCTACATAGGAGGCTGAAGCAGGAGTGTTGCTTGAGCCCAGAAGTTTGAGCTCGCAGTGAGTTATGATGATGCCACTGCACTCCAGTTCTGGCAACAGAGACTATCTCCAAAGCAAGTCTCTTTTAATTTGATCAGCTTGGATGGACACAATGGCTCATGCTAGTAATCCCAGATCTTTGGGGACCTCCTCAAGGCCAGGGGTTCAGCCAGCATGGACAACATAGCAGGAACTCACCCCTTTAAAAAAATGAAAAACAAAAATTAGCCTGGTTTGGTGCTGTGTGGCTATTGGGGGTCTGAGGCTGGAGGATTTCTTGAGCCCTGGAACTCAAAGTTACAGTCAGCTATTATCCCACCATTGCAATTCAGCCAGAGTAAGAGAATGAGACCCCGTCTCTTAAAAATTTTTTTGATCGGCTTTATAAAGGAGGTGTTTCCCGGCAACACCTCTTTGAGCTCTGCTGATATAATTTCTTTTAGAAACAGGGTTTTGCTCTGTTGCCCAGCCTAGATGTAGCTCATATAATTTCTTCTACTGGTCCAAAGACAAAAATATAACCAAACATACTACATGATTCGAAGAAAATGTTATTTTTACCCAAAGTAGAGTAATTTTAGTAGTTTATCATGTATTCTGCTAAATCCAGACACTAAAATCCAAGCTGTTTCTGGCAACACAACATCTCATTTAAGAGTTAGAGGGCAAGAGACTGAGGACACACACCAAGGTTTTGTTAGAGAGGATAAAACTACGTATAATCTACTTTGGATTTGATGAAAAAGAAAATTGGTTTTAAAAGTCAAGTCCTCAATTTAATGCCAGTCTAACTAGAGGAGAATGTGGGAAAATCAATGTATCTTACCTGTGGAAAGGCCTCCTAGAGGTTCGGAGAAGAGGGGTGGGGAGAGTAGGGTAAACATGGTGTACACGATGGGTTGGTGAAGCCAAAGGTGCGGAACAGGCGGGTAGGCGGCGACTAGGCCTCTCCCGCAGTTCCCTAACCTCCTGAGCGGGGACAGGTTGCGGCGGGCCAGGTTTGCCCAGGTAACTACCCATGAGGAGCAGTTCAGCAGGGTCAGGTCCTTCGAGTAGGGTCCGCGACTCTAGGAGATTTCCGTTTACCGCAGACTTGGCTGGAGGCGAAGCGAGTAGTGGTCGCCGACGTCGCGCGTTCCGAACCAGAGAGGATAAGGCGCGCGAACCTCGGGGCTCGCGGCTCAGTCCCCACCAGGCCGCGGTAGCCCCCACGGCCAGCCAGGCCAACGCAGCTACCGCCGGAACCAGATACAGCACAAGGCCGAAGAGCGACAAGCCGAGGACCGCCGCCCCGGCAGGACCGCCGCAGCCCCCACCCCGGCCCCTGCCAGCCCTGACACTTGCTATGGGCCGCCGCCGACACTCGCCTCCTCCGGCCGCCGCAGCCGCCGGAGACATCGCGGCTCCGCGGCGCGGAGAAGACTTAAATATCCCAGCGTGCACCGCGCCGCGCGCGCGTCATAGAGCGCCGCGTACGTCTCTGCGCGCGCGACTGGGCGCAGCGACCGCGAGGAAACGCTACTGCCGGGCAATGACCGTTCTCATTTGAAAATGCTGAGTGCTTAGTGGGGCGTTGTGGCGGGCGCCTGCAGTCCCAGCTACTTGAGAGGCTGAGGCAAGAGAATCGCCTGAGTCCAGGAATTTGAGGTTGCTGTGAGCTGTGACGTCACGTTATTCTACCGAGGGCGACAAAATAAGACTATGTCTCCAAAAAAAAAGAAAGAAAAAAAAAGAAAATGTTGCGTGTTTTATAGGCCCAGTTCTGATACTAGAGACTTATCGCTTGGCCACACGCGTGGCACCCATCCGGAGGCAGTGCTGTGAAAGAATCACGTTAAAAATAAAAGCACCAAAAACTACTATTCATGTAGTTCTCAATCCATGACATTTTATAGGGGCTAAACTTCCCTCCAGCACAACCTATCAGGCACTCTTCACAAATGACATTAGCCGTCCTTAGTTTTTTCAGTTACTGTTTTCTGCCCCAGTATAAACAGCTAAAGAGAGGCTAACTGCAACAGCAATAGAGAAAAGCAAGATCAACCAACCTTGTTAAATGTACATCTAGCTCTAATACATTACGAATTAAACCTGCTTGAGTTTCAGGCCTCCAACCGTTGTTTTGTTTGTTTGTTTGTTTAGGCGACAGGTCTCCTGCTGTTGCCCAGGCTGGAGTGCAAAGCAAGCTAACTGCAGCCTGAACTCCTGGACTCGTGTTCCTCCTGCCTCGGCCTGCCACGTAGCTAGGAGTACAGGCATTCACCAATATACTTGGCTGATTTTTCCTATTTTTTTGTAGAGATGGCGTCTCATTATATTGTCCAGGCAGGTCTTAAATTCCTGGGCTCAAGTGATCCTTCCACCTCAGCCTCTCAAAGTTTAGGATCACAGGGATCAGCATGAACCACCATTCCCAACCCAGGTCCCCAAACTGGTTTTATTTATTTTTTTAGAGACAGAGTCTCACTTTATTGCCCTTCCTAGAGTGCCGTGGCGTCGCAGCACACAGCAACCTCCAACTCCTGGGCTTAGGTGATTCTCCTGCCTCAGCCTCCTGAGTAGTTGGAACCACAGGCGTCTACAACAACGCCGGGCTATTTTTTGGTTGCAGTTTGGCCTGGGCCAGGTTTGAACCCGCCACCCTCGGTATATGGGGCCAGTGCCCTACCCACTGAGCCACAGGAGCCGCCCCCAAACTTGTTTTTGAAGTACAAATTGATAATATGGGACAATTACCTTACAAATTGCACATCATGGTCCAGATATTGGGGTAGATTTTGAGGATTTGTCATCAATGTACCTGTGTTAAATTTTGCTGTCTGAGAAAGTAGATGGGTGGTTGCCAGGGGCTGGAGAGTGGGTTGGGGAGTGGGGAATAGAGAGCAACTGCTATTGATCATGGGAATTTTGGGGAGGAGGGAGGGAAGTGTTTTCTTGGAACTTGGAAATTTCTAAGTTCTGTGAAATCCTGTAGTTTTTTAGGGGCTAGAATAGCATCTCCCGCTTGATTCAAACTGGCCAATGAGAGTGGTACCTGTGGGGTGGAACTTTTTGATTGCCAATAAAAAGGGAAAGACCAAGCTGGTCGGAGAGTGCAGCCATTTGGAAATCTTCTATGCCTTAAGCTCCCAGCCAGTAAATAAAGCCCTTTCTCTTATAAACATGATGTTTGGTTGCTCTTTCTCTCCATTGGGCCCTGTCTTCCTGCAACACCTATTACCATTTTTGTCTTTATGGGAACAGCAGCCACAGGGGGTGCATCCCTAGGCCTGTACCAGTCTTTGGCTGCAGAGGCAGCACAAGACCTGTTAAAAACTAGCCATACACTTCCCCTCTTACAGGAAAAGTTAGATTTGGGAAGAAGGACAAGGATGCCCATCTTAGAGATGCCCTACTTTAATCCTATTTCTGAGAAACCGCCACACCCGTAAAAGGAGGAACCCCTCCTAATCTGCAAAAAAATTGCAAGCCAGCCTTCAGGCCAGGCATCTCAGGCACAATAGGATCTGGAAAATAACTTAGAGTAACTTAAGACTAATTACCATGTCATTAACTGTTGATTAAAGTGGTTCCATAGTAATGTCTGAACCCATGAAACCCACCCAGATGGTACAAAATGGGACCTAAAACCATAACCAAAGCCCTTTTGCCACAAAATGGGACCTAAAACTATAACCAAAGCCCTTTTGCCACAAGGAGGCCCGTTCATTGTCTAGAAATGGAAGAAGTGACTGAAGACTCCCAAGAGACTTGTATAATAAAAGGAAAAAGAAATATAGTATCTAGCTTAACAAGGATCCTTTAAATATCATATATGACTGGAGTTTGGTGGAGGAGCTACAGAGTACAAATACCATTATACAAAGTAAGATTATTACCATGAGACTAAGTAAGATTATTAAGAATTAATGTAAAATGAGAAGTCTATATCCCGAGTCCTGGGGTACCCCTGTGTTTAGAGAACAAAGAGATGGACACACAAAAAGCACAAATCATTTAGTAAAATATGGATAAACAAGACTACATTAAAATGTAATACTTCTGAATAAGAAAAGACAACATATGCATCTAAACAGTGGTTCTCAACCTTCCTAATGCCGCGACCCTTTAATACAGTTCCTCATGTTGGGGTGACCCCCAAACCATAAAATTATTTTCATTGCTACTTCATAACTGTAATTTTGCTACTGTTATGAATCATAATTTAAATATCTGATATGCAAGATGGTCTTAGCCGACCCCTGTGAAAGGGTCATTCAACTCCCAAAGGGGTCACAACCCACAGGTTGAGAACTGCTGAAAAAAGTATTCTAACACATAAAACCAAAGAGGATTAGTAACTAGGATTTATTAGAAACTCCAAAGAACCAATAACAAAACCCCCAACTTCTTAAAAACAAAATTGGGATAAAAAAACAATTTACTAAATGGGAAACCCAAATATCCAATAATAAATACGTACATGTGTACATATATATATGTTTACCTTAACTGGGAATCTATGAAAGACTTATTAAGGTAACAAGATACAATTCTGCATTCATTTGCACAAGTAGAAAATTTTAGTAATTCAACAAGATCAAATTTTGGCAAGGATGTGGAACAAGTGGAATTCATATGCTGATGAGGATATATAAAACAGTTTAATTTGGAGAACCGCTTGGCAATATCTAGTAAGGTTGAAGAAATATATATCTTATAAACCTGCAATTCCATTTCTGGGTGGAAAGACAAGTCATTGAAGCTTCATTTACATTATTAACTATTTGAACACACCTGTCTAATGTCTATCAATACAAGAATGGATTAGTAGTGTTATGATTTATATAATAAGACAACTATACAGCTGAAAATTAGTAACCTTTCCAGCTATCATTAAGTGTTACCAGATTAGTCTTCTCACCATAAACAATTATAGAAATGGACAAAATTTTTGAGGCGACTACTAGAAGGTTGAGGACAACAGGATGCACAAGATGGTGAACACAGAGAGAAAGGAAACATCCTCTACCTGGGGATAATTTCCCAACTATGATGGAGACAGGTGGAGTCTGAGTAGAGTAGGGAGATCCCCGTGGGCTGATGACACAGAGATCAGACTTAGAGACAGCTGAAATGGCAGAGAAAAGGAAAGAAGGGAACGGTGCAAAGAGGAATTTCTATAAGTCTTTGTGTGACACAAATCTGTGGCTGAAGGCCACATGGCACGATCTAATCAAGTCAAGTGTGGGTATCAGACAATGGTTAAAGATTTACTTCTGGGTATATCTATAAAGGTATTTCTAGATTAGGTGTTCTGGCTTTGAATCAGTAGACAAAGTAAAACAGTTTGCTTTCCCCAAAGTAGGTGGGCCTTGTCGAATATATTGAAAGCCTGAAAAGACTGATTAAGAATTGTCTCTCCTGGCTCAGCGTCTGTGGCTCAAGTGGCTAAGGCGCCAGCCATATACACCTAAGGTGGAGGGTTCGAATCCAGCCTGGACCCGCCAAACAACAAAGACGGCTGCAACCAAAAAATAGCTGGGTGTTGTGGCGGGCGCCTGTGGTCCCAGCTACTTGGGAGGCGGAGGCAGGAGACTCGCTTGAGCCCAGGAGTTGGAGGTTGCTGTGAGCTGTGAAGCCACAACACTCTACCCAGGGGGATAGCTTGAGGCTCTGTCTCAAAAAAAAAAAAAAAAAAGAATTGTCTCTCCTGCTGGGCACAGTGGCTCATGCCTGTAATCCTAGCACTTGGGAGGCCAAGGTGAGTGGACTGCCTGAACTCATGGGTTCAAGACCAACATAAGCAAGTGTGAGACACCCCCCCCCATTTCTAAAAAATAGCCGGGTGTTATGGCAGTCACCTACTGTCCCAGCTACTTGGGAGGCTGAGGCAAGAGAATTACTTTAACCCTAGAGTCTGAGGTTACTGTGAGCTATGATACCATAGCACTCTACCAACGGTGACTAAGTGAGACTGTGTCTCAAAAAAAGAAAAAAAAAATTGTCTCTCCCAGCCTGAATGTTCTTGAGCTGGGATGCTGGTCTTCACATTTACACTTAAACCAGAACTCATCTCCTGAGTTTTGAGCTTGCCAACTGTGGATTTTGGGGCCTCCATAATCACATGAGCCAATTACTTACAATAATATCTCTCCCTGCCCATTTGCTGTTTCTTTGGAGAACTCTAATATATACAGCTGAGCTGTATATGCACAAAGTAAGCCAGCTGAAAGTTACCAGAAAGCAAGTACTAAGGGTTAAGATTAGAACAGAAGATTCTAGAGTTAGAACAATCCTGGGATAAGAACATTGTCATGGGAGTTTTGGCCTTGGCCAAGGGGTGAGAGCTCACAAATACATCTTTAGTGGCTGAACATAGTGGCTCATGCCTGAAATCCTGGCACTCTGGGAGGCCAAGATGGGCGGATTGCTTGAGCTAAGGAGTTTGAGACTAGCCTAGCAAGAGCAAGATGCCATTTCCACTAAAAAATATAAAAAATGGCTCAGCGCCTGTAGCTCAGTGGTTACAGCACCGGCAACATACACCGAAGCTGGCAGGCTCCAACCTGGCCTGGGCCTGCTAAACAACAATGATAGCTGCAACAAAAAAATAGCTGGGTGTTGTGGTGGGCACCTGTAGTTCCAGCCACTTGGGAGGCTGAGGCAAAAGAATAACTTAAGACCAAGAGTTGGATGTTGCTATGAGCTCTGATGCCACAATACTCTACCAAGGGCAACACAGTGAGATTCTGTCTCTAAATAAATAAATAAATAAATAAAATACAAATACAAATATAAAAAATAAGCTAGGTATTATGGTGGGTACCTGTAGTCCCAACTACTCCAGAATCTGAGGCACAAGTATCATAGAGCCTGGCTATTTTTTTGTTGCAGTTTGGCCAGGGCTGGGTTTGAACCCTCTACCCTCAGTTTATGGGGCCAGCGCCCTACCCACTGAGCCATAGGTGCTGCCCCTTTTAAATACTTTTTAAAAATAAAAAAAGATACATCTTTAGCATCCTTGGCATCCTATTGAGACAGCAGAAAGGCACTCTATTGAGGGTAACAAAGTGAGACTCTGTCTCGGAAAAAAAAAAAAGGTTACAACTTGGGATAAGGATCATGGCTTAGAGTAAGACGGCGCCCACTACATGACCAAGGCTGGTGGTTCAAATCCAGTCTGGGCCAGCTAAAAAACAATGACAACTGCAACAAAAAATAATAGCCCGGCATTGTGGTGGGTGCCTGTAGTTCCAGCTACTTGGGAGGCTGAGGCGAGAGAATCGCTTAAGCCCAAGAGTTTGAGGTTGCTGTGAGCTGTGATGCCACTCTACTGAGGATGACATAGTGAGACTCTGTCTCAAAAAAAAAAAAAAAAAAAAAAAGACCTATTCTAGATCTGCCCTAATGAAATCTAAAATCAAGATGACAAACTCCACAGGAAGTTTTGGGGTATCACCAAGTCAGAGTGCTTAGGAAAGAATTAAAAGAAAGCTTGGTTCTAAAGAGTAAATAGATAGGGAATCTCTGCAAAGAAGGGAAAATTGTAAGGAAAAAAACCCCAGAAATGTGGCCAGGCATGGTGGCTCATGCCTGTAATCCCAGCACCACAGGAGGCTGAGGCAAGAGGGTTGCTTGATCTCAGGAGTTCAAGCCTTGTCTGAGCGACAGTGAGACCCCGACTCAAGAAAAAAATGGAAAAACCCAGCCCGGTGCTGCAGGAGAGCCTGTAATCCCAGTGGCTTTGAAGGCTGAAGCAGCAAGATGCCCACTGCCCGAGTCTAAGGTTGCAGTGAGCTATGACGCCATTGCGCTCTGCTCAGGACATAGAGTAGAACTCTGTCTCCACAAACAAATAAACAACAACAAAAACAGAAATGCTAAAACTAAGAAAAAAAGGAAACAAAAAATTCTCTGGATAGGCTTAACAGTACATTAAGTACACTAAAGACAATAGAATAAAGAGGAAAGATTAGTAGACATTATTTCATAACAAATAGATCCTTTGGGACCTATGAGGCAAAATCAAATAGTCTGCCATATGTGTAACTGGATTCTTATAAGGAGAAGAGACTGACACTGGGGCAGAAAAAAAATTTTCTCTTTAGGGGTGGCGCCTGTGGCTCAGTGAATAGGGAGCCGGCCCCATATACTGAGGGTGGCAAGTGCGAACCTGGCCCTGGTCAAATTGCAATGACAACAACAAAACCTTTTTCTCTTTAGCAATTTTTTTTTTTTTTGGATAGATGCTCACTCTGTGGCCCTAGGTAGAGGGCCATGGTGTCATAGCTCACCTCAAACTCCGGGGTTCAAGTGATCTTTCTTGCCTCAGGATCTTGAGTAGTTGGAATAACAGGAGCCAACCACAACACCTCACTAGTTTTCTCTATTTTTAGTAGAAATGGGGTCTTGCTCTTGCTCAGGCTGGTCTCTAACTCCTGAGCTCCAGTAATCTACCTGCCTTGGCCTCCCAGAATATTATGATTACAGGCCTGAGCCACCCCACCTGGCCAATAAAATGAGTGCTGTGCATTTTTAAAATTTATAATTAACTTAGATATCTAATCCATTTTACCTGAAGAAATGGCTATCCTTTTCTTTTTGTGTATGTGGCTTGGGGATTTTCTTTCTTTTAATTTCAGATTAATATGAGGGTAAAAATGATTAAAGGCATAATGGAAAGGGTATATAGCACAACTACCCTCCAATTCCCTGGGTAAAGGGCTAAACTACAACATGAACTTTGGCTCTTTTTTTAGTTAGTTAGTTTGTTTACTTTTGAGATAGGGTCTCACTCTGTCACCCTGGGTAGAGTGCCTTGGCCTTATCATACCTCAAAGCAATTTCAACCTCTTGGGCTCAAGCAATCCTCTCGCTTCAGCCACTCAAGTAGCTGGGACTACAGGCGCCTGCCACACACCTGGCTAATTTTGCTATTTTTACTAATTTTTCTTTCTTTTTCTCTCTCTCTCTTTCTTTTCTTTTTTCTTCTGAGACAAAGTCTCACTATGTCACCCTCAGTACAGAGCCGTGGAGTCACAGCTCACAACAACCTCAAACTCCTGGGCTTAAGCGATTCTCTTGACTCAGCATCCCAAGTAGCAGGGACTACAGGCACCCACCACAATAGCTGGCTATTTTTTGTTGCAGTGGTCATTGTTGTTTTAGCTGGCCAGGCTGGATTCAAACCCGTCATCCTTGGTGTATGTGGCTGGTGCCGTAACCACAGTGCTATAGACGCTGAACCTCTTTCTTTTCTTTTTTTTCCTTTTCTTCCTTTCCCTTCCCTCCTTCTTTCCTTCCTTCTCTCTCTCTTTCTTTTTTTATTTTTGCGACACATTGTCTCACATTGTCACCTTCAATAAAGTCCCAGGGCCTCATAGCTCACAGCAACCTCAAACTCGTGGAGTCAAGTGATTCTCTTGCCTCAGCCTTCCAAATAGCTGGGACTACAGGTGCTTGCCACGAGGCCTGGCTAGTTTTAAAGACAGGGTTTCACTCTGGCTCAGGCTGGTCAAGAACTCCTGAGCTTGAGTGATTCACCAGCCTTGGCCTCCCAGAGTGCTGGGATTACAGGTGTCAGCCACCACACCCAGCCCAGAAAAAAAATTGTTAAGTAATGTCCACATTTCCCAAATATTATAAAAAATACTGACTAAAAGATCCATAAAGCTAAGCAAACCACAAACAAATAAAAATACAATTGCTGTTTCTCATCAGAAACAAGGCAGACTAGAAGACAGTTTCTTCTTTTTTTCTTTTTAATGTTTCTTTTAAATGCTAGGGCGAAAACCACTGTCATCCCAGAATTATATATTCAGCAAAAAAAAAAAAAAAATCCTTTAAAAATGAGGGATGGAGCAGCACCTGTGGCTCAGCGAGTAGGGCACCAGCCCCATGTACCCAGGGTGGTAGATTCAAACCTGGCCCCAGCCACACTGCAACAAAAAAGTAGCCGGGCGTTGTGGCAGACGCCTGTAGTCTCAGCTATTTGGAAGGCTGAGGCAAGAGAATAGCTTAAGCCCAGGAGTTCAAGGTTGCTGTGAGCTGTGACGCCACGGCACTCTACCAAGGGTAATAAAGTGAGACTGTGTCTCTAAAAAATAAAAATAAAAATGAGGGCAGCACCTGTGGCTCAAAGGGGTAGGGTGCTGGCCCCATATGCCGGAGGTGGTGGGTTCAAACCCAGCCCCGGCCAAAAAACTGCAAATAAATAAATAAATAAATAAAAACGAGGGATGAGTGGTGCCTGTGGCTCAGTGAGTAGGGTGCCAGCCCCATATACTGGGGGTGGCGGGTTTGAACCCGGCCCCGGCTAAACTGTAACAAAAAAACCAAGGCTGGTGGTTCAAATCCAGTCTGGGCCAGCTAAACAACAATGACAATTGCAACAAAAAAAATAGCTCAGTGTTGTGGTGGGCGCCTGTAGTCCCAGCTACTCTGGGGCTGAGGTAAAAGAATCGTCCATGCTCAAGAGCTGGAGGTTGCTGTGAGCTATGACACCACAACACTCTATCAAGGGAGACAAAGTGAGACTCTGTCTCTAAAATAAATAAGTAAATAAAAATAACAATAAAAATGAGGATAAAATAGGCCCAGCACAGTTTTTCATACCTGTAATCCTAGCACTCTGGGAGGCTGAGGTGGGTGGATTGCCTGAGCTCACAGGTTTGAGACCAGCCTCAGCCAGATCAGGACCTCAGAAAATTGTTTCCAAGTATTGTAAATACATCCCAAAACAAAACTCAGGAAAATGCACAGAAATAAAAAATGACCATCATTCAACAAGAAAAAATTTACAATGTCATCTTAACATGACCCATACTTACAGGAATAACCAATCAATCAAAACTAACCAAGAACTAACACATGTTCAAGTAAGCAGAGAAATACATTAAAATTACTTTTAACTGTATTTCATGTTTACAAAGTTGAAATATGGGAGAATATTATAAGAAATAATGGCCTCAAATTTTCCAAACTAATGAAAAATATAAACCACAAATGAAGGTCAACCCCAAGTATAAGAAACAAAGAAAACAAAATAGGTCACATAATCAGATTGCTCAAAACCATGACACAGAGCAAACTCCAAAGGTAGCTAGAGGGAAAAAAAAGGCATGTTACAGAGAAACAAAGAAAAGGATGATATCAAATTTCTTATAAAAAATAACACAAGTGACCCTGCAGATAAGAAAAAAAAACACAAGTGAGAAGACAGTCCAGCAACAACTTAAAAGTACTGAAAGAAAAAAAAGCTGCAAACCTAAAATTATATACCTGGTGAAAATATAACAAGATGAAGTAAAGACATTGTCAGACATACAAAAGCTGAAAAAATTCATCAGCACCACACTAACACTACTGAAACTTAAGGGATGTCCTTCAAGTAGAAGAAAAACAGTACCAGACAGGTATCTGGATCTACACAAAGAAATGAAGAGCTTTGGAAATGGTAACTACGTGGGCATATGTGAGGTTTTTTCACTTATTACTTCAATCTCTTTAAAATATAATTGTGGCCTCAGCCACAGGGCACCGTAGGCAACTCTACATTCTCATACCCCCACAGAAACATCAAAAAAACATGTAGTAACTGTTAGAACCAACTTAGCCAGAGCTCTGGAAAACAGTCAAAGGTTTACAACAACCAAACAAACGCCGAATCAAGAAAAATACAACTTAAAATGGAAAGAAAGCTTTGTAGTATTGTTATTTGCCTTTAACCCACCTACTCCCCAACTTGTTAGCAATCTTGAAGGCAGAAGCCTGCATTCCCAGTGTGGGACCCCTGAGAGTTTGGGGGCCGGGGGGGAGGGGAGGCAGGACAGACCTTATTTGCAAATTATTGTGTATGTCTGCTCTAACATGTCTGATAATTACCTGAAGGAATGATATAGATATGTTTCTAAATTTCCCTGAAGTTGGAACCCCCTGAGGATGGAAAACTGGTGAGCTTTGCTCAAAAAACACTGTAAGACACATAATTCAAATGTGCCTGGGGCAAAAGATTACAGTTGAGACATAACAATAGTCTGTTAGAGATGAGATTCCCAAAATTCACAAGTTGAATACTAACCTAGTGTATCAGTAGCTAAAGATAGGTCCCTTAAGAAAGCAAATAAGGTTTAATGAGGTCATAAGGGTAGGACCCTAACCCAATATGACTGGTGTCCCTATAGAAAAGGAAAAAGTATAAGGAATATGTGCACACAGAGAAAGGTCACATGAGGACAGAGCAACAAGACAGCTATCTGCAACCCAATGAAAGAAAATTTAGAAGAAACCCTGCTGGCACCTTGATCTTTGACTTCTGGCCTCTAGAACTGTAAAAAAATTAATTTCAGGTGGTTAAGCCACCCAGTCTGTTGTATTTTGTTTTTATTGAGACAGTGTCTCATTATGATGCCTTCAGTAGAGTGCTATGGCATCACAGCTCACAGCAACCTCCAACTCTTGGGCTTAAGCGAGTCTCTTGCCTCAGTCTCCCAAGTACCTGGGACTACAGGAGCCTACCACAATGCTAGGCTATTTTCTTGTTGCAATTGTCTTTGTTATTTAGCTGGCCTGGGCAGGGCTCAAACCTGGCAAGTTTGGGGCATGTGGCTGGCACCATAACCACTGTGCAACAGATGCTGAGCCTGTTGTATTTTGTTAACAGTAGCTCTGGAAAATTAACATAGACTCCTAAAGTCTGAGAAGAAAATATGGGAAAATTTCTCTGGGAAACCAGGGCATTCATAACCACTCATATATTAGAGAGAATTTAGAAGGCCATATGCATACTCAGGGCAAGATGTATGCCCAGAAAATACCTGAACAAGACCCTACGCCTTCACCTTGACCGGATCACTAGGATCAGTGCAGGCCTAGCTACATAAGTGTTGAAGAAAAGCTGCAGCAATCCTCAAAGAATGGGAGAGATATATTTTTCTTCTATTTTTAGCTCCTCAATATTCAAGGAAATCTCTGTCAAAAAAAAGTAGCTGAATAAAAGCTAAAAGAATCAAGAGACGTATGTTTCCACACTTGAAAATGATAAGTCTTTGAAAAAAACATTTGGAAAAAATCACTAAATAAATAAGGCTTCTACAGCCTTCAATGATTAAAAACACACACATAACATAGCAAACATGAGAAGTAGAGTCACTAAATTATAATATTCAAATATTCAGGTTTCAATGACAATCACAAGTCATACAAAGAACAAAGAAAGTATGGCTCATTCAAAGTAACAAAATAAATTGACAGAAATATTCTCTGAAGAAGCTCAGACACTGAAATTACCAAAGACTGAAAAAAAAAACTATCATAAATGTGCTCAAGAGCTAAATGAAATGATGAACAAAGAATTAAAGACAATCAGGAAAATGATGTATGAACAAAATAATGAGATAAATTATGAAAAAGAAGCAAAGGGAAATTCTTGAACTGAAAAGTACATTAACTGACATCAAACATTTGCTAGAGTATTTCAAGAATAGACCTGAGTATTATAGTTTAACATTATAAAATTAACAAAAATAATATAAAACTCATATCCTGGGAAAACAGCCATATGGCAGCCGAAAACCGTATATTCCCTTACTGTTCTCCCACCCATTCGTGCATTCTTTCCAAAAATTGGGACTTTTTTAAAACGCCAAGATGCGGAACAAATTGTTAAAGATTGGGACTGTCCCGCCAAAAGCGGGACATCTGGTCACCCTACTGTGAGCTGTGACACCAAAGCACTCTACCCAGGGCAACAAAGTGAGACTGCCTCTAAAAATAAATAAATAAAAAGTGCTGAATGAAAAATCTGTCAACCAAGAAAAAATAAATAAATAAAAATAAAATGCTGAATGAAAAATCTGTCAACCAAGAATTATACATCCCAAAATACTAACCTTCAAAAATGAAAAAGAAATTAGGATAGAGATCAAAAGCTGGAGACCGATAATACCAGACCTTCCCCCATAAAAAGTGCAAAAGAAGTCTGAGGTGGCCGCAGTCGTTGTGGTGGAGGTTGTGGCAGGTCTGGCAAGCGCCACAAAATCCAGCCTCCGTCCTGGGCCTGGGAGCGAGGACTTATACCCGGGTCGACACGCCATACTCGCGCACGGCACTCTACGACCTGCTCGGCGTCCCCACCACAGCCACGCAGGCGCAAATCAAGGCGGCCTACTACCGGCAGAGCTTCCTTTACCACCCCGACCGCAACGACGGGAGCGCCGAGGCTGCCGAGCGCTTCACGCGCATCTCCCAGGCCTACGTGGTGCTGGGCAGTGCCACCCTCCGTTGCAAGTATGACCGCGGTCTGCTTTGCGACGAGGACCTGCGCGGACCCGGCGTCCGGCCCTCCAAGACGCCCACAGCAGACGCTGGGTTTCCCCGTCCCCCGCCGGCCGCCCCTCGGGCCCATGTCGGGGGTCGGGCCTCTCCCGGCGCCAACTGCACCATGTTCAACTTCGACGCCTTCTACCAGGCTCACTACGGGGAACAACTGGAGCGCGAACGGCGCCTGAGGGCCCGGCGGGAGGCCCTTCGCAAGCAGCAGGAGGACCGGGCCAAGAAAGGCTTCCAGTGGGACGAGATCAGAGACATTGATACCGGAAAAGTGGCGCCCCAGCCAGCTCACCAGAGCAGGGCTGGGGGACCTGCCACCTCTGTCTTGGCGGCAGCAGCCGGCAAAGGAACCGGCAGGCTGGAACAAGCGGGGGAGCTTCCCTCCCCCACCAGAGGCTCCAGTAGCGGGGTGCTGGAGGACCTGCCGCCTCTGCCTTGTCGGCAGCCGGCACAAAAACTGGCAGACTGGAGCACGGGGAGAGCTTTCCTCTCCCACTGGAGGCTCCAGTAACAAGAGACTAGCGATCAAGGGAAAACACTGCCAATTCCTCCAGTGCATCCCTGATTAGTCCATTTTCAATCAGCTTCCAGCTCATTGGACAACTGCCCCTATATAAACCCCCGAGTAGAGAGCCTAGGGGCAGATCATCGCAGTTCCCCTCAGACCTTTGAGGGGGAGAGGAAGAGTTATAACACTTGGATCCTGCTCTGCAAGGAAGTTTGGCTCTTTGTAAGAACTGTAATACTTGTAACCTGCCCTGCAAGGAGGTTTGGCTCTTTGTAAGAGCTGTGACACTTATATAAAACCTATCTTATCCTGCTCTGCAAGGTTTGGCTCTTTGTAAGAGCTGTAATACCTGTTAAATAAAACCTAACTTTCATCCTGTGGTCCATCAATTCATTCATCGAATCGGGGAGACCAAGAGCCTGGAAATCCAATATCAAAAGTCCGGTATCAACATGACTTTCATCGTCGTTGGCTTTCATATTTAATTGAAGAGGGGCGGGAAGGAGAGCTGCCCCAGCCAGTGCCAAGAAAACGGTCTTTGCTGTCTAGGAACCGTTGGCCTGCCTTAGTCTACCTCTGCTGGGGTCTGAAGGAACTGCACTCCTCGTCATCCCCCACCGGCCCTGCTTAGCCAGCAATCTGCACGTCCCTCCCCCTTGCCGAAGAAGCCCCAAGATGAAGAATCCCTAAGGTTCCGGAGTGAAGGGTTTTCTGGAATCCCTTGGGTGCCTGCTTCCAGACGTTGCCTTCCTGACGTTGTCAATTTCCCAAACACTTGCTCTAGCTTAATTGTAAAGCCCTGAGCAAGATTTATCAGCTCCTGCCCCATATTTATACTGTGGGGCTCCTCTGTAACCTTGAAATGTGCAGTATGACCAATTGTTGCTGCCAAAAGAAAAATTCTGGGGTTGTACAAAAATTTGTCTTTCTGTGAGTTCCCCAGGCCATAGGTGAGATCTGATCCAGGGTGAGAATGTGATCTGTGGAAGAGGCTTACCATTCTATTTCTTTTCTTTTCTTTTTCTTCTTTTTTTTTTTTTTTTTTTGAGACAGAGCCTCAAGCTGTCGCCCTGGGTAAAGAACCATGGCATCACAGCTCACAGCAACCTCCTGGGCTTAAGCGATTCTTTTGCCTCAGCCTCCCAAGTAGCTCGGACTACAAGGGCCTGCCACAATGCCTGGCTATTTTTTGGTTGTAGTTATTGTTGTTTGGTAGGTCCGGGCCGAGTTCAAACCTGTCAGTTTTGGTGTCTATAGCTGGCACCTATCCACTTGAGCTACAGGCACCAAGCCTATTTCTTTTCTTTCTTTTTTTAACCAAGACAGAGTCTTACTTTGTCACCTTCAGTAGTGTGCAGAGGCGTCACAGTTTACAGCAATCCCCAACTCCTGGGCTCAAGCAATTCTCTTGCTGCAGCCTCCCTGGTAGCTGGGATTACAGGTGCCTGCAACGATGCCCAGCTATTTTTTGTTTGTTTGTTTGTTTAGCAGGCCCGGGCTGGGTTCAAACCCACTAGGCCCAGAGTATGTGGCTGGTGCCCTAACTACTGAGCTATGGGCGCCCAGCCAGGCTTGGCTTTCTAACCTCTATGGTCAGCCCCACACTGTACTTCTTTTGTTGGGGGCATGTGGGAATGGGAAAACAATATTATCAAGCATAAGAAATGAGTTGCTGCACCCATATTTATCTAATGTATGATGCTGGAGCAGTTACTCTGTGGGCAGTCAGCAGAGGAATAACTCATTTGCTCTCTTGAGTCTGTCATACTTCATTATCTATAGTTCTAATCTGTAGTAATTCCAACACGATACTAGTAAGCCAGGTTTATCCTTGGGACAGTGTGCCTGTCACCCAGTCATCCCATTCCCTGCTAGCTCCATTGCAACCCATCCCCTCTCAGAAATAGAGTGACAGATTGGAGCTGGAGTCCCCTGAGTAAGGCCCATACTCCTATTTAACTTGCAGTTATCACAGGTCCCACAAGTCCTTGAAATAAGAGGGTCTGGAGTAGACAGGATTACTGAAGAACAGGAGGCTTTTTGTTCAAGGTGGAGACTCAATTCCTTATACATAGCTGGCTGAAGATGTATTTTTTAGAGACAGAGTCTCGCTTTATTGCAGTTCTAGGCTCGGCACCTGTAGCTCAGTGGCTAGGGTGCCACCACATACACTGTGGCTAGAGAGTTTGAACCTGGCCTGGGCCTGCCAAACAACAATGACAACTACAGCCAAAAAAATAGCCAGGCGTTGTGGCAGGCACCTGTAGTCCCAGCTACTTGGGAGGCAGAGGCAGGAGACTCACTTGAGCCCAGGAGTTAGAGGTTGCTGTGATGCCATGGCACTCTACCCAGGGTGACAGCTTGAGGCTCTGTCTCAAGAAAAAAAAAAGAAAAGAAAAGAAAGTACAAAGACAATCTACAGAATAGGAGAAAATATTTAAGAAAAAAATTAAAGAATCACAGATTAGGAAAAAAAATACAATGAGAGAGAGTCAGAATCATATTTGATAAAGCTTTAATATTCAAAATATATAAAGAACCTCTGTATCTCAACAACAAAAAGAGATAAAGTACAATTAAAAAATGAGCAAAAGACTCAAAAGACATTTCTTCAAAGACATACAAATGGCTAACAAGCACATGAAAAATGTTCAATATCATCAGTCAATAGGGAAATGTAAATCAAAATCACAATAAGATACCACTTCACACCCACTAGGATGGCTATAATAAAAACAAACAAAATATGGAAAATAATAAGTGTTAGTAAGGATGTGGGGAAATTGAAGCCCTCCTTAGTAAGGATATGGGAAAGTTTGGCAGTTCCTCAGACGTTTAACGCACATGTACCACATGATCCCATAATTTCACTCCTAGATATACAAGGTTGGACAATTAAGTTTGCAAAGTCATCCTAGAAAAAGTACTACATACCTCATTGCTGAATATCACCATGGTCACCTTCAAAGTATTCCCCTTTGGAAGCTATGCACAAATTCCAGTGCCTAGTCTACCCTTCAAAGCAATTTTGGAACTCTGGAGTGGTCATCAGAGCTGTTGTTGTATAAGGTCACACAATTAAGTTTGTGAACTCATCCTAGAAAAAGTGCTTTGAAGGGTGGACTAGGCACTGGTGTTGATGCATAGCTCCCCAAGGGGTGTACTTCGAAGGTGACCATAGTGATATTCAGAAATGAGGTATGTGGCACTTTTTCCATGATGAGTTCACAAATGTAATTATCTGACTTCATAAACTCAAAAAATGGAAAGCAGTAACTTGAACATTTATTTGCATGCCAATGTCATTCCAGTAGCTGAAAGGTAGAAACAATCTAAGTGTCCACCACAGACAAATGGATAAACAAAATGATATAAATACATATAATGGAATAGCATTCAGCCTTAAAGTAATGAAATTCTTTTTTTTTTTTTTGAGACAGTCTCACTATGTGGCCCTCAGTAGAGTGCCATGGCATCATAGCTTACAGCAACCTCAAACTCTTGGGCTCAAGTGATTCTCTTGCCTCAGCCTCCCAAGTAGCTGAGTAGCCTGCCACCCACCTGGCTATTTTTGTTGTTGTTGTTGTTGTTTAGTAGGCCCAGGCTGGGTTGGAACCCACCAACCCCAGAGCATGTGGCCGGCACCTTAACCACTGAGCTATGGTTGCCAAGCCATAAAATTCTGATATATGCTAAAACATGGCTGGGCCTTAAAAACATCTTGCTATGTGAAATAAGCCAGACATAAAAAAATAAATATTGGGCAGCACCTGTGGCTCAAAGGAGTAGGGCACTGGCCCCATATACCAGAGGTGGTGGGTTCAAACCCAGCCCTGGCCAAAAACATGCAAAAATAAATAAATAAATAAATAAATAAATAAATAAAATATTGTACAATTCTATTTATATGAAACATCTAAAATAGGCAAATTCATAGTGATAGCAGGTAGGTCAGAGGTTGCCAGGGGCTAAAAAAAAAGGTAGAATGAAGAGAGAGCTATTAATTAATGGTTACAGAGTTTCTGTTTAGAGTGCTGGAATATTTTAGAAATAGATAGCAATAACGATTGCAAAATGCTGTAAATAAAATTAATACCACTAAATTGTACATTTAAAAATGGTTAAAATGGAAAATTTTATGTTAGTATATATTTTTGCCATAGTAATAAAATTATGAAAAATAATTGTTTAATAAAAAATCATAACCATGCCTCAATATAATAAAGGCCATTCAAAATGTGACAATTAAGTTCATGAACCTGCCACTGTGCACTTATATTGATAGCACTGTACAAACAACTCAATAAAGTTTCATAACCTTGGTATATCAGGGTCTTACAGCTGTGTTGGTGACAATGTGTGGCAGTGTCTTACTGAGTGGTGTTCATTATTGTTGCATATTTTTGTGTGCTGCTGAGAGAATGTCAGAACTTGAATTACAGCAAGGAATGAAGTCATACATTTCTTGTTGAACTTGCCAAGGTGGAAGTGAAATCAGGCACACGTTAGTCCAAGGTTATGGGGATAGTGCTATGAAGAAAATGGCAGCATACAAATGGGTTGAACATTTTTCTGAGGGGAGAGAAAGTATCATTGATAAAGAGAGATCAGGAGGCCAATAACAAGCAGAAGGGATGGAAACACTGCAAAAATTTGTTGAATTATTAATCAAAATTGTTGGCTGACTATAGGAAGCATAGCAGACCAAGTAAACATTGATAGATAAACAGGAAAATCTTAACTGAAAATCTTAGCATGAAAAAGATGTGCATTTTGCATCGTGACAGTACACCAGCTCACACAGCATTGTCTGTGAAAGGTTTTTTAGCCAATAAACAAATAACTTTTTTTTCTTTGAGACAAGAGTCTCACTCTTTTGTCCTGGGCAGAGTGCTATGGCATCATCATAGCTCACAAAACTTCAGTCTCTTGGGCTCAAGAGATCCTTTTGTCTCAGCCTCCCCAATAGCTGAGACTACAGGTCCCACCATGACACTTGGCTAGGTTTTCTATTTTTAGTAGAGATGGGGTCTTGCTCTTGCTCAGGTTGGTCTCAAACTCATGAGTTCAACTAATCCACACACCTCAGTCTCCTACAATGTAAGCTACTGTACTGGGCCCAAATGATTGTATTGGAATGCCCCTGATTTGGGCTCCAGAGACCTTTTTCTTTACCTAAAGATAAAAGAAACATTGAAAAGAAGACATTTTGATGACATTCAGGACATCAAGGATAATACAACAGGGTCTTGTTCTGTCACCTAAGCTGGATAACAATGGCATAATCGTAGATCATTGCAGCCTTGAACACTTGCGCTAATGGCCATTCCAGAAAAAGAGTTCCAAAATTGCTTTGAAGGGTAGACTAGGCACTGTTATCAGTGCATAGCTTCCCAAGGAGTATACTTCAAAGGTACTATATTGATAATCGGCAATGAGGTATATAGCACTTTTTCGCAGATGAGTTCACAAATTTAACAGTCAGAGCTTATATACATGTATGAAAAGCAAACGGCTAACATCATACACAAAAGTTGAAAGATGAAAACTTCTCATCTTTGATCAGAAAGAAGACAAGAATGCCCACTCTCAACCCTTATATTCAACATAGTATTGGAAGTCCTAGCTGGAGCAATTAGGTAAGAAAAAAACAAAACAAATAAAAGGTATCCAAATTGGAAAGGAAGAAGTAAAATTATCTTTCTTTACAGATGATATGATCTTACTGTAGAAAACCTCAAATATTTTACTTTATGTTGTATAAAGTCAGAATAAACAAAGTTGCAGGGAAAAAAAATCAACACATAAAAATTAGCTCCTTCCTTCCTCCCTCCCTCCCTCCTTTTTTTTGAAACAGTCTTGCTCTGTCACCTAGGTTGGATCACAGAGGCACAAAAATAGATCACTGCAGCTTTGAACACTTGTGCTCAAGCGATCCTCCTGCCTCAGCCTCCCAAGTAGATGAGACTATGAGCATGCACCACCATACCAAGCTAATTTTTAATTTTTTTGTAGAGATAGGGTCTCAGTACATTGCCAAGCTGGTTCTTGAACTTCTGGGCTCAAGCAATCCTCCCACTTCAACCACCCAAACTGCTGGGATTACAGGTGTAAATCACTGCATCTAGTCAGTTGTATTTCTATACACTAACCCCAAAGAACCCAAAATGGAAATCAAGAAAATAATCCATTTATAACAGTATCAAAAATAATAAAATACTTTGTAATAACCTAACCAAGGAGGTGAAAGACCTGTCCATGGAAAACCACAAAACACTGCTGAAAGAAATTTTAGAAGACATGTAAATAGAAAGATATCCTGTGTCCATGGATTGGGAAATTTGCATTAAGATGACAATACTACCCAAGTAATCTACATATCCAACACAATCTCTATCAAAATCCCACCAGCATTTTTTCAGAAATAGAGAAATTCACCCTAAAATTCATATGTAAACTCAAAGGACTCTGAATAGCCAAAACAATTTGAAAAAAAATAAGAGAACATATTTCCAAATTTCAAAATATAAAAGCTACAGTATTCAAAATGGTGTGGTACTGGCAAAAAAGACAGACATATAGGCTGGGTGTAGTGGGTCACACCTGTAATCTTAGTACTCTGGGAGGCTGAGGCAGGATGAGTGCCTGAGCTCAGGAGTCAGAAACCAACCTAAGTAAAAATGAGACTCTATCTCTACTAAAAATAGAAAAATTAGCCAGGTGTTGTGGCGGGTGTCTGTAGTTCCAGATACTCAGGAAGCTGAAGCAGGAAGATTGTGGAAACCCAGAACTTTGAGATTACAGTGAGCTAAATTGAGCTAAATTGATAGTGGGAGGATTGCTTGAGCCCAGAAGTTCAAGAACCACTGACACTCTAGCCTGGACAACAGAGTGAGACTTTGTCTCAAACACACACACACACACACACA
>NW_003852472.1:2093016-2096967 GCF_000181295.1 Otolemur garnettii | reverse complement strand
CCAGTCTGCTTTCTTATCTGTAACGCGTGGGGCTGGGGATTCGAACCCGCCACCTTAGGTGTATGTGGCTGGTGCCTTAGCCGCTTGAGCCACAGGCGCCGAGCCAAAGGAATGAATTTAGACATACTATAAAACTCCTAGCGGAAAACGTAAGGGAAAAGCTTCATGACTTGGTAATTTCTTAGATATGACACCAAAGCTCAGGGAAAAAATACAGAAATGGGACTATATCAAATTTAAAACTTCTGTGTATCAAACAACCTAGTAGTCAAGAGAATGAAAAGGCAATCTATGGAGCAAGGGAAAATATATGCAAATAAATACAATATCTAGAATTTATAAAGAAGTTGTACAATTCAATAACAAAAAATCCAATAACCCTACTAAAATGGGTAAAGGTCTTAAACATGTATTTCTCCAAAGATGATACAAAATGGCCAACATGCATATGAAAATATGTTCAACATCACCAATCAACAAAGAAATACAAACCAAAACCACAATGAAACCTCATTGTCTCATTGTTACAATAACGATCTCATTGTTGCACCCATTAAGACTGCTACTAACGAAAAGCCAGATAATAACAAGTGTTGATGCAGCCCAGTGGCCCACTCCTATAATCCTAGCACTCTGGGAGGCCAAGGCAGGCTTGAGCTTAGGAGTTTGAGACCAGCCTGAGCAAGAGTAAGACCCCCTCTCTAAGAAGAAAAAAATAGTCAGGCATTGTGGCAGGCCTCCCTGTAGTCCCAGCTACTTGGGAGGCTGAGGCAAGAGGATCACTTGAGCCCAGGAGTTTGAGGTTACTGTGAGCTATGACACCATAGCACTTTACCAAGGGCAACAAAGTAAGACTCTTTCTAAAAAAAAAAAAAAACAAAAACAAGTGTTGACAAAATGTGGAGAAATTAGAACAGAACCTTCCTGCCTTGATGGTGAAATGGTACAACAACTATGGAAAACAGCATAGAGTTTCTTCACAAAATTAAAAATAAAATAATCATATGATCCAGCAAACCCACTTCTGGGTATATATTCAAAAGAACTGAAAGCAGGGTTTTGAAGAGATATTTGCATGGCCATGTTCATAGCAGTACTATTCACAATAGTCAGGAAGTGGAAGTAACCCAAATGTCCATCATTGAATGGACAAACAAAATGTGGTGTTTATATTCAATAGAATGTTATTTAGCTTTAATAAGAAAGGAAAGCCTATCTCATGCTACAAATGACATAGATGAATCTTGAGGACATTATGTTAAATGAAATAGGCTAGCCACAAAAAGATAAACACCCGGAGTTTCTAAAATGGTCAAATTCATTAAAACAGAAAGTAGAATGGTGGCTACCAGGGAATAAGGAGAGGGTGAAAAGCCAAATCATTGCTTAATGGGTAGAGCTTCAATATTTCAAGATGAAAAAGTTCTGGAGATCAATTTTTTACAACAGCAAAAATATCCTTAATAGTATTGAAATGTACACTTATAAATGGTTAAGATGGCAAATTCTGTGTTGTGTTTTCTTGCCACAATAAAAAAAATTAACAAGGTATTGTGGGGTTTATATCACACATAAAAGTAAGATACATAACAATAATAGCATCGGGTCACAAGGGCAGAAATGGAAGGATAAGAAAGTTATGCTATACACGATATTCTGGTAAGTTAAAAATGTGTACTATAAAGTAACCACTAAAATAATAAAACAAAGAATTATAGCCAATAACTCAACAAAGGAAATGATGCAGTAATAAAAAGTACTTGATTAATCCCAAAGAATGTGGGAAAAGAGGGTAATTGGAATAAAGAATATATAGGACAAATATGAAATAAACAGCAAGATAATAGAATCAAACCTAACTATATCAATAATGCCATTAAAAGTGAATGTTCTAAACACCCAATTAAAAGGCGGAGAATATAGTAAAAAGCATTTGACAAAATTCAACACTTATTTTTTTTTTTTGAGACAGAGTCTCACTATGTCACCCTCAGTAGAATGCTGTGGTGTCACAGCTCATAGCAACCTCAAACTCTTGGGCTTAAGCTATTCTCTTGCCTCAGCCTCCCAAATAGCTAGGACTATAGGTGCCTGCCATAATGCCTGGCTATTTTCTTATTCCAGTTGTCATTGTCATTTAGCCGGCCTAGGCTGGGCTGGAACCCACCAGCCTCGGTGCATGTAGCTAGCGCTGTAACCAGTGTTTGCCTTAGCCAGTGCTTGCTGTAACCACTGTGCTACCAGCGCCAAGCCTCAAAACTCATTTGTAATCAAATAAAAATATTTCCCAGCAAACTAAGAAAAGAAGGGAACTTCCTAAAACTAATAAAGGGTATATTTGAAACCTAAGGCTAACATCATACTTAACGAGAAAAGGCTAATTGTGACAAGGCAAGGCAAGAATGTCCACTCTCAACAGGTTTATTTAACATTACCAGGGCAATGAAGGCAAGAAAAATCATTAAATGACACACAGATTAGAAAGAAGTAAAAATGTTCTTTATGCATGATTTTGTTCATGGAAAATACAACCTACAAAAAAACCTAGCTAGAAGTGATGAGTGATTTTAGCAAAAAAAAAAGTTGGTATATAGGCTCAGTGCCTGTAGCACAGTGGTTATGGCGCCAGCCACATACAAAGAAGGTGGTGGGTTTAAACCCAGCCTGTGACAGCAAACAACAATGACAACTATAACAACAAAAAAATAGCTGGGCATTGTGGTGAGCATCTGTTGTCCCAGCTACTTGAGAGGCTGAGGCAAGAGACTTGCATGAGCCCAAGAGTTTGAGGTTGCTGTGAGCTGTGACTCTACCGCACTCTACCAAAGGTGACATAGTGAGACACTGTCTGAAAAAAAAAGAAGAAAAAGTTGGTATATAAAAATCACTTGTATTTCTACGTCTATCAACAATTGGAATTTTATATTTAAAAATATCAATTATAAAATCATGAAATACTTAAAGATAAATTTAACAAAATATGTATAAGATCTTTATGTTTAAACATTAAACTAGATCTGTAAAACATCTTTCAGAGAAATTAAGGAAGAGCTAAATATAATGAAGAGATATATCATGTTCATAAGCTAGAACATACAATATCATTAAGATAGGCATTGTTCTCATATTAATCTACAAATTCAATGCAATCTCAATTAAAACTCCAGTAGGCTTTTTTTTTTTTTTCGAGACAGAGCCTCAAGCTGTCGCCCTGGGTAGAGTGCTATGGCATCACAGCTCACAGCAACCTCCAACTCCTGGCTCAAGCAAGTCTCCTGTCTCCACCTCCCAAGTAGCTGGGGCTACAGGCGTCTGCCAGAACGCCCAGCTATTTTTTGGTTGCAGCCATCATTGTTGTTTGGCAGGCCTGGGCTGGATTCGAACCCGCCAGCTCAGGTATATGTGGCCAGCACCTTAGCCACTTGAGCCATAGGCACTGAGCCCAGTAGGCTTTTTTTTTTTTGGTAGAAATTGATAAGCTAATTAAAAATTTATATGGACATGCAAAGAGCCCCGAATAGCCAAATCAATTTTGAAAAAAGAAATACTAACAATAACAAAGTTTACTTCAAGACTGTGGTAAAAGATATAGTAATTCAGACATTATGTTGTTGGCATAAACAAAGACATATGAGTCAAGGGAGATGAATCTATATTGGTACCATTGTAATTCAATGGGAAAAGGTGCTGGAACACTGGATGTATTAGTTATCTAATTCTGTGTAACAAATTACCCCAAAACTTAGTGCCTTAAATAAAAATCATTTATTATCGGTGAGTCAGAAATTTGGGAGTGGCTTAGGTGGGTGATTCTGCCTCAGGATCTTTCATCAGCTAGCATTCAGGATATTGGCCAGGGATATAGTCATCTTCAGGCTCAACTAAAGTTTTAGGAGCTACTTCTTTTTTTTTTTTTTTTTTTTTTTTGAGACAGAGCCTCAAGCTGTCCCC
>NW_003852472.1:2090592-2091897 GCF_000181295.1 Otolemur garnettii | reverse complement strand
GTGGCTGGCGCCTTAGCCCGTTGAGCTATAGGCACCAAGCCAAAGACTGTTTTTTTAAAGTTGCTCAGGTTAAGCAATTTAAAGATTATTAAACAATAACACCTAACATGGATATCAACATATGTAAGAATAAAAATGGGAACACCGTGGAGTTGAGCAGGTGTGGGTAGCAATCTTTTGGTCTGATTTTTTTTTATTGCCAACTGAGACTTAGTCGTGTAAAATATGAGTTACCAAGGAAGATCAACATACAAGCCTAGACAAAGGAGAAGTGAACAAGAATTGTGAGAGGATACCCAAGAAAAGTATGTTCTAATTTGGAAGGACAAAAGGCATCTCACAGAAACTCAAGGACACTCCTACAAAGTCTTCCCCACGATAACTCAGCTCTTAAAAATTTGTAAACACTTAGCTTCCTGGAATCTTGAAACTAATGCTTGCTTCTACTTCTATAAACCCTGAACATGCTGTGAAACCTCCAGTGAGGGACAATATGATAATTCCTTTGTGTGCCTTTCTATAAACCCCATAAAAGGACAGAGACCAAGCAGGAAGTTTTGGACTTTAGTCCACTGCAGCTTTGCTGGCTGAAATAAAGCTCTTCCTTCTCATTTCAAACACAGGTGTTTGGGTGAATCTTTCTCTCCATCAGGCCTCGTGTTCCTGCTACAGAATCTTCTCAGCTGGTTGGGCCTGTGATTGCCCTAAGGCCTGGTGAAGAACAATGTCAACAAGATGAGTCACCAACTGGAAGTCAGGATGTCATTCCTGGTCAAGAGAGAGAAGAGGGAGCATTGGTGGTTCAAGGGCCTGACTTGGAAACTGATGTCCAGGAACTAGTTCAGCCAAAGATTGTGTGTGAGGGTGTCAATGGTCTTGATGTCATGAAGAAGCATTCACTGAATCCAGAGCACATTAAACTGCCAGAAGTAGGTGAAGGGAAACCATAAGCTTAAAAGAAAACAAGCTGGCTCGGCGTCCGTAGCACAGTGGTTAAGGTGCCAGACACATACACTGAGGTTGGTGGGTTCAAACCCGGCTTGGGCCAGCTAAACAACAATGACAACTGCAAGAAAAAATAGCTGGGCATTGTGGTGGGCGCCTGTAGTCCCAGCTAGTTGGGAGGCTGAGGCAAGAGAATTGCCTAAGCCTAATAGTAATAATGCCACAGCATTCTACCAAGGGTAACATAGTGAAACTCTGTCTCAAAGAAAAAGAAAACAAGCTGAAATGATGCACGCTGTTCATATGTTGGAAATTTGACTGTTAAAATTCTCTCAATAAGGCTCGGCGCCTGTGGCTCAA
>NW_003852472.1:2084136-2089727 GCF_000181295.1 Otolemur garnettii | reverse complement strand
CTCACAGCAACCTCCAACTCCTGGGCTCAAGCGAGTCTCCTGCCTCCGCCTCCCAAGTAGCTGGGACCACAGGCACCCGCCACAACACCCAGCTAATTTTTGGTTGCAGCCGTCATTGTTGTTTGGCGGCCCGGGCTGGATTCGAACCCGCCACCTTGAGTGTATGTGGCTGGGGCCTTAGCCGCTTGAGCCACATTCGCTGAGCCACTACCTGGCCTTTCAAGAAAACATTTGCCAGCCCTTAGCTTAATGTTTTGGCCATAATGGACTCTCAAGAAATGTGCTAGTGGCCAGGCATGGCTCACACCTGTAATGTTAGCACTTTGGAAGGCAGTGATGGGACAATCACTTGAAGCCTGGGCAACATAGTGAGACCTCTTTCTATAAAAAATTTAAAAATTAGCCAGGCATAGTGGTGCATGCCTGTAGTCCCAGCAACTTGCTTGAGTCCAGGAGTTTGAGGTTGCAGTGAGCTATGATCTAGCTACTGCATTCCAGTCTGGATGACAAAGCAAGACCCTGTCCCTATTTTTAAAAAAAGAAAAAAGGTGCTAGTTCTCAAAAACAGTGCATATTGGTTAGTTTGCTCAATAAATAGCACCTGTGCTCTTAATAAATGCCAGGTAATATGATAGGCACTCACTATATACAGTCAACAACACAGAGCTGGTCCCTACCATAGAATTTCTTTGTTCCTGAGACCCGGGTTGCCTCAGGATGTATTTAATAATGAAGTAGGACTTTACTGCGCAACCTCCACTAGAGGGCAGCCTGAAGCCTGTCTATAATGGCACAGTAACAGCTGTTTGCCCCAACCACCTAACACACTACCAGGAAAAAACCGTCCTGAAGGACAAAAATACCAAACTACCTAAGAGTTGTATTTATTCTCTCAAGACTTGCTGATAAAATTGTAAAATGAGTCAAGTTTATGTTTGGAACTCCTAGCCTCCTATTTGTTCACCCTTTCTACTCTTCCCTACAAAGGTGAAGCCAGCCATTATAGGCACCATCTGCAAGTAAAAAAGGGTGACAGAAACAATCAGTTGCATCTCTTACCAACAGACTGGTCAGGGCATGGAGGGAGGAAAGGTTCCTAGAGAGGGTTGATCAAGCTGGTAAGCACAGAATCTCAGGCCAGAAACAACTCTGGAAGCAGAAATAGGTGTGTGCTCTCTTCCTTGCAGATACCAACTGAGTGTCACGCACATTAAGAAGAGAACAAAACACATCTTCATGGCTCGGCGCCTGTAGCTCAGTGAGTAGGGTGCCAGCCACATTCACCAAAGCTGGTGGGTTTGATCCCAGTCTAGGCCTGCTAAACAACAATGACAACTGCAACCAAAAAATGGCTGGACCTTGTGGTGGGTGCCTGTAGGGCCAGCTACTTGGGAGGCTGAGGCAAGAGAATAGCTTAAGCCCAAGAGTTTGAGCTGCTGTGAGCTGTGCTGCCATAGCACTCTACAGAAGGCGACATATTAAGACTCTGTCTAAAAAAAAAAAAAACACATCTTCATTAATTCATTATATACTGTGCATCTACGGCCTTCTTTGTGCCATATAGCATATAGCAATAAACACTAAAGACACAGTCTCAGTCCTTAAGTAGCATACGATCTATAGGAAATCAGACATTCAAACAGAACTGTGAATGTTCCAAAGAAGTAAAGACTGCTTCCATCAATAACTGCACAAGTAACCAATCCAAATACAGTGACATAAAACTATTATTTTAGGCCAAGTGCAGTGACTCATGCCTATAATCCTAGCACTATGGGAGGCTGAGGCAGGAGGATTGCTTAAGCTCAGGAGTTAAAGACCAGCCTGAGCAAGAGTGAGACCCTGGTATGGGGTCATGGTATGTGACACACATTTTGGGGACTAGGACACAATTTTAAGAGGGACTTTACCTAACAAATGGAATCAATGTAACCTGGTTCTTTGTACCCTTAATGAATCTCCAACCATAAAAAAAAAAAAAAAGAGTGAGACCCCATCTTTACTGAAAATAGAAAAAATAGCTGGGCATCATGGCATGCACCTGTAGTCCCAGCTACATGGATCGTTTGAGCCCAGAAGTTTGAGGTTGCTGTGAACTATCATGATATCACTGCACTCTGCTCAGGGTGACAGAGTGAGACTCTGTCTCTCAACTCATACCCCCCCCCGCCCAAAATTATTTTATTACCTTTAAGGATTCTGTGATTCCAATGGGAATGACTTGTCTCTGTCCACAATATCTGGGGCCTCATCTAGGAAGACTGCAAAGGCTAGATGTGATTGATGGTAGAGAGCTGGAATAATTTAGAGGTATCTTCATTCACATAAGTAGTAGCTGATGCTGGCTGTCAGCCAGGACCTCAGCTGAACTGTAAGCTGGAATACGTATACACGGCCTCTCTATGAAGTCTCTCCACATGGGCTAGTTGGGGCTTCCTCACAGCATGCAACAATAAACACTGGAGTATGCATTCCAAGAGAAAATGTCCACTCCACATAATGAGTGCTTATGCACTAATTACATAAGTATCAATGCATAAGTATCTGTGCTGGAGGCTCTGCTATATGCCTGACATGTATTAGTCCACTCAATCCTTTGATAACCCAAATGCAAGTCTGCGAAGACTGAAAAGTTTTGTCATGTGGAGAAGCGAGCCCAAGTGAACAGATAAAATGAGGATGAAGAAGACTTATTAGCCAGAGTACAAAGGCTCAGAGTGGCTAAAGAGGAGGGTTCTTTAGGAAGATGGTTTGGACTATCAACTGTGGTTAGGTTTTTACTGCCTGTTGCAGGATGGGACTATGAGACATAATCTGCACACAAATGTGTAGCATTTTTCATCACATAGGAGCTAATGTATTGCTACTAAAATGAGAAGTAACACCCTGAAACTTATCAAGACAACAATTTTGAACGCCATATGCTGTCTTAGTTTCATAGAAGGTGGAGTAGGCACATTCATCATATTCCTCTTGCTAAATACAACTAAAACTAATATTCAAAACACATGAAGTAATTATATTAAAAAAAACTTTTGAAAGATGGAGAAAAGAAGGGCTGACTCAAAGGTGAGCTCCCTGGGTGGTTTAGTGGTTTGCCTCCTATATATTCTGCCTTATGTGCAATCTACAATCAGGAAATGCTAGTGGGAGAAAAACAACCTATTCTTTCTAGTCAAATGCATGAGAAGGGGTTAACCCTGCAGGATGGTACCCTTTTGACTATACCTTTCCTACTTTGGGCAAACATCATGAAAAAGCATTACCTTTTCCCTTCTTCCCAAGCACTGCAAAGGAAGTAGAACAAAACTCTGCTGGCCCTTTCCTCCCTACCTTATACCAACACAAGGAGAGGTGGCACTTCGCCTTCCCTATCAAGCAATGAACAGACTGTGTGAAAGAGCCCTGTTGACTATCCACAACCTGTACCAGTTGAATAATATTCAAAAGATGGCACCAGATCCCCTCTCAAATAGACAATGGGAAGCTAGATAAAGGGACTATAAAATCTAAGTATGAAGTTGTAGCCATGCCCTTCAAGTGGATCAGGTATGAAAACAACCAGAATCAACACAGCAAAAGCTTTGAGAATGGAATTATGACGTGGAATACTCTTAGGTTTCAAATTGACCGCTGGGTAGCACACAAATGGGGCAAGCCAGAATACCTCTGCAAAAACTTTGAAAACGAAATTGATCTCCAAACCAGAAATTCTGGACTTAAAAGTACATTGACAGAAACAAAAAATTCACTGGAGGTCAGTGTAAATATAATGATCTGTAAAAGTTAAATGAAGAAGACCATTTTATTTTATTATTTATTTATTTATTTATTTTGAAACAGAGTTTCACTTTGTCACCCTTTGTAGAGTGCCATGGTGTTAATGCTCACAGAGTAACTGGGACTATAGGCACCTGCTTAGTTGTTAGAGATGGGGTCTCACTCTTGCTCAGGCTGGTCTCAAACTCATGAGCTTAAGCAATCCACCCACTTCGGCCCTCCAGAGTGCTGGGGTCACAAGCAGAAGCCACTGTGCCCAGCCAAGAAGATCACTTTAAATATAATGATCTATGTGGGTTAGAAGAAAAAAAGATAGAAAAAGACATGCCATGCAAGTACTAATTAAAAGAAAGGTGGGATAGCTCTATTAATTATCAGACAAAGTAGACTTCAGAACAAAGAAGGACCAAGGGCAATCCATTAAGAAGACATAGCAGGATTGGGCAGCGTCTGTGGCTCAGTGGGTAGGGCGCCAGCCCCATATACCAAGGGTGGCAGGTTCAAATCTAGCCCCAGCTAATCTGCAACAAAAAATAGCTGGGCGTTGTGGCAGGCACCTGTAGTCCTAGCTACTCAGGAGGCTGAGGCAAGAGAATTGCCTAAGCCCTCGAGTTGGAGGTTGCTGCTATGACGCCATGGCACTATACCAAGGGGAATAAAGTGAGACTCTGACTCTAAAAGAAAAAAAGAAAAGACATAGCAGGATACAAAACATTATTTGGGTGATGGATATACAGAAAGGCCAGACTTCATCACTACAAAATATATCCAAATAACAAATTGCACTTGTACCCCTTAAATTTATACAAATTTAAAAAAAAACAAAAAAGAAAAGATGACAACATAGTGATCCTAGACGTGCAGGAACCATACAATAGAGCTTCAAATATATAGAGCAAAAAACTGACAGAACTGAAAAGAGAAATAAACAGATTCACAATTATAGTTGGGGACTTAAACAATCCTCTCTCAGTAATTGATACTATCAGTAGACAGAAAATTAACACATAGAATTACTAACTGAACATCATCAACCAATGGGACCTAGTTGACATTTACAGAAGACTTTCTCCAATAACAGAATACACATTCTTTGCAAGTACACATGAAAAATTTACCAGTATTTACCAGAACTTGAATCACAAAACAAATCTTAAGGAATTTAAAACAGGCTCAGCACCTGTAGCACAGTGATTATGGCACATACAACAAGGCTGGAGGGTTTGACCCCAGCCCCAGCCAGCTGAACAACAATGACAACTGCAACAAAAAAATAGCCAGGCATAGTGGTGGGCACCTGTAGTCCCAGTTACTTGGGAGACTGAGGCAAGAGAATCACTTAAGCCCAAGAGTTTGAGGTTGCTGTGAGCTATGATACCACAGCGCTGTACCAGAGCAATAGCTTGAGACTCTGTCTCAAAAAAAAAAGAAGAAAGAAAGAAAGGTACAACAACTGAAATAACAAGGGCATTCTGTGTCCATAATTGAATTAAACTAAATCAATTTTAAAAAGAAAACAAAAATTCTCCACACACACGGAAATTAAATATATTTCAAAGTAATTCATGGGTCAAAGAGTATCAGTGAAAATTTGAAAAAAATATTGAACTTCATGAAAATGAAAATATAACATGTTGGGCAGTGCCTGTGGCTCAGTGAGTAGGGCGCCAGCCCCATATACCAAGGGTGGCAGGTTCAAACCCACCCCCGGCCGAACTGCAACCAAAAAATAGCCAGGTGTTGTGGCAGGCTCCTGTGGTCCCAGCTACTTGAGTTGGAGGTTGTTGTGAGCTATGACACTACAGCACTCT
>NW_003852472.1:2068599-2081918 GCF_000181295.1 Otolemur garnettii | reverse complement strand
CAAAAAAAAAAAAAAAAAAAAAAAAAAAAAAAAACTGAAAGCAAAGTTTACTCAGTATAAACCACCTCAGGAGGAGAAGGGTGCTGAATAGGGTCTTCACATTTGAAAAGACACTGAAAAATGGTTTTGTATGACATGAATAATTTGTATAGTCTATAATCTTTTCTGAAAAGATCCTATAGTACTCTTTTAACATGTTAAATTCACCTATTACACTCCCTTATAAACATATCTACTTAGAATCACTCAATAAAAACCCAGTATAACTTTAAAAAAAAACTGTTCTAAGAAAGTATAGACATTGAAGTTACTAGGCAAAGACTTTAAATCAGACATATTAAACATGTTCAAGGAGCTAAAAGAAACCATGGACAAAGAGTTAAAGGACACCAGGAGAGGCTCAGCGCCTGTGGCTCAAGCGGCTAAGGCACCAGCCACATACACCTGAGCTGGTGGGTTTGAATCCAGCCTGGGCCCGCCAAACAACAATGACGGCTGCAACTGAAAAATAGGCGGGTGTTGTGGCAGTCGCCTGTAGTCCCAGCTACTTGGGAGGCTGAGGCAGGAGAATCACTTCAGCCCAGGAGTTGGAGGTTGCTGTGAGCTATGATGCTACAGCACTCTACCTAGGGTGACAGCTTGAGGCTCTGTCTCAAAAAAAAGGACACCAGGAAAACAATGTCTCAACAAATACAGAACATCAATAAGTACATACAAATCATTAAAAGGAATCAAATTCTAAACCTGAAAAATATGAAAAAAAATTCTCAAGAGAGTTTCAAGAATTTTTTTTTTTTTTGGCCTGGGGCTGGGTTTGAACTCGCCACCTCGGTATATGGGGCCTGCGCTCTACCCCTTTGAGCCACAGCTGCCGCCCTCAAGTGTTTATTTGAGCAGATGGAAAAAAGAATCAGTGAACACAAAGATAGGTCCACTGAAACTAACCTGTCTGAGTAATAGAAAAAAAAAAAAAGGAATAAAGAAAATGAACAGAATCTGAGAGACCTGTAGGATGCCACCACATAGACCAACACACACATAATAGAAAGAAGAGAGAGAAATGGGCAAGAAGGATATTTGAAGAAACAGTGGTCAGAACCTCCCCAAATTTGGTAAAAGATATGAATAGACACATCTTAGAAACTCAACAAACTCCAGAGAGGATAAACTCAAACAGACATACCACAAAGGCACATTATAATCAAACTGTTGAAATGCAAAGGCAAAGAAAGAAATCTCTTTTTTTTAAGAGACAAAGTCTCATTTTATTGCCCTTGGTAGAGTGCCATGGTGTCACAGTTAACAGCAACCTCCAACTCTTAGGTTTTAGGCAATTCTCTAGCCTCAGCCTCCCAAGTAGCTGGGACCACAGGTGCCCACCACAACGCCCAGCTATTTTTTTGTTGCAGTTTGGCTGGTGCCGGATTTGAACCCTCCACCCTTGGTATATGGGGCTGGTGCCCTACTCACTGAGCCACAGGCACTGCCCAGAAATCTTAAAGCAGCACAGGGAAGCAACTTGTCACATACAAGGGATCTCAAGAAAATTAACAGCCAATTCCTCACCAGAACCTCAGGGGACAGAAGGCAGTGCATTGATATAATCAAAGTACTGAAAGAAAAAAAAAAACAAAAAGAACCTGCCAACTAAGAATCCTATATCCAGCAAAACTGTGCTTCAAAACCCAGACAGAAATTAAGACATTCTCAGATAAACAAAAGTTAAGGGGGTAGGCACCTGTGGCTCAGTGAGTAGGGCACTGCCCCATATACTGAGGGTGGCCGGTTTGAACCCGGCCCTGGCCAAACTTCAGTTAAAAAAAAATAGCTGGGGGTGGTGCCTGTGGCTCAGTGGGTGGGGTACTGGCCCCATATACTGAGGGTGGTGGGTTCAAACCCATCCCTGACCAAATTGCAACAAAAAAATATAGCCAGGCGTTGTGGCGGATGCCTATAGTTCCAGCTACTTGGGAGGCTGAGGCAACAGAATCACCTAAGCCCAGGAGCTGGAGGTTGCTGTGTGCTGTGACACCATAGCACTCTATCAAGGATGACAAAGTAAGACTCTGTCTCTAAAAAAGAAAGAAACAAACAAACAAACAAACAAGATGAATAAAATAATCATAAAGCAAGCTGAAGGAAGGAAATATAATAAATATAAGAGCAGAAAAAATAGAAAAAAATTAAACCAAAAGTTGGTTCTTTGGGTGGTGCCTGTGGCTCAAAGGAGTAGGGCGCCAGCCCCATTTACTGGAGGTGGTGGGTTCAAATCCAGCCCCAGCCAAAAACTGCAAAAAAAAAACCAAAAAGTTTGATTAAAAATGAGAAATCCCTAGCCAGCCTAATCAAGGAAGAAAAGAGAGAGGACATAAATTACCAGAAACAGCAATAAAAGAGAGACTATCACCACAGATTCCACATACATTAAAATCCTCTCTCACTTTTTTTTTTTTTTTTTTTTGCAGTTTTTGGCTAGTGCCAGGTTTGAACCCACCACCTCTGGTATATGGAGCCAGTGCCCTACTCCTTTGAGGCACAGGCACTGACCACCCTCATCCCCCCATTAATAGGCAGGAAAAGGACCCAGAGATCAAGTGACTCACTCAAGATGATAGTCATAGTGACAGCAGGGCCAGGGGCCTTAGGTCTATTTATTATTCCTAGTTCCACTATGAGTCTCAAATGCCATCTGAGGACTAGTTAAATCAGAAGCACCTATGAGCTTTTAAAATATAATTTCCAGTGTGGTGCCTGTGGCTAAGTGGGTAGGGCGCCAGGCCCATACCCGAGGGTGGCAGGTTCAAACCCAGCCCTGGCTGAACTACAACAAAAAAATAGCCAGGTGTTATAGCAGATGCCTGTAGTCCCAGCTACTTGGGAGGCTGAGAGCAGTGTGACGCCACAACACTCTACTGAGGGTGATAAAGTGAGACTCTGTCTCTACCAAAAAAATAATAATAATTATATACATATATATACACACACACATATATATCTTTTATATATATAAAATTTCCAGGGCACAACCCCTGAGATTCTGATTCAGTGGGTCTGGAGGTGATGCCTAATATTTCAAAAACGGTAAAAGCTCATTAGATGGTTCTCTTGTTTGGCCAGGTTTAGAAAATGTTTCTTCTCGGATTACCACCTTCACTCGTGTGATGACTATAGGTAAGAGTATAATGATAAGGTGTCTGAAGACTAGGTGTGGTGGCCCACTCATGTAATCCCACACATTTGGAGGAAAAAGTCATACAATCATTTGAGGTTAGCCTGTGCAAGACAGCGAGACCCTGTCTCTACAGATTTTTAAAGAATATTTAGCTGGGCATAATGGCACATGCCTACAGACCCAGCTAGGAAAGTGCCACTGCACTCCAGCCTGGAAGACAGAGCAAGACCTTGTCGCTTAAAAAAAAAAATGGTGCTGTAAATATTTACTTTATTTATTTATTTATTTATTTATTTTGAGGTGGGGTCTTGCTATGTCACCCATGCTGGTCTAAAACTCATGGGCTTAAGGAATCTTCCCACCTCAGCCTCACAAATAGCTGGGAGCACTGGTGTGTGCCACCACACCCAGCTGGTTTGAGACAGAGTCTTATTTTGTTGCCCTTGGTAGAGAGTGCTGTGACATCATACCTCACAGCAACCTCAAACTCTTGGGCTCAAGCAATCCTCTTACCTCAGTTTTTCTATTTTTAGTAGAGATAGGGTCTCACTCTTGCTCAGGCTGGTCTCAGTCCATCTGCCTCAGCCTCCCAGAGTGCTAGGATTACAGGTGTAAGCCACTGCACCTGGTCTGTGCAGTGGATTTTGAGGAAAATCATGATTTAGAATGTACCTACCCAACTTTTCATATAGCAGTTATCATTTTTCTATTGCACTTGCATATACATTTATTTTTCAGATATTTACTGGGTATCACTCTGTGCTAGGTGCTGGGGATATAATCATCAGTATTACAAGGTCCCTGTGTAGAGTAATAAACATTCATTGAGTATATACTTATTTATGTGGGAGGAACTGTGCTAGGGGCTAACAGAAATACAAAATAAAGCAGAATCTCTCATCTCAAAGAACTTACACTCTACAGTGGGAGACAAACAGTACTCACAAAGTTTACAATCACTCCCAACTATCCAGTTTCATACCTCCAAATACTATACTCACACTGAAGACTTCAGAATTTTGATCTTCTGTCCCAAAGTCATCCACTTATCTAAACTTAGACTCACATATCCAACTGTCTACCTGATGTTTCCATTTGGATATCTATCAAACACCTCAAACTTGACGTGTCTAGAAACAAATTCCCAATTTCCTACTCCCCTACCAAATTGGTTCCTCCTACAGTCTCCCTATCTCAATAAGTAACTCCATTCTTATAGCTGATCTATCAAAAATGTTGGAGTTATCCCTGACTCCTCTCTTTTTTTACACACTACATACAAACCATTTGCAAATCCTCAGGGCTAATTTCAAAATACATTCTGCATGTGACTCCTTCAATCTGCTGCTACCTCTCTCTCATCCAAAGCTCTGGACTGACTCTTGTCTGGAATACTCTAGTACTGCTTTATAACTAGGAACCCTGTTTTTATCATAGTTCTCCTATGGACTATTCTCTACACAGCAGCCAGTGAGATCTTTTTAAAAACATTAAGTCTGGCTGGGTGTTGTAGTTCATATCTGTAAGCCCAGTGTTTTGGGAGGCTGAGGCAGGAGGATTTGGGAGGCTTGAGGCTAGGAATGCAAGATCAGCCTGGCCAGATATAGTGAGACACCATCTCTACAAACAAAAAAATGAGATTAGCATTGTGGTGCAAGCCTGTAGTACTAGCTATTTAGGAGGCTGAGGTGGGAGAATCACTTGAGCCCAGGAGTTCAAGGTTACAGTGAGCTATGATGATCCCATTGCACTCCAGCCTGGGCAACAAAGAGAGACCATATTTATTCTTTCTTGCTATTTTAAATACACCATGCATTTGGAAGTAAGCAAGAGTCACTTTTACCTCCTTCAGCTCTCAGCTTTAAGTATCTTATCAGTGAGGCCTCCCTGACCACCTTGTAAAAATATCAACAGTGGTCAGGTGTGGTGGCATACACTTGTAATCCTTGCATGTGGGAGGCCAAGGTGGGAGGATTCCTTGAGTTCAGGAGTTCAAGACTAGCTTGAGCAAGAGCAAGACTCCATCTCTGCTAAAAACAGAAATATTAGCTGGGCATTGTGGCGGGTGCCTGTAGTCCCAGCTACCAGAAGGCTGAGGGACAGGATTACTTAAACCCAGGAGTTAGAGGTTCCTATGAGCTAGGCTGATGTCCCAGCACTCTAGCCTGGGCAATGGAATGAGACTCTGTCTCGGAGAAAAAAAAAATTAATAGTAACTTCTCCCATGACACTCTCTTTTATTAATTTTTTTTTTTTGAGACAGAGTCTTATTATGTCACCCTCGGTAGAGTGCCATGGCATCACAGCTCACAGCAACCTCAAACTTTTGGACTTAAGCTATTCTCTTATCTCAGCCTCCCAAATAGCTGGGACTACAGGCGCCTGCCACAATGCCCACCTATTTTGTTTTTGTTTTTGTTGCAGTTGTCATTGTTGTTTTAGCTAGCCCAGGTCACGTTCAAATCTACCAGCTTCAGTATATGTGGCTAGCACTGTAAACACTGTGCTATGGGCACTGAGCCTTTTATTAATATTTTTTGCCCACAGTAATTGTCACCATTTGACCATATGTGCATATATCTTACTGTCTGTCTCTTCCTGCAATAAAGTGTAAAGTCCATGAGGGTAAGGTCTTCAGTTCATTGCCTTATTCCCAGCATTTAATGCCAGACACATAGCTGATGATAAGTAAACATTTTTTAATGAAGTTGATATACCCTAAGAGAAGTATGGAATTACAACTTTGTGAGAGTTATGGCCCAAAATAGTTCAGGTTGAATCATTTACTACAGTGGATTTTTCAAATTTTTTTATTTTTAAAAGAGAAACTCATTTTTTTCAAGTAGAAGTACAATTTGAAAAAGAAATGAGACCAAAGACTGACACAGAGCTGTGCTGGAAAGACAAAAATCTTCAATTCAGCTTCTTTCCCCCTACCCTCCCATTTGAACTCATGAGGCATCTCAAAGTCCAGCTTGAAAGAGACAGATCTAGAGCTTGAATGGCATTCACATGACTAAGGCCATTATTTTGACAACAATTGGGAGCCAAGAAAAGTTTCTAAGCAGGTAAATGATATACTTAGATTTATGCTTTAGGAAAATTGGTCTCTTAAGAATGGGTAGACTAAATGATAGCAAAGAGAGGTGGCAAACAGGAGGACCAAAGAGAAAACCACTGCAGTAGGGAAGTTAATCCTTAAAATATAGAAGGAGGAGGGGGGAACGGACAGAGAGAATGTAAAGAACTGAATAATGGAGACAGCTATCTGGCACCTGGCACCTCACAGAATGGTGGGGCTGAAAGGGGGTTAAGAATCAAATCCATCAGTTTCATGCCTCAGGGACTGGTGGATTTAGGCTGAAAATGGAGGCAACCACCACCACTTCAGATTTAGACAGAGTCCGAGGTATGAAAAAGGTACATGAAACTACCCTACAAAAGATGACATGCAGTCCCTGGACTTAGAAAACACATTCTGTTACATAAAAACATTTAGGAGCTATCTCACCGATCCTGGGAATTGAGGAGGTAATGTCCTCAATCTGTCCAAAGTCTGCCAAGGACAGAAACAGAACTTTGGAGAACTCAGACACTTATAAGCTGAGGAGCAGAAACCAGGGAAAGAGCACCAGGCAGGGATGAAAGGAATGGAAGGAGCGGCATCCTAGCACCCAAGGGAGCTGGAGCACAAACTAGGACCCACCAAGGCGAAGGAGTAACTGCTGCTGCGACTGTTAAGGAAGGAACACTTGGCAACTACCACAGGCTGACAAAACCAAGGCACACGACGCTTGGTATCCACCAACTCATCTGTGTCGAAAGCTGCTGTGACCTACCCAGAAGGTGGGGGACGCGCTTGGACTAACCGGCTCCAGGGTGTGGAAGGGACTTACCCGACCGCCCCACATCGAAGTAGGGCCCGGGAGAGTGGCGGCCCAACCGCGGCCGCAGGTGCCGTCCAGCCAAAGCGGCTGAGGCCTGCGAGGCCCCGATTGCGCCCGCCGCGGCTGCGCAGGCCCCCAGCCTTTTCGCCCGGCCCAGCTCCCCGGTAGGCTGGGTGCGAGGGCCCCAGGCAGGCGGAAACCTCGTGGTCCAGACGTGCACCGCGCGGCTTACGTCACTGCGGGGGACTCCACAAGAGCTCACAGAGGCTTCCCGCTGCCAGGCAACCAGGCCCGGGAGGCTCCAGGCCCCTAGTCGGCTGCTGCCCAGGGCACAAAGAGTGAGTTGTTGGGGTCTTGCTCTCCTCTTTCACCGGGCAAACTGGGGGAATCCAATCCAATCACTCGGTCCCACCCCACTCCCCAGCCCCCAGGTCGTACCTCCAAGGTTGTGGCTCTTGAAGGACCCACTCGCTGCTCAGATCTGACCCTTGCGGATGTTAGGTTTTTCGGGGACCTCCAGGAACAGCCGGGCCCCCCTACACACACAGAGTTGGAGATTTTCCACTGTTGGTTGGTGGATTTAGTTTTGTTTTGTTTGAAACTTAACTCAGATCCTTGTAAAGGAAAACTGCACATTTATTTGAGACAGAGTCTCACTTTGTTGCCTTTGGTAGAGTCCTGTCACGCTATAGCTCATAGCAACCTCAAACTCTTGGGCTCAAGTGATTCTCTTGCTTCAGCCTCTCAAGTAGCTGGGACCTGCCACAACGCCCGGCTATTTTTAGAGGCGGGGCGGGGGATGGGGGGGGGGCCGGCAGGTGTTCACTCTTGCTCAGGCTAGTCTTGAACTCAGGCAATCTACCAGCCTCGGCCTCCCAGAGTGCTAGGATTACATGCGTGAGCCACCGCGCCTGGCCTCAGAACTGCACATTTAGAATGAAGCCAAGCCCAAAGGGCAGTGTGTGTGTTTTAACATTTCTGAAAAGGCTTCCCCCTCACAATAGTTCTATCTCAAATCTGGCCAAGACTGAACAGCTAAAACCTGTTCTACTAGAGTAAGCATTAGAGAAAAGCCCTTTGGGTGCATTTTTTCAAACTCTGACATATCCCTCTCCTACTACAAACTGACTCTGTCACCACTCTTGTGCCTATATTTTGTAGGAAATAGTTCACAACCCTCTAGCTCTACTTCCGAACAAAGATTCTTTTCTTTTTTTTTTTTTGAGACAGAACCTCAAGCTGTTGCCCTGGGTAGAGGGCAGTGGCATCACAGCTCACAGCAACCTCAAACTCCTGGGCTCAAGCAATTTTCTTACCTAAGCCTCCCAAGTAGCTGGGACTACAGGCACCTGCCACAACGCCCAGATATTTTTTGGTTGTACTTGTCCCTGTTGTTTGGCAGATCTGGGCTGGATTTGAACCTGCCAGCTCCGGTGTATATGGCTGGCGCCTTAGCCACTTGAGCTATAGGCTCCAAGCCTGAACAAAGATTCTTGTCTTGACTAAACTCTGCTTAGGCTCCTCTGACCCCTTGTACAAATTAATTTTGGCAAAACTAAGTCAGTTTAGACTTCCTCAATATCTGATCACCTCATATCTGATTGTGTTCCTCATCCTTCACCACTGCCCAGGTGCTGACTGATCATTCTGGTGAGCCTTCAGCTAGAACCCTGCTAGGTGGGTTTAGCTAGAATCCCCCTTATCTTTTTAGTAATTTTCCATCCACTGGCCCCCACCCTATTCCTTGGCTATAAATTCCCATTTGCTCATGCTGTATTTGGAGATGAGCCCAATCTTTCCCCCACTGCAAGACCTCATTGCAGTGGTCCCCCTTTAAATAGAGTATTCCTTACCATATTGGGTTATTTTTTTGAGACAAGGTTTCTCTCTGTCACCCAAGCTGGAGTAGCATTTTTTGAACTCAGGCAATCTACCAGCCTCGGCCTCCCAGAGTGCTAGGATTACATGCATGAGCCACCATGCCTGGCCTCAGATCATAGCTCTGAACTGCACAAAGTCCGAGGTGGCATGATCATAGCTCATTGCCACGTCAAACTTTTGGGCTCAAGCAGTCCTCCTGCCTCATCCTCCTTAGTAGCTGGAACTACAGGTATGCAACACAACACTTGGATAATTTTTAATTTTTTTTTTTTGTAGATATAGGGGCACGTCTCACTATATTGCCCAGGCTGATCTTGAAATCCTTGCCTGAAGTGATCCTCTAGCCTTGGACTCCCCAAGTGCTAGGATTATGGGCATGAGCCATTGCACTCACCCTTCTTACCACTTTTAATAAGTGTCATTGAATAATTTTTTTCTTTAACATTTCAGATATATTTCTCATCCTCATTCTAGTGTTGGGTGATGTTCTTTCTCGCGGGGAGAGAAGGACGGCTTGGCCACGGGTGCAAGCTCACTCCTAGAATTGTTTAAAAGCAAGAAACGACTACACACTCTTGGGTGGCATGTAGCAAAATGTCTTTATTTTTCACTCCCTTTTATTGGGAGTTAGTCACGTACACCACATTGATCAGTAATCCTAACAACCTCATTTCTTATCTTAAACTATAGAAAAGAAAGAAAGTTGGGGAAAGTGAAATAGCCATCATAAGATTAGCCTAAAGAAAGAAAGTCGGGGAAAATAAGACAACCATCTTAAGCTAGCCTCAGGCTATTCCTCTTGGAAGATTAAAAGAACAATACATTATCTGGGGTTAAAGTTAAAGTTAACCTTAAAGGTTAAAGTTAAAGGTTATTGTTAAAGTTAAAGGTTAGGATAAACAGAGGAGTAAAACCTTTCTCTTCTATGTACTCAATTAAATTTCTGAGAAACTGGCTTCATGACTGTTTTTTTATGGTTTTGGAGACCCTGCAGTTACGATGGAGTATTTTACTCAACATCATTATGCTGGAGTTTTTCTTTATACTCACATCAACCTTTGAGTCATGTCCTTTGCACAGATGGGCTGTTTCAACCCTTATTTGACAGGCTGACTTGACTGCACAGTCGGGGTTCCCTGTAGGAGGTTTTTACGCCTGGCCTGCAGGCCCCCACCGTGTTTTCCCAGGTCGCTTAGGGCTTCAACAAAAGCACATAATACGTCTTTTTGCTCAGTTCTGGAATTAAAAGAGCACATTTCATTTAATTTTTGTGGGGGTTTACCCCACATTCTAGCCTATATAACTCCTTTTTGCTGTAATCAGAAGCTCTCTGGGTGTCTCTGTCTCAAAATAGTTTGGATCTTATGGCCAATCATTTCAACACTCTAGTGATTTCTCACACTGTTCTTTTTGCCAGTCACCATCCTTTGCTAAACCAGACCATGTGTTTTCTTCATTTTGGCAGCAGATATTTCAGACATTGCTAGTGGAAAACAAAGAACCATGCTATCACTTCTTCTTTTATTTTTGTTGCCCTGGGTAGAGTGGAGTGGCATCATTGTTGCTCACAGCAACCTCAAATTCCTGGATTCAAATGATCCTGCTGCCTCAGTCTCCTGAGTAGCTGAGACTATAAGCATGTGCCACAATGCCTGGCTAGTTTTTCTATGTTTAGTAGAGACTGGATCTTGGTCTTGTTCAGGTTGGTCTCAAACTCCTGAGCTCAAGTGATCCTCCTGCGTTGGACTCCAGGAGTGCTGTGATTATAAGGTGTGAGCCACTGCATCTAGCCCTGTGTTATTACTGCTTGACCAAGGCATGCTTGCTAATGGTGCTTCTAGTGTGGATTGGAAATTCTTGCATTATTCCTTGTGGACTTGCTGTCACCTACAACATTTCCCCCAAACTTCCTATAGTATGCCACATACTTTTAACTCACCTCACTCTACTTTTAGTAAATTATCTCCCCTATATCTACTTTACATCTGTATTTTTTGGTATGTGTCTTTTTGAGAAAAAAATGCAAAATGTAGAAAAGTAAGAAAATAACACATATAATCTACCACTCAGAATAAACAAATATTGACATTTTCTCCTATCATTTTCAAACCTTTTTTTCCCAAAATCTTTCTAAAAGAAAAAAAGTCCCAATAAAAAATGAAATTTTCTTGGGGATATTGACCCTATCCCAATGCCATCCCCCTTCCCTAGAAGCAACCACTATCATAAATTTTCTGTTGTTTGTACATACCTAAATATAGATGTATCCATGAAATTATTTATTTATTTAGACAGTCTCACTTTGTCACCCTAGGTAGAGTGCTATGGTGTCATAGTTCACAGCAACCTCAAACTCTTGGGTTCAAGTGATCCTCTTGCCCCAGCCTCCTAAGTAGCTGGGACCACATTTGCCTGCCTCCATACCCAGCTAGTTTTTCTATTTTTAGTAGAGATGGGGTCTCACTCTTGCTCAGGCTTCTCTTCAACTCCTGAGCTCAAGCGATCCACCTTACTTCAGTCCACCTCAGGCTCCTGGAGTGCTGGGATTATAGGCATGACCACAGCACCTGGCCTCCATAAAAATTTAAAGGTTTGTGTATTTAATATTTCTAATTTCCTTGCTGGTCTATAAAGCCATCTGTTATTCATTGTTCCACAGAGACAGAAAAGAGATTGGTGGCTTCTAGGGGCTGAGCATAGGGGTGAATAGAGAGTAACTGTTTAATGGGTCTGGAGTTTTCTTTTGGGGTGATTAAAATGTTTTGGAATTAGATAGAGGTAGTGGTTGTACAACAACATGAATGTTGTACTAACTGCCCCTGAATTATAAGCTTTAAAATGGCTAATCTTATGTGAATTTCATCTTCATTTTCAAAAAAGCAATGGGAACCTGTTGGAAGGTTTTAAGGAAGGGAGAAAGGGTGAATGACAAGATCAGATTTAATTTGGGAAATGATGATTGTTCTATTAATAGTTGCAGCAGCGGAATGCCGTGGCAGGGATAGAGCGCACATCGATAGAAGATTTTAGGAAGTTACTGAAGCTATATGCTTATTTTTAATATTTTCCTTTTTTAGGATAACACAAGTTCTAAAGGAATAGGGCGTAGGTCCCAAGGCTGAGAGCTGATCGCTAGTATCATATCAAACCCTTCCCGAAAATCCAAAGAATAAAGCCCCAGATCCTTCAGATGGCATTCAGGACCTTTTATAGTTTGGGCATTAATTTGTTTGCTCTCAGCTGGCATGAGCTGTTCTCATTTTTTGGTGTGTCCTGCCATTTTTCGTTGCTGCTAGCCTAGAATATTCTTTGCCCCACTCTTCCTCTTGGTAACTTTTTCTTCAAGTTTCAGCTTAAATATCATTTTCTCATGGAGATTTTCCCTGATCTCATAGATGAGAATGTATTTGGTCATATCCATTTTTTCTCATGTCCTTTGGGACATGTACTCCCCTTGTTCAGTGTCAGCTGCCTCACCAGACTGCAAGCTCCAGGAGGCTGGCATGTGTCCGTAGCTCTGTACCCCTGTGTCTTAAGCACTGTAGATACTGAATAAGAACTTCTGGAAGGCAGGAAAGAATTCACATCTCAAGGGTTCAGCATTCCTCTTACTCCTGTGATTCTTCCATCTCTACCTCCTCTGATTTCTTTTTAGCCTTTAAACATGCTGTCTTATTTCTCCTTGAAAACTTCCCTTCACATATTGCCTCCTTTCTCTTTCCTGTGAATACTGCTAAATTTGTTTTTCTTTCTTTTTCTTTTCTTTTTAGACAGTCTCACTCTGTCACCCAGGCTAGAATGCCATGCCATCGTCATAGCTAATGGCAACGTCATACTCCTGGGCTCAAGCAATCCTCTTTGTTTCAGCTCCCAAGTAGCTGTGACTATAGGTGCCTACCAAAATGCCTGGCTAGTTTTTGTATTTTTGGTAGAGACAAGGTCTCACTCTTGCTCAGGCTGGTCTCCTGAGCTCAAGCAATCCACCCACCTCAGCCTCCCAGAGTACTCTGATTACAAGCATCAGCCACCGTGCCTGGCCTTATATTTCTTGAAAAATCGTCTCATCTTTTTTGTGTTGATACTTTTGGTTTCTAATGGACATGTCTGTCTTCCTTCCAAGTTTGGAAAGTCCTAAAAAAGAGAGACTATATCTTGTTTATTTTTCTATTTCCTACAGTCTCTTGTGTACATTATGAACTCAGCAATAGACACTAAACAGACATGAATGGAGAAAACATAACTATTGCGATACTGGACATGTTACATAATATAGAAATTGAATAAAATTTAGTTTTCAACATTTATTTTGAATGTTGGTTCCATATGAAGAAAAACATTTAATTAGAGGAGACATGGAAATTTTAGTAATTTTTTTTTTT
>NW_003852472.1:2041982-2068230 GCF_000181295.1 Otolemur garnettii | reverse complement strand
GAGTCTCCTGCCTCAGCCTCCCAAGTAGCTGGGACTACAGGCGCCCGCCACAACGCCTGGCCATTTTTTGGTTACAGCCATCATTGTTGTTTGGCGAGCCCGGGCTGGGGATTCGAACCCACCACCTTAGGTGTATGTGGCTGGCGCCTTAGCCTCTTGAGCCACAGGTGCCGAGCCAGAACTTTGGTATTTAACTCAGAGATTTACACTCTCTCTGGAAGTAGTACTGCTGTGCTATCAGTTGTGATTAGGCTCAGTTTGGGCACAGAACAGCAGCAGAGTGCATAAGGACTAAAAAAGCCTTGTGAGCCTGTATGCACAGCGAGGTTGTCTGATGCAGACTTACTGAATTGTAAATCTTACTGAATTGTAAATGGCAAAAGGCAGAGAAAAAGGGGGAATGGAAGAGGGAATATGGATGATCTTTGGGGAGAGAGAGAAGTTGTTTCAGCCTTCAGAAAGTGTTTTCAGTTGGGTGGGTGTGATTAGTGAACATAGATGAGCATGAGAGGCAGCCCCATCCTTCTACCTAAGACCCACCTATGCAACTAAACAAAACCTTCCTACCCTGGGTTATGGACTGAACGTTTATTCCTTGAAAAAACCGTATGTTGAAGCCCTAGTCCTCAATGGGACAGTATTCAGAGATGGGGCTTTTGGGATATGTTTAGATCACAAAAGTGGAGCCATCATGGATACAATTAGTGCCCTTAAGAAACACAAGAGAGGGCAGCGCCTCAGTGGGTAGGGCACCAGCCCCAGAGTGGGTTCAAACCCGGCCCCAGCCACACTGCAACAAAAAAATAGCTGGGCATTGTGGCGGGTACTTGTAGTCTCAGCTACTTGGGAGGCTGAAGAAAGAGAATCGCCTAAGGCCAAGAGTTTGAGCTTGCTGTGAGCTGTAACACCATGGCACTCTACCAAGGGCAACAGGGTGAGACTCTGTCTCAAAAAAAAAAGAAAGAAAGAAAGAAAGAAAGGAAAGAAAGGAAAGAAAGGAAAGAAAGGAAAGAAAGGAAAGAAAGGAAAGAAAGAAAGACCAGAGAAGGCTCAGCGCCTGTAGCTCAGTGGTTAAGGGTCCAGCCACATTCACTGAGCATGGCAGGTTTAAGCCCGGCCCTGGGCAGCTAAACAACAATGACAACTGCAACAAGAAAATAGCTGGGTGTTGTGGCTGGCACCTGTAGTCCCAGCTACTTGGGAGGCTGAAGCAAGAGAACTGCTTAAGCCCAAGAGTTCAAGGTTGCTGTGAGCTGTGATGCCATAGCACTCTTCCGCGGGTGACATAGGGAGACTCTGCCTCAAAAAAAAAAAAAAAAAAGAGAGAGAGAGAGAGAAAAGAAAAAGAAACACAAGGGAAGCCGGGTTCTGTGGCTCATGGATGTAATGCTAGCACTCTGGGAGGCTGAGACTGATGGATTACTCAAGCTCAGGAATTTGAGACCAGCCTAAGCAAGAGCAAGACCTTATCTCTACTTACAAATGAAAAAACTAGCTGGGCTTATGGCTGGCACCTGTAGTCCCAGTTACTTGGGAGGCTGAGGCAAGAAGATAGCTTGAGACCAAGAGTTTGAGGTTGCTGTGAGCTAAGATATCATGGCACTCTACCCAAGGTGACAGAGTGAAACTCTGCATTAAAAAAAAAAAAAAGCACAAGAGAAATGATCTCTCTCTTTCTGCCAACTGAACTACAACAAGAAGGTATCTATTTTCAAGTCAAGAAGAGAGTCCTCACCAGGACCCAAATTGGCTAGCACCTTGATCTTGGACTCCCCAGCCTCTAGAACTGTGCAAAATAAATATTTGCTATTTACGCTATCCAGACTATGGTGTATTTGTTGTAGTAGCCTGAACTAAGACAATTTGGTATTTGAAATTTTCTTTAGCATGGCCAGAACTTACCTTTTCAACTCTGTCCCCTGTTTCTCTGCCCATATATTTTATTATTCAACCAAACCAGAGCATAGACCTTTTCCTGAACTTGCTGCCTTATATTTATATCTCTTGTGGCATTGCCCTTGGCACTTGGCAAACCCTCTTCCCTTTCTACCTTTTGAAAACAGATCTATCTTTTTGGGATCAATGACAGTTTGATCAAATGCAGCCTTTCCTGATCCTTCCATTGGGAATGACCTCAATAGCTTCTCTTGCATTGCTTATAACAAGCATTCAGAACAGCAACACTTCACACTATCTCACATTTCATTGCCTCTTGGTTTTCAAAAACCACAGTCTCCTAATTTTCTTCCTACCTTCCCAGCTATTCTTTCTAAGGTCCTTGGTAAGTTTAGCCTTTTGTACTTGGCTATTTTAAATGCAAAAATTCCTTAAGGCTCCCTAATGGACTTTACTTTTCTCACACTATTTCCTTCAGCTATGGTTTCAGTAGCCATCAAATTCCCAAGACCTCTGACTTCTCTGAGTTCCATAGACTCACATAGGATCTTTACGTAGATATCTCAAAGGCAACTCAACTGAGAGTATAATATCTATGTGAGCCTGGCCCTTTCCCTGCATCCTCTCTCTAAGGTAGAGGGTACTACCAGTACCACAAGCCAGAAACTGAGGAGCCTCTTGGAAAGTTTCTTCCCTGGCACCCTCTTCTATCCAATCCAAAGTCTGTCCTTCCTTTTTCTTTCTTTCTTTTTTTTTTAGAGACAGTCTTTATCGCCCTCGGTAAAGTGCTTTGGCGTCACAGCTCACAGCAACCTCCAACTCCTGGGCTTTAGCGATTCTCTTGCCTCAGCCTCCCAAGTAGCTGGTACTACAGGAACCTGCCACAACGCCTGACTATTTTTTTGTTGCAGTTTGGCTGGGGCCAGGTTTGAACCCACCACCCTCGGTATATGGGGCTGGCACCCTACCCACTGAGCCATAGGCACCGCCCTTTTTTCTTTTTTTTTGAGAAAGGGTCTCACTCTGTCTTATAGGCTGGGGTGCAGTGTCATCATCATAGCTTACTGTAATCTCCAAATCCTGGGCTCAAGCTATCCCTTTCTCTCAGCCTCCCAAGGAGATGGGACTACAGGCACCCATCACCACGCCTGGCTCATTTTTCTGGTTTTTGTAGAAAAAACAGGTCTCATTGTTGCTCAGGCTTTTCTCCAGCTTCGAGCTTCAAGTGCTCCCCCTACCTCAGCTTCCTAGAGCTAGGATTATGGGCGTGAGCCACAGAGCCTGGACTTCTTCCCACCTCTCCTGCCACCTATTTTACCTCCCAGCACCCATTGCCAAGATTATGACAATGGTTTCCTTACTGGCTTTTCCCATCTACCTTGACCTGTCCTCCCTCCACACTGTAATCAGAATCGTTCTTTCTGAATGTAAATCTCATCATGTCACCCCTTTTCCTAAAGCCAATCAACTGCCTTCCACTGTCTGTGTGGTCTGTCCCTGCAGATTCATCTCTTGCCATTCTCTGCCTGGGCTCCAGCTGTACTGCTCTTCCAGTCCCCTTTAGCATCCCACCACAGGACCTTTGCACATGCCAATCCTGGTAGGAGTGAGCTTTCACTCCCTCATTTCCTAGTTAACAATGTCTTACCCTCTGAATCTTAGCTCAGCTATCACTTTGTCAGGGCAACTTTCTCACGAGCCCTTTTTATGTGCTCTGAGAGCCCTCTAGCACTTTGCCCTTAGCCTTGCTCCAGTGGTAATTATACTCATGTATCTTGATGACTGGATCATGCTATTTGTTCTCTCAATAGCCTGTGAGTGCCAGTTGGGTGGGACCGTGTCTATTTTCGCTTTTACTGTATCCCCAGTTTCTGATAGGATATTTGATAACAGAATATGTGAATGTAATTTTTAAGGACAGGGGACATAAAGGCTTTATCGTTGGCAATTTTGGTGTCTGTACAATGAATGGATGCATAAAATGAGCGTACGACTAAAAATGCAGTGCAAATGCAAACTCATTCATTCACTCTCAAGTCATGGTCAAAGGTTTACTGTATTTTAGGTAATGTGCAAAAAGCAAAGGGTAACGAGGGTAAGATCAAAGCTTGCCAGCTTTAAGTTTCAGCTGTACAAAATGTGTCCCAGTGACATGCTCTGGTTCAGACCTTACTTGTCTATTTCGACTTTTTGTTCCTTTCTACCCTGGCAGCCCCCCAGCTCTCCTTCCCCACCCCTCTTTTAATGGCATGAAGGCATCATTCTGGTGCCATGACTTCCTGATTCCTCCAGAGTAACATTAGCTAGGCTGCCTTCCTAGAACTGAGACCTGGCTACAGGACCCCAGGAAGACCCCTCAGGTGTGAGAACCAGAACCTCTGGAACCACCTGGGTAAGGTCACAAGTGGGTGGCGTGTGGAGGGTGCAATGTACCTGGAAGAGAAGGGCGCGGTCCAGATGGCACTGCTGGCCTAGGCCAGACCCTCACCCCAGGAAGTGACTTAGGAAATTCCAATAAAGGTATTTCAGAGCAAAGAACCCCCAATGAAGTTCTGCTACCTGCCTTTAGGGACCACTCAGTTTCACATTTGAGGTCTGGGAGTAACCTGCAGGAGACCAGTGACAAAGCAATGCCCATTCTAACAGTAGTACTTCAAATGGAGCTGGCTCACCTTAGCTTTCTGCCATAGGAAGCAGAAAAGCCCAGCTGCAGGCCTATATCCCTATCTTCCACATATTTTTTTTCTTTTGAGAGTCTCACTTCTTTGCCCTGGGTAGAGTGCCACAGTTCATCATAGCTCACAGTAACCTCAAACTCTTGGGCTCAATCGATCCTCTTGCCTCAGCCTCCCCAGTATTGGGACTACAGGCACCTGCCATTGACAATTGGCTAGTTTTTCTATTTTTAGTAGAGATGTGGGCTGAGGGAGGCGTCTCACTCTTGTTCAGGCTGGTCTTCAACTCTGAGTTTAGGTAATCTACCCATCTCAGCCTCTCAGAGTGCTGGGATTACAGGCGTGAGCCCTGTGCCTGGCCCTTATCTTCCATATTTATCCATATCTTCTCATTGGGGAGTTCAACAATTATTTTCCTTTCTTGTTTTCCTCATTGTTTGACCTCCTTAGCTACAAACACTAATTTCAGATTACTGGCCTCATTCTCTTACTTGATGAACCATTTGGGTCAATTCTGCTCACCAACCCCAGCCTTTCTCCACTGGTGTCTCACCCCTGTAGGTCCTTGTGGCTTAACACACTGGCAGCATTAGGTTGCAGCCTCTCCTGCTGTAGAAAGGTCACCATGGAGCCCAGATCCATTCTGTCAGCTCCCTCTGGTAGCTGCAACTAGCCTGCTCTGAATCCCTTTATGACTAGCAACTTCTGTCTCTGAGCAGAATTAGGCACATCCAATTTTAAAGTGACAGGTTGTATTTACTTACCTGAGCCCTAAGATTTTACGCAGAGACCTGGACTTTGAGATAAAGCACAGTATCGACCACTTTGGCACTTTATGTTTGATCATTCCCACAGACAAGATAGAGTACAAGGAGGACAGGCCACATTTAAGAAGTGCAAACTAATGTTTCTGAGATACATTCCCAAGGTGCGGAGCTAAGTGGATTCCATGAACCTCAGGACACTCACATAGGCTTTTCACTGGAACGTGGACAGCAGAGCCACATTAGTGGGTTGGTTATTATGACGACTCTCCATTGCCAGGCTGAAATATTTATTTGAAAAATTGAAAACACAGATGCAATATATTATACAAAGAAAAGTCTTAATAACATAATAGTATCATTGGAAGGAAACCAAAGCCAGTGGCTACCTGCCCTGGGAAGGTAGGCACTCAGTGAAAAATGAAATTCACTTATAGGAACTATCCTAATGAAAAATTTGGGGACAGGTTAAAAACAAAAGACAAAATAAACCCAACCCGATCCCTGCAAATCTCAAGGTGAAAGAATCTGTTCTAAGTTTGAGACAATTGCATTATCACCAAGATTTTAACTGAACCCCCTCGGTTTGTCCCTATGAGTTGTAATCAGCTTAAGTTAGGGCTTTCAAACCTGAGGTAGTTGAGGGTCACCTGAAAGACATGTCTGGAAAAATCTGCTCTCAGAATTGGGACCAACAGCATCTAACCAATTATTTTGTCCTTGCTTTGGCTCCTAGGTGTGATGCCACCACTGTGTTGCTGATCCTGTATTTGGTCTGGACCTGGGAGAAGGAATTGAGCAGCAAATAGCTAGCCTGGTTTGCTGCATTGATGGCTGGCAGGCCCATGGGCGTGCTACAGGCAGTGCAGTCTGGAGAACCAAGGATGGCAGAAAGAGGGCAAAGCCAGTCTGCTCGGAAGGCCAAAGTTGGGACTGAAGGCTTTCATTGGCAGGAAGAATTTCCAGAGATTTGGAAAGGTGGTAGAAGATAGCAAGACATTTACTTGTTATTAAAGACCAGGGTGAAGTGGAGCCAGTAGACTCCTCTAAAGCGCCAATAAAGAAGTGAGAAGTTCCCCGGTGCAAGCTGAGAACCAGCTTTTCCTCAGGGGTAAGAGGCCAAAGAAAACTAACATAACCAAAGTGACATGTGCTTGTGACCCCATATTACTTGGTATAAACCTTGGTGTCTGACTTGGTACCTGAAAACAACCCCAAGAAATGATGCTCTGGACAATGTATGGTTCTTCCAGCCACTGAGTTAAGGACTCACACTCAGGTGGGCTCCTAGGGATACTGCTGTAGGCAGAATTGGCAAACAATCTAAATTATAGTCTAATTTAAACTCCTTACTCAGATAGGAAATCTCCCCTACAAAGGAAGGTCTTTCCCCTCCCCCTTAATATGTATATAAATATTCTAGAGGTATTAGAGCACTCTAACAGATGCAACTGAATTTCAACTTCATAGTAACCCTAAGCCATTAATTCTGTTGCCATTGTGTCTTGTCATGACCCATTTATGTCAAGACATTGGTCACTAATGATGCTCAGTGACTCATTTAGAAAGCTGTGAGGTTCATTTTTAGCTTTAAGATGTGATTCCTGTTTTAATCAAAGGTATTTCACAGTAAGTATAACACACTCATTTTTAGAAGAGCCAAGGACAATTTAGGACAATTTGACTTTGGTTGGAGAAGGGAATAATTTCTAATTTGAGCTATTATGAAAGTAATTATACCACATCTGACAGGTATTTCCTCATGTGACACTGAATTAGCCTGTGTTCCTATTTAAGTGCTTTCTTAACTGTTTTATTACTTAGGCTAAGTCCAGGAAAGTTTTTAAAGTTATCGTGGCTTCCTTTTAGAGGAGTGTTATTCAGAGATCTTAATCTGGTCCAATGCACTATACTTGACTCCAGAAGTGAAGACCAGCCACTTTTCAAAGTGCTGACCCACACTGAGAATACATTGATCAGTTTAATTGGCACAAATGGAACAGAGATGCCACACATCACTCCTTCTGAGCCATGGGACGGAAGCTAGCTAAGCACAAAGTGGCACTAAACCTAAGATTGCCTGGTTTTTACTGCTGACACTTCCTTAGCCTAGTATGGAGGTCACCTGTCTGACTGAGTATGGCCATCTGGGCTCCTGGGAGATTGTTTTTGAGTTCCTCACTTAGAAAATGCAGAGAAAGGGAGTCAGGGGGTGGGGTAGGAAGAGGGTGGTTGATTCACAGTGATCAAACAGAAGTCTCACAACCCGTCATGTAGCAAAACTTAGCAATGTTCCTTTGGGACCAGTCCTGGGACGTGCTTGTTGGCTACTACTAATGAGTTGCTAGAGATAAAGAAGGAAGACATTTTTCTGAGATCAGAAGGTCACTTAGATGCTGGGGATCCATCTGGAAGTGGAAAAGTGCTGGCAGGCTGCCTATCTCTAGGAGGCTGTTCCTGTGCCCTCTGTCCTCATCCTGTCCGCAGGGCAACGGAAGCCTGGAAGGTCTATCTGGAAGGAGTCTCCTTTCTCATTTTCCCTGACCCACAAGTTCTGAGGACCTCCCTGCTTTGGGATCCAAGCCAGTAACAACCCAAGGATGGCACCCTTGGCCTCGTGTCCACTTCTTGAAGGCTGATGCAGAGGGGCAGCAATACAGCCACAGTCGCATAGGATGTCCTGAATGCTCCAAGCATCTTTTTGCAGGCTGCTGCTGCTTAAAGAAGGTTAGTAATAAATACTAAGGGTACCAAACCAAACACAGGGTTCTTTCCTGATGGGAGGAAGGGTGTCTGACCTTCTGGGTCTATCAGCTGGGTAGAAAGTGGAACGATCTTCTTCAGATTCAAGAGGATGCCCAGGCAGACATGTGGAGAAAGGAGCTGGAGATCCCTCCCATACTCCCTCCTCTCAGGGCCCAACCTGGGAAGGAAGGGAAGTGGCCCACTTGACATGACATGGATAGTTCATTCCAGGGGAAGTAGTGTTGTTACTCTCACCAGTTTGGTTTGAGTACAAGTTAAGGTTTTTGAGCCTGGTCACAGAAATTCCTAAGAAAGGTGTCCCTTATGGGTTGTGTGTAGTCCTCCTTTCCCTCTTTCTGCAGTCCTCTCACTTATGAAGGTTGGACAGAGGCTTTCAGCGGGAGCTCAGCGTTAGGGAAGAAAGGCACTCACTCTGCTGCTGCCTTCTGAGGAAAAGCTGTTACCAGGCAGCTCTGCTGGCCCCGGAGCCGGGCCTGGGCTCATGAGGCCTCGCTCAGCAGGAGGTGGAGGAGGAGCACCAAGGTGAAGCCGGAGCAGCACCGTTGCTGGAACTGCTGTGGGGCTGGGCCCCAGGTAACTCAGAGCTCCAGGGATGTGCCCTTTGGGAGAGTTGGCTATGTAAGTGAGACTTTAAAAAAATACAACCTAAAAACCCAACTGACCACCGTAAGAAGCAGTGGGAATCCAGGAACTGCCAAAAGAGGGGTAGCATTGCCTTGGCAGTCTCCGGCAGGACACTCCTGCTGTTCTTCTGACTGTGCAGATGCAGGCTAGTGTCCTGGTTTGGAAGCCACCAGCCCGCTGATGCTCACAAGTTTGTGCAAATGATGAAACTGAAAAGACTAAGAAGAAAACAGAAAAGAAAATGCTTAAGACTGTCCTTCTCCAAGCTCTTGACGACACCAAGAAACCCCTCTAATAAGGACACCAATTGTTGTGAGGATTAAAAGTAGGCAGACCTCTCTGGTACATGGCCTGTCCCCTCCTCTTTGGACCTGAGATTGCTCAGGGGTGGCCTGGATACTAGGGAGGCAGGGGAAGAACACAGACTGTGGGTTCAAACAGAAAGGGTGTCACTGTGGAGGGAGCCTTTAGAAGGATCATGCAGGTCCTCAGCTGGGCAATGGGAGTGGCAGGGCTGCCATGGGGATATCACAAATTTGGTCTGTGGCTGGGGAAATAACAAACGCATAAATGGGTAACAATGATTTACACTCTGACGCATGGGTGTCAGTTTGGCTCTATTCTTTTTCGGTTACCGCTTCTTGCAGTGCAGGTGGAGACACTTCTGTTCCTAAAAGACAAGGACAATTTATGTCACATAGCACTTCATCCATGCATGCATTTAACTGAGGAAAAGTGCCACCATATTGGACTTTAAAATATGTTCTAGTCATAACCATGGCATGATCACCTATTTCCCAAGTTCTAGACTAGGATGTATCCACAGTTGGTGCCCAGAGTCAGTCAAGTCAGCAGTCTTGGATCAAATTAACCACTTCGGACCCAAAGAAAAGCAGCACGTCCAGACACAGGGGATGGCAGGCCCCAGGGCTGGCAGGCTGAATATGACTGCACTCCACTGTTTCTCAATTCCTGATCTCTTCTATCTTTTGGCCATTGTTGTCCATCACTGGCTCTATAGAGTACCTGGCAATTTATCTGTTCCTGTCTGCTGGATCTCCACTGACCACTATTCATTTATTGTTCAACCCTACCCTGGCCAGAAATTCAACTCCTGGGGAGTCAACCAGTCTACCTGGGCCTGAGTGGGAATAGGCAGTTCAAGTGAGTGATGAGTCCACTGGGCAATATTTAGGCCTCGATAGGTAAAGACAAAAGCTTTCAATTTGCTACAATTTACTCCAGTGCTAGGCTTAAGGGTTGTTTATAACTGAAAAGAAAACAGGCTTGTGAAAAGAAAATAAAAGGAGGAAGAGACCCACTCAGTGGGTTCTTTGTTCCAATGTATTGGAGGGAAAGACCCCAGCCCCAGTCTCCTATTCCCTGCTGTAAGGTGGCCCTCAGTGGCAGCTTACCTTCTTCCCAGCCCTCGGCAACACCAGCAAGCTCATAGTGCTTTTTCCGAAGCTCTCCCAGTTTTTGTCGCTCCTTCTGCAATTCATTTTCTAGCTCTAGCACCCTAACCTGTAAGGGGAAAGTAAGTAGAATTTTCTTTTAATCAGCTCTCTGAGACCTGTCTTCTTTTGACATAACCCCGTTCCTCTGCATTCCGGGTTTCTTCTATATTATTCCCCTATTTCCAGAGCTTACCCAGCTCTCAATTTCAACTCTCTGCTCTCATTTCTTCATTCATGTCTGTCTTAGTGTCTCTCATGTTTTTCTCACTGTGACCCCCTACAGGAAATGAACGATGCCTTACAAACTAAATACTAAGTGGGAAGTGGGCTTATCTTCTGGTCTTCTGATAAGTTGCTATCTAAAAACTCTACTGTTCCCTTCTTTAATTCGAGTTCCCTGGAGGTCTAGCTCTTAAACCAAAAATGACGGTTCTGGTATCTCTGAGGTGTTGGTACTATTTAGGGTTATTATTGCTATAAGAAAAGACACGAAAATCTTACTAAAGAAGGGGTGACCTTGGCTAGCTCTACTCCTTGTCAATTTTATTTTAATTAATTAATTAGAGGCAGAGTCTTACTCTGTTGCCTTGGGTAGAGTGCCTTGATGTCATCACAGCTCATAGCTCCTGGGCTCAAGCGATCCTCTTTGACCTCAGCCTTTTGAGTAGCTGGGACTATAGGAGCCTGCCACAATGCCTGGCTAGTTTTTTTCTCTATTTTTTTTATTTTTAGCAGAGATGGGGGTCTCACTCTTTCTCAGGCTGGGCTTGAACTCTTCAGCTCAAGCAATCCACCTATCTTGGCCTCCAAAGTGCTAGGATTATAGGTTAAGAGCCACCATGCACAGCCAATTTTATTTTGTTAATTCAAGAAACATTTGCTGAGCACCCATTATGTACCCTAGGCTCTATTATAGATGCTAGAGATATAGTGAACAGATAGACAAGATCCTTGATTACCTTGTAAGGAAAAGAGACAAATAGGCTGGGTGAGGTGGCTCACGCCTATAATCCCAGCACTCTGGGAGCACTCAAGACCAGCCTGAGCAAGAGTGAGACCCTGTCTCTACTAAAAATAAAAAAAACTAGTCAGGCATCATGGCAGGTGCCTACAGTCCCAGCTACTGGGGAGGCTGAGGCAAGAGGATCGCCTGAGCTCAAGAATTTCAGGTTGCTATGAGCTGTGACTCCAGGACATTCTAGCCTGGGTGACAGAGTGAGATTTAGCTTTAAACAAACAAACAAACAAAGGCGGCTTGGCACCTGTAGCTCAGCAGCTAGGGCACCAGCCACATACACCAGGGCTGGTGGGTTTGAACCTGGCCCGGGCCTGCCAAACAATGACAACTACAGCAAAAAAATAGCCAGGTGTTGTGGTGGGCACCTATAGTCCCAGCTAAGTTGAGGCAAGAGAATCGCTTAAGCCCAAGAGTTGGAGGTTGCTGTGAGGTGTGATGCCATGCCACTCTACCGAGTGGTGACATAGTGAGACCCTGGTTCAAAAAAAAAAAAAGGAAAAGAGACAAATAGATGCACAAATAAAGTTCAGATCATAAAGAAAATGACACGGACTAAAGATGACAGCAAAGGCTTTTTGAGTTGAAACCTAATGGGGAAGAACATTCCAGAGGAAACTGCCAGAGCAAAGGCTCTAAGGCAGGAATAAGCTGAGGTGCTGGGAGAAGGAAGGAAGTCCTGTGTGAGATGTGCCTGAGAGAAGAGGTACGTGAGATAAGCTGGGAAGATTCAAGCAGAGAGGCAGCACGTTATGAGTTATGTTTTAAAAATATTATGTGGAGGGGCGGCACCTGTGGCTCAAGAAGTAGGGTGCTGGCCCCATATACTGGGGGTGGCGGTTTGAACCCAGCCCCGGCCAAAACTGCAATAAAAAAAAAAAAAAAATTATGTGGAGGCTCTGCGCCCATAGTACAGTGGTTACAGCGCCAGCCACATACACTGAGGCTGGCGAGTTCGAACCTGGCCCAGGCCAGCTAAACAACAATGACAGCTCCAACAAAAAATAGCAGGGTGCTGTGGTGGGCACCTGTAGTCCCAGCTACGTGGGAGGCTGAGGCAAAAGAACTGCTTAACCCAAGAGTTTGAGGTTGCTGCGAGCTATGATGCCATGGAACTCTACTGAGGGCAACAAGAGTCTCACCAAAAAAAAAAAAAAAAAAAAAATCATGTGGAGAATGAATGGACTTTCGAGGGTCAAGAGTGGAAGCAACTAGTCCCAGTGGAGTGGTTCTTTTTTTAACTTTTTCATTAAGGAAAATGTAAAACATCTACAGAAGGATGGGGAGGAAGTGCAGTGACACTCTACCCCAGCCTCTCCACCCGCCCTCTCACAGCCAGCTCTGTTTCAGCAAGACTCTTTGATATCTCCCCAGCACCCAATTCTGCCATGGGATCATTTTGACACAAATACTTGCACACATTGCAGAAGTTACTTTTGCAGTAGTTCAAGAGACAGACAGTGTGGCTTAGACTAGGGTAGGGAAGTAGGTGAAGGGTGAGGGAAAAAGAAGAACTAAGGAGTTCCTCCATGCCCAGGTAGGTGTGCAATTTACTGAGATGGAAAAAATGAGGAAAGGGACAAAGTGGGGTGAATGAGACACAGAAAGGCCTCTTTGGACATACTGCACTTGAGAGACTTATTGGGCAGCAAGTGGAGATATGAAGCAGGCAGTAGGAGATATGAACAGGGCTTGAGGAGAAGATCTTAGCTGTAGACAGGAAGGGTTACTATCAGCATATAGACTGAATTTAAGGTCAAGAGGGACTAGTAAGGCCACTACATGAGACAGCCCTTCCATTCTGGAGGTAGAAGCTTGACCACATAACTATTCCTAAAGATCCTGAGTGAAATTTAACAGTCCCAATCTGTTTTTACCTTGAGACTAATGACTAATACATCTAGAACAAAGTTGTCAGGTGTTTTTTAGGAACTCACTAATTGCTATTTTGAATGACACAACTTTACTGAGCAACAGAGAGAAATGACATTGCTTTCGATAAGTTTCAATGTCAGGGAATTGATATTTTTTAAAAATTAAAGGCCATACACAAATAAGTCATACCAGAAGTTTTAAAAAAATTCTCTACAGTGAGACTATTAAGTAATAGTTTGTGAACTGCTAGAAGGCCCTGATTATCCTTAGAGCAGTGGTTCTCAACCTTCCTAATGCTGTGGCCCTTTAATACAGTTCCTGTGGGTCACGACGCACAGGTTGAAAACCACTGCCTTAGGTCAAGAGTAGCAGGCAAGAGTTAAGATTTTGATCTTTACTAAGCCACTTCTCTCCACCTCCACTCCCCGTCCAACATCATTTACAATGAATCTTGGGCTAAGCAGGTGTAGCTGTGTTCATTTCCCTCTAAGTCCTTCTCTCTCTCTGGCTTCTTGCCACAGGCATAATATCTGGGGGTCAATGTCCAGGCAACAGAGACTTCCTAGACATAGAGTTCTTACCTGGGAATCCATCTCTTGGCGTTTGATCTGGGTCAGTGTCATGCTTGAGAAGTCCATATTGTCTGCAAGGATGGAAATAAAGTATTGTTAAATATTACCCCTGGCTGACACTTACCTGAGAGGTGGCCAGTGCCAATGCTCTGCTGAAACGCCTGGCTTACCAACTGAGGAAGAAACTGAGGAAGGAAGGATGAAGTAGCTATAGTGTAAACAGTATCCATTCTCCCCAGGGGCAACCAGGCTTCTCAAGTTATTTCTCTAACTCCAGAGAAATAGCTAAATAGAGAACCTACTTAAGGGCCCATTACTGTAGTGGCGCAAACAGCATGTCTATGTGGTATACTACCTTATAGGAACATAAGTATAGATGTAAAAGGATGAAAAATAGAAAGAAAGAATTTAGAAACAGAACTATGGGAAATTGGGATCATGGAGAAGAATGCACAGAATGGGCTAAATAGAGTGAATAGAACAGCACTCATTCTGGAAGGCTACCTGTCTCCTCAATCTGTGATTTGCCAGATATGGTTGAGGCCACAACCCCGGCAGTGGCCTGGTTCACTCCCCGAGAGGCCTGTTGCAGCTGGGCCAGGTTGGGGCTGTCCTTATCAGCTTTTACCTGCCAGAACAAAGGAGATTTATGTTTCTCCAACACCTATAGCTGCAAGGACTATATCAAAGAGTTGGCCTGATGGTTCTTGACAAATATGTGTGATCCTCAATAGCTGTCAATCAATTACCTTTTCAAAAAATTGCTGCCTAGTGGGTCAGCTCCTAGCACATCTGTAATATTAATTAAAAATTATTCTCAGCGTTTTGCATGGTGGCCCCCAAGCTCTAGCTTTATCACTTATTTGGATAGAGTGTCCCAGTTGTGGAAAGCAATTTGGGATGACAAGAAATAAGACTAATAAAGAACACTCACTGGGGTACTTTCAAACTCCTAAAAGGAATTTGGTTATAAGCCTTGCACCAGAATTAGGTGGGGCAGTGATTCAAATTAGAAGACTAATGAGAAGTCGTGGAATCTTGGAGCCAAGCCAAGTAGACTTGTTTACTGAACCAACCTATTCCTTATTTGAGAATTTCTTGAATGCTGGGACTGCTAATCAGATGTTGGCATGGCTGGGACCTTCCAAGGCCACTTATAACAGAAGCAAACAGAGCCAGGAGGGAGGTATATAGCAAGTGGAGGAGAGGGCCTCCTGGTTGATAGGTGAAAGGCTTCTAGAGTAGGTATGGGACCAGTTAAGAAGCAGAATTGTTATTTGGGACCCAACCCACCTGGATCCTAGATAAATGATCTGTTCTTAGTGCCAGTTCCACTGTCTAAGTACTCTTTAACCAGGCCCTACACAGATTGTACCTTGGATGCAGCCACAAGCTGGGCTGTGCTAGCAGCAATTTCATGTGAACACACCATTAGCTCCTCAAATTTCCCTTTGCCCTGGACCACCAGATCAGCTGCATCCCTGCAGGAAAGGACAAGATGGACTAGATCACTGCAGATAAGCTGCAACCTTCACAACCCCACATCCAGACCACCCAAATCGCCCTGCCAGACAGGAGGGGGCCTGCCTGCTGTGCCTTGTGTCACCCCGGAAACCAAGGCTCCCTTGCAAACTTTTAATTTCCTATCAACAATTCACTAGGGGACAAATGTTTTTCCCCTTAGAAAAAAGTTTTGTTTGACGTGGACCAATGGAATGAGAGGATGAGAAGAAGAGCCCTAGGACCAACAAACAACTTACACCATGACAGTGGCTCCCCAGCCCACAGCTTTGGAGGCTGAGATGAGTCCTTCTGTCCACCGAGAGTTCTTGGCATAAAACTCTTTAGGGGATGCTGTACCCTAGAGAGCAAAAACAACAACAACAACACTAAGAATAGCTACCTTTTATTAAGCACCTACTATGTGACAAGTGCTTTATATATATATATATTATCTCATATAATCTCCACAGGAACTCTCAGGAGCATTATTTTATCCCCATTTTACAAATAAGAAAACTAAGATTCAGAAGGACGAAAGTCTCTTCCCAAGATTACACAGTAAATAAATGGAAGTCCTAGACTTTTCTGACTCTAAAACCTATATATAGCATTTCTATTATAGCATAATACTTCTATATTGCATATATAAGAAAAAAATATGTTCATACATGAATAAGTTATAATTTGAGAGTATTTAGCTATTCTCCCTGATTTATCAAAAGAAGAGAGTATGCAATGAATAATTTTTAAAAATTACTAATTACTTAATGTGGAGATGGCATCTTGCTATGTTGTCTGGCTGGTCTGGAACTCCTGGCCTCAAGCCATCCTCCCACTTTGGTTTCCCAAAGTATTAAGATTATAGGTGTGAGCCATCATACTTGTCCACAAAAATTACTTATATTTGGATTTTAAAAACTGTTTTTATGCTTTGGAAGTGTCTGGTAGTCTGAAAGTCTGCAGACACTCGTTACTCAGTCTACCTATTTTAGGGATAGAAACCCTCACCTATCAATCTGATAAAAAGTACCATCAAAGCAGACATGGCTGTTCTCTTTATAGGATTGCTTTCAGGCTCATCACTCCCTCCCTGGGCCTATACATCCAAAGCTGTGGCTGCATTACAGGGATGTGAGGGAAAAACAAGATGATAGTGATGCCAACAAAGGCATGAGAACACGAAGTGACCTGTCAACCAGAGGCTAGAACAGAGTCTATGAATTACAGTGTGTTGGCCCAACTGTTGAAACCAGACATGGTGGAGCCTCCTGTGAAGAGTCAGGATCAAGTTTACTCTTGGGATGTGCCCAGCTTCCCTTCCTCCTCAGAGGGCCCAGACTTGGAGATATAAGTGGATTTTCCACAGCAAGTTCCAATGACTTGGGGATCTGGATCTGGGATCTGGGACGGCCCACCCCATGGGGAGTTGCCAGGGCCCAGGTTTCTCCACATGGCATCTGCTAACGTTCTCAGGAGTGGTAACTGCACCCTCAAGTGGACAAACAGGACAAGATGGCAGTATCACTAGAGTGCAGTGAAGTGGGAATCTGTCACCCATGCCTGCTATCCCTGCCTAGGGCCCGTGCCCACACTCACCCTGCCGCTCTCCACAATCTCTCTCTGGAGGTCCTTAGAGGCCACAATCAGCACCTGAATAGCTTGCATTAGGCTGGTACAGGAACCAAGGATCCTGCACAAAAAGAGTCAGGGACACACAGAGACCAAGAACAATGAAGCCAACAGATCTTTTTTACTCCCAATCAAAGGCAACCTTGGAATAGGAAAGAGAGGCAGGGAAGGCGCTGAGCTTGCTAGGATGCTCTGGGGTGAAGCCCTGAAGGAGGAGCAGGTGAATGAGAAGATGTGACTGTGGATTTTCTTCATAAGGAATAATTAAGTCATGATTCCTGGGATTTCTTTATTGCTATAACACAACAACAATCCTGCTACCATCATCAATTCTGTCCTCAACAATTACACAGACTGCACCCTTCCCGTGGCTTCTAATGTTCTACGCTAATTCCCTATCGGGTAAGCGGAGTATAATTCATTATGCAATGAAAATGGCTCCTACTCCCCTGAATGCTACCGTGCCGCTCTCACTGACCTTTCGTTCACTTCCAATTTGACTCCTGTGTCTCCTGCTCGGGATTTGCTGAGCATCTCCTGTTAATAAGAAGCATGGTTTCTAAATACGTCACGAGTACTGAGAATTTACTGACGTCTTACCATATTTTGAGTCCAACATACTATGGCAGCTGGGAAACCTGAATCTAGAAATCCCTATCATCCACATCCTTGCAAGAGTCAGGAAAAGAATCCAGACTCCAATCTGCTCAGGTGGAATGAGCTAGAGCAGCCTGGTGCTGTAATCCCTTCAGTGTGTTGGCGTTCTGCACCCAGGCTGACATGCACAGAACTCTGAGAGCCAAAGCACCACATCAAAGGGGCAGCTCCTACCAGGTCCTATGCCAGGTGCTCACATCGTGGCAGGTGGCTCAAGTCTTCCACGAAAGTGACCTTCTCTATGGTTTCTACTTAGCTTTCGCTGAGAGAATCATTACCTCTGATTAGTGATACCATTGATTTACTGAGTGCCTAGCCTGAAGATAAGTGTCCATAATCTTATTTAACTCTTGCAATAGCCCTCTAGGGGAGGCATTATTATTACTACCATCACATAGGAATGGAATCTGAATTGTGGCGATGTGAGTGAAACTTAATAGGAGTTATACAGCTTATAAGTGATCATTTTAGAACTTGAACTCAGGATCGTCTAAAACCAAAGTATGATCCTTGAGTTAACTGCTCACCTTCCTTCCAGAGAGCTTTCTCATTTTCTATCTCTTAGAGGAGCCAGTGGGTTCAGGTTTTGATTTCTTTTATAGGGAGTCCTCTGTAGCCATAATGAATGACTATGCAAGTCTAATGGGCAGTGTAGCCAAAGTGCAGCCATCAGAGTGTCGCTTCAGGAGATCCTGCAGAAACCGCCATACCTCAATTCTGGCTGTGGCGATTTCAATGGCAGCTGAAGTGGCAGCCATCTCCTTGTCTACCAGGTCTCCCAGCTCTTCCTGTTTGATGTCCAGGCCCCTGGGCAGGAGCTCCTGTGAAGAGCATCACAAAGGCTGAAATGACCCCTGAGCCTCCTCTCTTCTCCTCTGGTAGACCATAACCCTTAAAAGATGGCAGAAGTAGGAGGACCCCACCCCCAAACACTTTCTGCAGGCCACAGATTGTGGGGAGGGGTGTCTTTAACAGACCTCAAATGGTTCTATGATGTGAACTCCGGAACCTCATGCTCTTCCTCACTCAAAACCCACCTCCTTCCAGAAAGTCCAGAAAGTCGCTGCCTAACTCCATGAGGCCATCTACCCAATGCTGCTTGGAACCCAGCCTCTATTTGCACAGCATAAATTATATTTGGTATGTGGTAGGTATTTTTAAAACTTTTCCAAATACAGATGATATCTTCCAATCAGTTTGACTCTAATTTAACTTTGCTTCCACACCAATCATAGGAGGCAGTTACTATTCCTATTGTAACACAGTTCTGACTGATAGTGAAGCCCATGATTTTTTTTTTTTTTGAGACAGAGTCTTGCTTTGTCGCTCTTAGTTGAGTGCCATAGCGTCACAGCTCACAGCAACCTCCAATTCTTGGGCTTAAGCAATTCTCTTGCCTCAGCCTCCCAACTAGCTGCGATTATAGGCACCTGTCACAATGCTGAGGGTTTTTTTTTTTTAAGAGACGCAGTCTTGCTCTGATTCAGAGCTGGTCTCGAACACCTGAGCTCAGGCAATCCATCCACCTTGGCCTTCCAGAGTGCTAGGATAACAGGGGTGAGCCATTGCACCTGGCCGAAGACCATGATTTTTAAAAACATCATGTGTTTTAATTTGATTTGTGTTATTGAGCAAAAAATATAATCACAACTCTATTTTGGGAAGAGTGCAGAGGAAAGAGGACAGAGGCAGAAAAACTAATCAGAGGCCATTTTAAGAGTCTAACTGTGCTGTGAAGGCTATGTTAACCAGTTTGATGGAAACATTTCAAATTGTATATAAAACCAATACATTGTACCCCATGATTGCATTAATATACACAGCTATGATTTAATTTAAAAAAAGAGTCTAACTGGGAGATGAAAAGGATCTGAACTCTGGCCCTGGCTCTTCCTTCCCTGGACTTATTACCACACATTTTAGGAATTCATTAAATGCTACTTTGAGCTGTACTGTTTTTTTAGACACAGGTTCTCCCCCGGTCACCCACACTGAAATGTAATGGAGTAACCACAGCTCCCTGCAGCCTCAACTGCCTAGGCTCACAAGATCCCTCCTGTCTCAGTCTCCTAAGTAACTGGAACTGCAGGTGTGCACCACCATGCCCAGCTATTTTTTTTTTTTTTTGGAAGGATGGGGTATCACTCTGTTGCCTAGATTAGTCTTGAACTCTTCACCTTAAGCAATCCTTCCACCTCAGCCTTTCAAAGTGCTAGGAATAAAGGTGTGAGCCACCATGCCCAGCACTTGTACTATACTCTTAAAATAGATCTCTATTACACTTCTTATCACACTTTATAGAAATGGTTGATTCTCTTATTTTTTTTTTTTTCCCCACATGGTCCTTGTCTCATTTGTCCTTATATAACTACATCTAACCCAATTTCTGGTATATAGGACACATTCACTACATCTAAAATGAATAAATACATGGTTATCTCTATTTCAAGTGCTACCTGCCTAACCAGATAAAAATCCTTAGAGATAGTGAAACTGCTTATACTTTTTTGATATTACCTGGAATAGTGATAATGATACAGTAGATTCTCAGTTAACAGTCAAATGTAGCTGGAACATCCACCAGGAGGTTAGATTTTCCATCTCTGACTCTCTCTTTCTAGAATCTAGCTGTGGCTAGGCATGGTGGCTCACACCTATAATCCCAGCACTTAGGGAGGCCAAGGTGGGAGGGTCATTTGAGGCCAGGGTCATTTGAGACCAGCCTGGCAATATAATGAGATTCCATCTCTACAGTCAATTAAAACTAGATGTGGTGGTGCACACCTGTAATCCTAGCTACTTGGGAGAGCGAGGCAGGAGTATAGCCTGAGCCCAGGAATTCAAGGCTGCAGTGAACTATGATTGCTGCACTCCAGCCTGGATGACAGAGCAAAACTCTGTCTCTAAAAGATAAAAAAAAAAAAAAGTAAAATAAAATAAATAGAATCAAATCGTAAGTATAGGAGAAAGTAGCTTAGAACCTCACCGATTCCCTGGCAATGCACCAGCACTCACACTCAAGAACCTTCCTCAGTAAGAACACTGAAAGTACCTCGCCAATGGCCTTGATCTTGCTGAGGCAGTTCCTCATGGCTGTGCTGTCTGCATTCTCCAGGGAGGCCTCTTCATCCAGGGAGGCCAGGTAGACGAGAATTTCCCTGCCATACTGCTTACAGGCCTCTGCCAGGGCTAGAGATGCAAAGTGATAGAGACTTTTAAGGCCCCTCTGCTCCCTGCTTTCCTGAACAGCCCCTTATACCCTGGTACTCACAGTCAGCAGGCTCTGGTGGGGCTCTAAGGCTGGTGGTGCTACCGTGAGCGATGGTGTCACTGGTCAAATGTGCAAGCAGGGTTACTGAATGGAGAAGCCCACTGATATCTGTGTAAGGAGGAAAGTTTCTCAGCCTAGTTGGGGGTGTCACTCTCATACCTCTTTCTCCCCTGGCCATACGAGTTAGATACACTTCCTTCCTTAGTGCATAGGAACCTGTCACTGTTCCCACATTCAAGTACTTCTGAACCTCATTTGGCCTGTCTTGCACCCTTCTTACCTTCTGGGCAGGCCAGATACTGGCTCCGGCTTTTATCCAGTTGCTCAATGCAGCTAAAAACAGACTTGACTGTGGAGAGAAGGTGATCTGTGAAAGAGAAGACAGGGCAAATTCAGAGCAAGTTCTTTTTTTTTTTTTCAGTTTTTGGCTGGGGCTGGGTTTGAACCTGCCATCTCTGGCATATGGGGCTGGCGCCCTACTCCTTTGAGCCACAGGCACTGCCCCCAGAGCAAGTTCTAACTCTCCTCATCCTTGTTAGTTAATAGTCAAGCTGCAGGGTGGTTGGAGGATCTTACTGAGTGAGTGGCCCCGGCCCCATAGAAGTTGCCCTAAGATAAGAGAAGGGAGATTGTTGCCTGTGCTGTGACTGATGTGATAAATGTGATTCTCTTACTGGAGCTTCAAAAGCTAGACTTCTGAGCCTGTCTGGTCCCTCAGCCAGAAATCAGGGCAACTGCATGGTGGGCCTTTCTCAATACTGCCTGTCTCATGAAATCTGGGCCTTGCTGTGATGTCTCCCAAGGCCCTTTTAGTCTCACTGCTCTTGAACCCAGACCCTTGGCTCTCTTAGGCTAGTCTATGATCATGTTCTGCACACAACAATCATTCCCGTTGCCATGCCTCTCCATCCACAATTCCACAGAGAACATACAGCGTAGGAGTTGGAAATATGGGCTCTTGAGTCCCACTGCCCAGGCGTGGCTCCCCACTCTATCATTCCTGGCTGTGTGACCTCAGGTTGCTTCCTCATCTGCAAATAGGGGAACAGCAGGACCATGTCATGGTGACTCTGGGAGGACCGGCCAGGCCCAGGAATGTAAGGCGCTTAGGATAGTGCCCTTAGTAAAGCACACAGGAAGTGCTCAATAAATGTCAGCTGTTTTTATTATTTTCACTCCCCACCTTTCCTTCTCTTCACTGGTTCACAACTGTCTTCTTTCAAAACTCAGCTCATAACATCTCAGAATCCACCCACGAGTGCTGCAGTTTCTGGCATTCCCTCAGGAAGTTAGGCACCCTGAGAGGTCTTTCATTTGTAACTGCTTTTTCTTTACAGACGGGTTCCCTGCTGAATAACCTATAATAGTCCTTGCTGTATACGTCATCAAATCAGGAACTTTCAATTTGATGATAAAAATCAAGTGTCAGCTGTTTCCTGTCTTCTGTTCATCTTTCGATGGGGCCTCTCATTACTTTTCCGATGTGGGTCCTTCTCTTGAAAGTGAACTGTAATGAGATATGCTCATGGCCATGTCCACAGACTCACAACCCGCCCCCCACCCGTGCCTGGATGCTCCCCCTCTATTGTGCACAAAGTCCTCCCCTTTCCTTGGGACTTGCCTACATGCATAAAACATGGTGGGCCATTTCCCTCTTGGTCATGCTGGGTGTTCTTTGTTAATTTGTTTTTGTTTCTAGAAACAGGGTCTTGCTCTGTTGCCTAGACTGGAGTATGGTGGCACAATCAGAGCTCACTGCAACCTCAAATTCTTAGGCTTAATCCCAGGGATCCTTATGCCTCAGCCTCCCAAGCATCTGGGGCTACCTGTGCATACTACCACTCTGGCTAATCATTTAAAAATTGTTTTACAGAGATGGGGTCTCACAATGTTGCCTAGGCTGGTCTCAAACTCCAGGTGTAAGAAAACCTGCTTTGGCCTCTCAAAGTGCTAGGATTATAGGCATGTAAGTTACTGTACCCAGCTTATGCTGGGATTTTTATTGTTGCTGCCATTCCCAAGTTTTCTGATGCTTCCCTGCCCAGACTTGAAGTTTATGAATAACTACATCTTGACTCAGACCATAGTCTTTTTTCTACAGAGATACACAGGACTGTCTGCTCTTTCTTCTATTTGCTTTCACAATTGTTTCAGGGGTCCGCTCCTAAGGGACGTTTCATCAATGTGACCCACTGATTTAAGCAGTGGTTATCACACCTAAAGGCTTTAGAAGATGCTATTGCTCAGGCCCTGTTCTGCCCATAACTAATCCAGGGGATTGTGACATGTGGCTGGGCTGAGGACCCCTGAACTAAGTTTCACATGTGATTCAATGCTGACAGGTTAGCATCAGGCTATAAGGACCTGGTGCCTGCAAGTTGGGCAGGTAGAAGAGTACCTGCAGACCCAGCGCAGCTGATGAGAGTGGGTTCTTCAAGCTGGTTCAGGGCCTCTTGTATCACTTGCTCCGCAGCCTTCCTAGTCTCCATCAGAACCCTTTTTCGATGATCTTTCTTGAGCTGGTGTACAGACTCCTAGAAGTGGTTCAGGGTGGTAAGAGTCTGCCCTAGATCCCAAAATGAGCCCAAACAGCATCTACCTGTGACCTGGTAGGGGCTCCTAGCACCTTAGCTTAAGTTGCTGCTAATGAGGTCTGAGCCAGTTAGCTTGACAAAAACACTTTTACTTGGTCCATAGGTGTATGCTATTACTGGCTCCAGGAAAGGACCACTATCACTCCTGTAATAACCAACTATCACTCCTGTCAAACTTCCCGAGAAGTCTGCTTCCCTTTAAGTGGTACAGAGCATACTGGCAGCAGGAGCTAGCCCTACAGAAGGCCTTCACCATCAGGCCAAGGCCTCCAACCCCTTCACAGCACCCTCCCTGTCCCCGCCTGCCTCTGTACATACACTAAAGCCCACTGGTGTGTGTTTGTAGGTGGTCAGCACCCACGGGCATCCGCCACTTGCCTGTGAACTGGCCAGTTTGAGTTGGGTGTACTTTAGCTGTTCCTGGAGGGCAGATAATTCCTTCTCCCGAGAAACTGCAGCACTCACCAGGTTGGCCCGCTCCTTCTCCAGGTCAGTAATCTGGTTTGCCCATTTTACTTCTGACTACAACATGGACCCAATGGGAAGAGGGAGACGCAGGATGAATTAAACTGTCCCCTTCCCAGAGGCCCAACTCACCACATGGCCACAGGAACAGGAGGGGATCTCTTTAACCTGCCATTCTCATTCTCCCCAGGACACTGCAGCTGAGGCCAGCATGGCCACATGCAGGATTCAGGGTGATTGCAACACTAAAGTCAAAAGGAAGCAAGAAAAGGAGCTGCTCACCTGAGCAGAAGTTTCTAGGCTGCTTTGGAGGACCTGGAGCTCTACTTTGCTGGTGTTAAGTTCTTGCTTCAAACTCTCTAGAACTTCTAGCTGTTCTTGAGTCTGAAAGAGAAGAAAAACAAGAGGACTCTAACCTGGGTGGTGTTGTAAGAAATATTCAAAAGTAAAAACTGCCTAAGATATCAATACCTGAGAGTCAAGGAATTTGTGAATTCTGCTATTTGTAAGTTATACCCCCCACAAAAAGTGATGAGGGTTGGGGGATAGTGGGGAGGAGGTGAGACCCCAGTGTGTGTCAACTTCTGGCTAAGAGGAATGTCAAAGGAAGAATTTTAGGGACATTTCCCAATGTCATGCTTGAGTCTATAATCTTCTGGTCAAACTGGCTCTTTCATTTAGACATTACAACACCTGGTGTATTACAAAACTACAACATCTCACCATCTTGAGATGACTCCTTTTCTTTTTCTTTCTTTCTTTTTTTTTTGAGCTGACAGAGCCTCAAGCTATAGTCCTGGGTAGAGAGCCGTGGAGTCACAGCTCATAGCAACCTCAAACTCCTGGGCTTAAGTGATTCTCTTGCCTCAGCCTCCTGAGTAGCTAGGATTATAGGTGCCTACCACAACACCCGGCTATTTTTTTTGGTTGTAGTTGTCATTGTTTGGCAGACCTGGCTGGATTCCAACCCACCAGCTCTGGTGTATGTGGCTGGAGCCTTAGCCACTTGAGCTACCGGCAACACCTGAGATGACTCCTTTGCTTTCTTTTCTAAGTGATGTTTTTCAAAAAGCGGGCTGGGAACCATTAGTAAGAATTCACAGCTAGCATTTTAAAACAATGGCTTAAACAGAACAGAAAATATCCAAATGAATTCACATGTTAAGGTAAGTATTGCTTGGAGAAACTTTAATATCCACGAGATTTTTCTTTTTAATGTGGAGTTGTAGAAAAATGTGTAAGCCACTCTTCTAAATTCAAGACATCTAGTTTCGTCCAGTCCACATCTTCTGCTGGGCCTCTCAGCCTCTGTCTGACCTGCCTGCCAGCCCCACCCCCGTATAACAGTGTCCTTCTACCTGCAGGTCTTTGTCAATGCTCGCCTCTCTCTGTTGTCCCCATATTTCCCCTTCCTGAAACTCTCCTTGAGTCTCACACTTGGAAAGCCTTTGTGGATTACCCTACTCAACTTGGGTCCTTCCATTGCTTTGTGCCCCTAACCTGTATGTACATTGGTGACTGTGTCCTGCTATTCTGTGCGACCTCTCTCAGAGCAGACCACAAAGGCCCCACCACCAACTTGATAGACCATGCTCTCTGATTCCCAAGTACTTCTGCCGCTCACCTTCCGCTGGCCCTGCTCACTGATACGCTCCAAGGTGTCCTCAAGCTCTTTCTTCTCTCGTTCCAGATCTATGTGGGTTTGTCTGGCCATAGACACCTGTTTGGTCACCTCTGCATTCTGGAAGGGAAAAACAATGTCTTGAACCAGCTGATTTCAGGCTTAAAGGACAAATGAGCACATGCATAGTGGGAGTGCCCTGGAGTAGGACAAGGGAATCACCTTCTTGTCCAGAGGGAAGCAGAACGAAGCTGTCACTTTCAGATACTTGACCCTCAGGTATTTATAAAATAATGAAGATGGTGGGTTAGGGGAAGCCCAAGAATTAGTGGCAACCCCCTAGAAATGTGGGGCTGCAGAATCTTGAGAAGCTACGAGGCCTAAGCTGTTGTCTCCCCCAGGGGTGGTGCAGGGTCTATAGGCTGGCAAGAGGTGGGGCCAAGGGTCCTACCTTCCGCAGCAGGTCAGCGTGGTTCTGAACAAGCTCGCTGTACTTCTCCTTTAGCTTGCTGTACCGCTGTTCATTGGCCTGGGCCTTCCCTGCATTGTTAAGGACCAATGTGAGCAGAGTGTACCTGGCGGGGAACACTCTACAAATGCATATACCTCCTCCTTTCTCAAGAATCCTACTTTTTTGGGTGGTGCCTGTGGCTCAAAGGAGTAGGTCACCAGCCCCATATATCAGAGGTGGCAGGTTCAAACCCAGCCGGGTCAAAAAATAATAATAATAAAAGAATCCTACTTTTTTTTTGAGAGAGAGTCTTAATGTTGCCCTTGGTAGAGTGCTGTGGCATCACAGCTCACAGCAACCTCAAACTCTTGGGCTTAAGCAATTCTCTTGCCTCAGCCTCCCAAGTAGCTGGG
>NW_003852472.1:2013394-2041724 GCF_000181295.1 Otolemur garnettii | reverse complement strand
ACAAAGTCTCACTATGTTGCCCTCAGTAGAGTGCCAGGGTGCCATAGTTCACAGCAACCTCAAATTCTTGGGTTTAAGCGATTCTCTGGCCTCAGCCTCCCAAGTAGCTTGGACTACAGGCACCTGCCACGACACTCAGCTATTTTTTTGTTGTAATTGTCATTGTTGTTTGGCAGGCCCAGGCTAGGTTTGAATCTGCCAGCTCCGGTGTATGTGGCTGGTGCCCTAGCCGCTGAGCTACAGGCACTGAGCCACACGGCACTTTTTTTTAATCAGGGCTTTTGGCTTTTCTGACAATTTCTTCTTTAGGCTCTCTGGTGTCTCTCCCTCTCCTCTGGGTGTACAATCCAGGGCAGGAGCTCAGCATCACCTTTCACAGTCCCTATTTCTGTACTCAGCGGCACCTGCTGCCCTTCAGACTGAGGAGGAGAGTTGGCCTTCCTGATGGTATTTCTAGAAAGATGTGGGGCCTGGGCTCTGCTGCCCACCTCTACCTTTAATCTTGATATAGCAAGACACTGCTTCCCGTGCCCACCCTCAGGCCTACCCCAGTGGCCTCTCACTCTCTATCTCTGTCAGGCTCCGCTGAGCCTTTTCGGTATCCTCCCGCTGCCTGCGCAGCTCATCCAGCTCTGCCCGGAGGAACTCGCAGTCATCGGCTGCTTGCTGCCGCAGGTGCCGCTGCTCTGCCAGCTCAGCATCCAGTTCACTGATACGGCCCTTCAGCTGCAACATAGCCCGCTGGCCCTGTAGGGAGTACTCAGGTCATGAGGTCAGTCATCTGCTGCCATGGGGGTGGGGTGCTGGGCAGGAGAAGTGGGGCCTACTTGCTTCCTGAACTCACCAAATACCTAGTCCCCTAACAAGCTAACTCCCAAAGTCTCAGGAGAGTTGGGGCTTCTGGTCATTATGAACCAACCAACAACAGGGGACGATGGCCAGGGAACCCTGGTCTTAGTAAAAGGGGTCAGGAGCAGCAGAAGACAAGCTGGGAGGGAGGTAAGGGTGCCGTGGCTGTCCCTTTAAGTAGTCATGTGACCAGCCACAGCTCCTAGGGTCAGTCACCAATACAGCACTGACACCACACACAGCAATCAGAGCTACACCAATTTTTCACCCGAAGTTGGAGTACCGTGGCATCAGCCTAGCTCATAGCAATCTCTAACTCCTGGGTCCAAGAGATCCTCCTGCCTCAGCTTTCCAAGTAGCTCAGACTATATGTGCCTACCACAATGTCCAGCTAATTTTTCTATATTTTCTATTTTTTAGTAGAGACAGGGTTTCACTTTTGCTCAGGTTGGTCTTGAACTCATGATCTCAAGCAATCCTCTTGCCTTGACTTCCCAGAGTACTAGGATTACAGGTATGAGCCACTGCGACCAGCCTAAACCAAATCTTTTTATTACACATGAGAAGGACCTGTCTCACTTGCTACAGCCTCCTAGACAGGTGGTGACCAAGGTCATCTCTGGGCATCAAGGAGACACTGCTGCTCTCAAAGTATCACAATGAAGTCACAGGAAGACTGAGGTCTTCCTGGCCTCACCATTTCTAATAATTAACTTCACCTTGGGATGTGGTCCAACAAGTATCTATGTGATGTAAATTTAGACATTAAAATCTATCCTGTTGAAGCACAAAGCAGACTGGACCCCATCGCATACCTCAGTCTTCATGTTGTCCAGCTGTGCCTTCAGCACACCGATCTCTCTGTACAGCTGCTCAATTAAGTGGTCCCTGGGAAGATAAGGAGGATAGGTTTGCTTCTGCTGAGCTTTTACGTCTTTCCTTTAATGTGAGCTGGAAGCTCAGGGGAGGAAGTTAAAAGCTTGTATTTATTTGGGGACAATTCTTTGAAACTCCATAAATTATGTGCTACTAAGTGTTACCCATTGCTAATTTAATACCCAAAGGCCCACAGTTAATTGATTTTCTTCTGGAATTAAAGGGGCCAATATGCGAGGATCAAGACATCCTTTATCTAAGGAGCCCCGAGTATCATTAAAGTCCCTCTCTGGGTCCGTGTTATGAGGCAAACCATGGCTTCCCTGAGGTCCTGCACCACCTGCTAGAACACAGCTGGAACTCACTTCTCATCCCTGTTGACACCGTTTTGACTGTTGAAATTGAAGGGGTCACTGCTGAATGAGCTGCCAAAGATGTCATCAAACTTGTTGTCAAATAAATTCTGTGGTGATCAAAGGGAGCAAGAATGAATTAGAGAGCCAAAGAATTCTATATATAGGTCTCCTTTCTTAATCCAGGTTAGATCTATTTATGCCCCCTCCAGGAATCACAGAGAAGAGTGCTCAGAGCCACTGAGCCTTGGTCAGGGCCTTTCCCAGCCTTTCTCCTGCACTTGGGGGTATGGGAAGGGCTGCGTTTCTCTTCCATGTGGCCCCCACCTGCTGGGAGGCATCCATATCCATGAGGTCATCCTTCTCTAAGACTGGCTCACTGTCAGGTGATGAGGCTTCCACCGGGATGACCACCACAGGGCTAATGTGTTCTGATAGGGCTGAAGCTCGCAGGAAGTTGGGTGGGTTCTGAAGAAGGGAGACACATCCTCAAATGGTGCCAGACTCTAAGAGAGCACCTTAGGAATTTGCAGTGGCCAGGCACACTTACCTCAGGCAGCTGGGGGATCTGAATGAGTCGCTTGAAGTACTGTAGGTTGCTGGAGCGGTAGAACAGATCTTTCAACCTAGAGATGGAAAAGGGCCTGAGGGGTGCTGGGTGTCTTCATCAGCCCCAGGCAGGGGCAGAGCAGCCACTGCCCTTCCTGACCCTTACCCTGCCCAAAGGCACAGGCTGTCAAGGAGATGAACTCCATGGCGCTAGGATTCAATTATGATGCTACAGAGGGTTATTTATAGCCAATCCTCAGTTGTCTGGTGGCCAGGAAAGAGTAATTCATGACACAAATCCTTTGGAAGTGTAGACAACCCCCAAACAAATTTCTTCATCAGTGTAGAATATATGTTGTTTTTGCAGACTTATCTTCCTAGGAATGTTTGGTTTTAGAACAACATTAAAGTAAGTTTACTTTCTCTGAGAAGAAACCAACTAACCATAGGAAAGGGAAAGGGACTAATTAATTACTAAGGTAGCCCTCTTTTTGTTATCTCCTCAATTAAACCATAATTTCCTAGAGAGTGGGGACTAGGTTTGACATAGTGCCAGGCAGAATAACAATATATGCCCTAATCTTGGATGAACACAGACATGAAGAAACTGTCATATTTTTTCTCATTCCCAAATCTCTATTTTGTTGTTAGAGACAGGGTCTTACTCTGTTGACCAGGCAGGAGGGCAGTGGCAGAATCATAGCTTACTGCAGCTTCCAACTCCTGGGCTCAAGCAATCTTCCTAGCTCAGCCTCCTAAGTACCTGGGACAACAGATGCATGCTATAATGCCTGGCTAATTTTTTTTGGTGGTGGTGGTGGTGGGGGGGTTAGTGACAGGCTATGTTGCCCAGGCTGGTCCTGACCTCCTAGCCTCAAGTGATCCTTCTGCTTCAGCCTCTCAAAGTGCCAGGATTTAGGCATGAGCTACCATTCCCAGCTCTATTTTGGATCTAAATACTGAAGACCAAGAAACCTGAGATCATCCATTTCTATATGTTCTGAGGATATGTAAGGATCATAGATCTCAGCATCCTCTACCTACAATACAGAATCTTCTCTTGCTCAGCCTCAAAAACTAAATCTACAGGGTCTTATTACAGTCTGTCAGACACCAAGATTTGTCCCTGTGATGTCATTGCTGCCTTCTCTGAATTCAAGGACAGTGAGGCCTCAGAAAGGGGCCGCATCTGTGTGGAAGAGAAAGTGAGGCGGCTGCTCCAGGAGGTTGTTTTCATAAGCCAGAGAAAAATGAAAGGAAATCAAATCACCTAACCACACATCCCTGTCTTTCTGGGCTGGAGCCAACAGTAATAGGCTCGACTGCTTTCACAAGCTACTGGAATTTAACATTCCAGGAAATCAGCCCTGGGGACCTGTCTCCTAGGATTTAATAAGTCATTTATCAAAGAATATGCACTAGGCTTCCCAAAGGGAACAGGGAAGACCAGAAGGTTAGTAGAGCTCTGCACTTGTCCTATGATTACTCCTGGGCAACTGGCAAAAGAAGCCTAAACTAGGGATTCAGGTGCTACAGTCAAGGAAGAGAAAATTAACAAGATAAACAAGAGGGTCAAAAAATGTACAGACAAGCATGAAGGGCTTCAAAGGGCTCAGCTTCCTCTCCTCCCACCCCATTCCCTCCCGCCTCCTTTCCTGGATATGCTTACTTGAAGGATGAGTTATACCTCTCATCTACTCACCTCCTTGTCTCCCCAAATGCGCCACAATAACCTACTCCTCAGTCAGACAAGCTCTTTTTGCCTAGACTAGATTGTTGGCTAATTAGCTCATTAATTCATTCAAATATTTATGGAGTGCCACGTGTTTAATGGACTGCTATTTGTCAGGTGCTAGGGGTATAATAATGGTTAAAAAATTAGCCGTGCTAGGAACTATGAAAGAAATAGGTAGGGTGGGGTTAGGGAGGAGGAAGAAGGAGGGAAGATGAGCTGACTTACATAAGGGGCTCAGAGACTGCCCTTCTGACTAGGTGACAAAACATGACCAGGGGCTCAGTGCCCATAGCTCAGTGGTTAGGGTGCTGGCCACATACACCAAGGCTGGTAGGTTCAAACCCAGCCTGGGCCAACTAAACAACAACCACAACCAAAAACCAGCCAGGCGTTGTGGTGGGTACCTGTAGTCTCAGCTAGTTGGGAGGCTAAGGCAAGAGAATCGCTTAAATCCAAGAGGGTGATATAGTGAGACTGTCTCAAAAACAAAAAAAACAAAACAACCCATCATGACCTGGACCAGGCCAGGCTGAAGGAAAAACACCCCAAAGAGAGAATAGGAAGTGCTAAGGCCCCAATGGGGTATGTTCCAGGAATGGAAAGAAGACCCCCAAGTGGCTGGCGCACTCTAAGCACCAGAGACGAGGTCAGAGGCACAGGGCCAGGCTATGCAGGGCCCTGCAGCCCATAACAAAGAAGACCTTACATTTTATTCAACGTGTAACCAGGAACCATTTCAAGGTTTTGAGCAAGGGATTTACATTCTTAGGTTGTTCTATCCACTGAGTAAGGACTGCATTGCAAAGGGAGGACCAGGAGACTGGTCAGTATTGAAGCGTCCTGACAGGCAGCTACCTATCAGGTAGCGGAAGAAATGGAAATGTGGATAGAGCAGGACATATTTGTAGGGTGTCACCTGAACCCACTGATGGACTGGACACGGGGGGATGAGGAAAATGGGGAATGCCAGATCTCTGCCCTAAGTGAATTATAGCAGTATTTACTGAGATAGAAAAGGTTGGGGAGAGAAAGGTGTTTTGGTGAAAGCTAGAGTTCAGTTTGAGATTTAGGTCTGGTGTGTAGATGTCAAATCAGGTATGTGAGACTGGAATTCAGATGTTTCAGCTGGAGATACATATTTAGGAGCCGTCAGCATGTAAATCCTGTAAGACCAGAACTTGGAAAAAGGAAAAAAAGATGAAGTGCTGGGCACAAAGAAGGATGATAAATGAATGGATGGAATCTGTTTCTTCTATATGTTTCTTTTTCTTTTTTTTTGAGACAGAGACTCAAGCTGTCACCTTGGGTAGAGTGCTGTAGCATCACAGCTCACAGCAACCTCCAACTCATGGGCTCAAGCAATTCTCCTGCCTCCGCCTCCCAAGTAGCTGGGACTACAGGAGCCCACCACAACAGCCTGGCTGTTTTTTGGTTGCAGCCATCATTATTGTTTTGCGGGCCCAGGCTGGATTTGAACCCGCCAGCTCTGGTGTATGTGGCTGTGCCTTAGCTGCTTGAGCCACAGGCGCCAAGCCTCTTCTATATGTTTCTATGGGATCTATTAGAGAACCAATAGCTTCCCTAGCCATCGGTAGGGTTGTTCCTGTCTGAGCTATTTCCTTAAAACGCAGATAACCTCACCCCTCAAATATTTTAAAACAAGGGGTCCTTGCATGGCTTCACCAATTTTATGGCACTCTTTGGTCTGCCTTCATCTCTCCATGCCAACCACTTACTTTGTGAACTGCTCCATGAAGCGGTCCCGGTGGCCTTGCAAAGTGTCAGCTGGGAGGCCTGGAAGAAATTGGAAAGACTGTGAATGGGGAGGAGGATCAGAGGCCAGGTAAGACACAGCAGGGCTCAGGAGGGAGGGGACCAGCCATCCCGGAGCATATGGCCAGCCCTGCCAGTAGCCACTCCTGGCCTAGAGTGGCCCTGATGACTGGTTGGTACCCAATGTAGCCCAGTAGTTCCAGCAGGGTTGTAAGGATGATCATCCCTCATCCCCAAATCCTTCCATTTCAGTTTGTTTCTGGGCATAGAAGGGTAGAAGTTGTGTCCCCGACCACAGACGCAGTGGTGACCTGACCAGGCAGCAGGCCCTGGAGTTGTGGTTCTCTCCCAGGTGCTGTATGCTCAGCATTGCTGTATTTTACGCTGAGGCTCAGGACTGACGTTAGCCTGGGACAGAGGCGCATAGTCTGCCCAAGAAGATGCTGGGCATTAGGCAAAGAACACAGGACTAAGACTCAAGGGATTTAGATCCAGTCCTGTCTTGGTCACCAGCCAGCTCTATGATGATGTTTAAGCAGCCACCTCATAGGGCCAGCCTCCTCCCACACACAGTCTGTCCTTTCACTTCCAAGATGGTGTGAGTCTGCAAATTTCAGCTACAGATCACAACTCAGCAATCTTTTAAGTTTTTGCTTTATTATTTAAATTTAAATTCTAGTTATTTTTTAAATGGGTGATTCATTTGGTATAAGCAGGGAGCACACATATAAAGCATGATCATTCAAAATGGCAAAAGTGGACAGTGGGTGGACATGGTACTTTACCTCCTTGTTCTTTCTCCTAAGAACCCTTAGCCTCAGTCCAATCAGGAGAAAAACATCAAAAAAAAACATTGAGGGATATTCTACCTAAAAACCTGACCAGCAGTCAAAACTATGAAGGTCATCAAAAACAAGGGATGTCTGAGAAATGCTTGTGGTCAAGAGGAACCTAAGGAATGACATGACAACTGAGAGTCATGTGGTGTCCTGAATGAGACTAGGGACAGAAAAGGATATTAGGTTAAAACTGTGGAAATCCACAAGAATTATGGACTTTAGTTAATAATAAGGTTATCAATGCTGGTTTATTAGTTTTGACAAACATATCATGCTAATATATTAATAATAGAGGGTAAAGGGCATATGGGAATGTTCTGTACTATCTTTGTAACTTCTTATAGTTCTAAAACAAAAGTCTATATTTAGTAAAGTATATACTGTATAGAGTGTCTCTCCTACCGGTCACAGCTTCCCTGACCAGAGGCAATCAAGGTGGGTCTTGTGGCTCAAGCAGCTGAGGCACCAGCCACATATACCTAAGGTGGCGGGTTCAAATCCCAGCCCGGGCCCACCAAACAACAATGATGGCTGCAACCAAAAAAAATGGCCAGGCGTTGTGGCGGGCGCCTGTAGTCCTAGCTACTTGGGAGGCTGAGGCAGGAGATTCGCTTGAGCCCAGGAGTTGGAGGTTGCTGTGAGCGTGATGCCACGGCACTCTACCCAGGGGGACAGCTTGAGGCTCTGTCTCAAAAAAAAAAAAAAGGTGGGTCTTGTGAATGCTCTGTCTTTAAAGAAGACCTGTCCGCTTAAATACTTAATTACTTGCCTCTTCTCTTAGCTTTCCACTTTGCAAGAAGACAGTGGTGATATTCTCCTGGGCATCTGTGTTCTGTAGCATCTTGGAAACAATTCAGAGTTCATCTGTGTTCAGTACTTCTAGGCAGCTGCCACCCTTCTCTTGGGACTTAGTCTACCTTTCTGCTCCTTCCAGGCGCACCTACTTGCTCCAAAGTCTTTCTAATCCTTCAACAGTAAATTTCAATCCCCCTTCCATGAAACCATCCTAGATTAACCAGTATGCTACTTCCCTTGTCCTGTCTAAATAAACACATTCATTACTTGTCAATGACCATAGTTACAGAGTATCTCTTATCCTATACTTCTAAAAGTGTAGGGCATCCTTGTCCCCTTTGTGCTGTAAAATTTTGCAAGTATCCACTTGGGTCTTGATTTTCTTTGGTTACCCATCATCCACAAGTCCTGCATGTGTATATCCTTCATGGTGGCTACCACCCTGGAGTATGGCCCAGGGACCATTCACATCAGATTTATCTGGGGATATGAAGATCATGAACCCTAGAAGACCTACTAATTTATTGAAGTAGGGCCTACACAAATCATTTTAAATAAGAAGCACAAAAAAATGTAAGAACTCCTGCAAAACCAGTAGTTTCCAAAATACTCTGCTAAGGGCACCCTGAGATCTGGAGCTAGGTAAGGAGCAGCTGTTTTACGTTTTATGTCTCTCTGTAAAATTCCATTTGTACAAAAGGATTATGTTGATGATTGGTTTGGAGACCACCTGCCTTGGCTCCTGTGGTTCTAGGCCAGGTCTGCTGTTATTTGGCAGTTCCTAAAATACTTAACATATTTGATGAATGGTGATGTGCTCAAGCAAAAGGCAGGTAAGTGGGGACCATCCTGGGACACAACTACTGCAAGCCAGAGGCTTTATGAGGCACACAGAAGCTTGGGCCCTGTTCTTCTGTTCTCACAGTGGTCAGAAGCTCCAGGGTCTTCTGGAGCAGAAACAAGAAGTCAAGGGCACTGAGAGGGGCTGTATTTCTCCCGAGACATCCTCAGGCTGGGACTGTCCTTCTGGCTCAAATCTCACAGATGATCTGGGCTGGCATACTCACAGGAGTGGAGTTTGAAGAGAAGCTTGACAGTGTAGTCATAGAGGTGGCTGCAGTCCAATATGACTTGGATCAGTGGTGCTAGGCGGCATTGCCCAGCTGTTGTCACTGAGACGGAGCGTGACATGTCTAAGGAGTTGAATACTAGGAAATAAAAAGGGGAGAAAGAGTGTGGGGCCAGGAAATTATAGGTGACCTCTTCAGAGGGGCAGAGGCAGGGGTAGAACATACACCACAGTCCTATTCTGTGTGTACATTATCTCATCTAATTCATATAACCCTTACAACACTTCTGTGAGATAGGTAAAGATGCTCCCCTTATATAGGTAAAGAAACAAAACATGAGTAACTTGAAGGTCACAAAGGCAACAAGTGGTTTTGCTGATGAGTTAAAAAATCCATTGGAAAGCCCACATGGCCAAGAAAGGCAAGAGATCAGGTGCCTTCACTTCTGCCAGCCTTGAACTAGATAGGCTCTACTTTGTGTGGGGCCCTGGAACAGCCCAGAGAAATGGAGCTTTCCTCATAAACTGGGGGAGCTGTAAACAGAGGAGAATCTCTTCCTTCTAGTCTTCAAGGGGCTTCCTAGACCACTTGTAGCCAATCTGGGCAGAAATAGAATAAACACATCATCTTTTAGAGTTTCTTACTGAATGAGGAGCTGGGTTATTGATTAAAGGAGAGCCCTGTGTTTTACGGGGAATCAGAATTTCTGGATTAAAAGGGGCTGCGGAGACAGCTGATCCAGACCTCCTGGTCATCCCTGGCCTTTGGAAGCACTGATCTGGTGGTAGCAGTAGCCAGACATTGATCAGAAAATGTGTGGATTCCTTGTAGCTTGCTATAGGGGTTCTGGGACACCAGGAGGAGGATGGACAATAGGAAAGCCCTTCAGGGGCAAAATAAAGGGCTAGGCTAGGGAGCAGGATGCACTGTCAGGAGCAAAGTGGAGGTCCCTGGGGCAGCTAGTCAACAGAAGAAGTACTGCCCTCCACTCTCCCTTGGTTTCTTGCTCTGGAGGCTCTGCTGTATTAACCCCTACCCCCTTCTAACGCCAAACAACTGGAGGCCTGGCCATGGACCCTGAGCTCACATCACCCACCAGGGCTGATTTTCCTTCTTGTATCAGCTGCTTGCTGCTTCTGGAGACTCCATTTGCGACAGGCAATGAAATGACTCTCCCTGAGGTCCCTCTGTGAGCGGAACTGCCATGAGGGAAGCCTAGGGCTGAGTGTGCCCTGCCTCCCCAACTGCATTAATCGTAACTGGGTTAGTCTGGCAGCTAAAAAAAAAAAAAAATCCCAAACTGTTCTAATTAAAAGGCAGCTTTTCTTCTTGACATAAATTAAAAGCAGCTGTCACTGCAAGGCAGCAGTCCCCAAGTCTACAGGATTCCTTGTGCTTGGCTCTGGGAAGAAACCACAGACTACTCCATCTCCCTGCCTGCCCAGCTCCTGCTGCCTTCCAGGAATGCCCCATGGCACCCAGTCACCCTATATCTGTGTGACCAAGGACAAGCGGCTCAATCTCTCTGGGCTCCAGATGCTCTTCTTTAGCATGCACAAGAATCACCCAGAGCAGCGCCACCCAAAAGAACTCTGTATTGATGGAAATGACCTTCCATATGGACTGTCTAGTATGCTAACCACATGTGGCTACCTGAAATATGGCTATTGTAACTGAGGACCTGACTTCTAGATGTTATTTAATTGTAATCAATTTAACTAGTCACCTGTGGCTAGTGGCTACCCTGTGGGCAGTGCAGACCTGGAGTGCTTGTTAAAACACAAGGTGCCAGGCTCCATCTACCTCCAGAGACTCTGATTCAGCAGGTCTGCGTTGAGACCCATGAATTTGCTTTTCTAACAAGTTCTCAGGCAATGCTGCTGCTGCTGGCCTAGAGAAGACTCTTTGAAAACCAAGTCCTCAAAATAAACGTTAAGGGTAATTTGCTAAGTTTACCAGTGTTGGCACCCTTTCAAGGGTACTGGTCAGAATCCTACAGGGTCACATACTAGGACTCAGATGGGAGGGACTTACTCCATACCAGCTCTCTTGATTTTTGTAGTACTCAAATGTAGGCACCTGGAGCATGTTGTGTAGTTGGGTGTATATGGGACAGAGGATTCTGGATTCTGAATCAATGCATTTGACCACGAAAGGGGTTTCTGCAAAAACTTGGGTCTTAAACAGGGATAACTTAGCTCCAGAAGACTTTAAAAGTAATTCACCCCAAATAGTCCCAGACTTGAAGCTGGAAACTGTCAACATTCAATGAATTCTATTCACTTATCTCTTCATTGTTGTTTTTCCAAAGGCAGCACTTTTTCTTTCTTTTTATCTTCCATTTCTTTTTTTAAGAGATAGGGTTTCACTATATCACCCAGGTTGGAATATAGTGGTATTATCATACATCACAGCTCACTGCAACCTCAAACTCCTGAGCTCAAGAGATCCTCCTGGCTCAGGCTCCCAAGAAGCTGGGATTATAGGTGCTCATCACCACACCTGGCTAATTTTTCTATTTTTTGTTGAGATTGGGTCTCACTATGTTGCTCAAGCTGGTCTCAAACTCCTGGGCTCAAATGATCCTCCTGGCTTGGCTTTCCCAAAAAGTGCTGAGATTCCAGGTGTGAGCCACTGCGCCTGGCCAGAATCATTCTTTCATTGCTAAGCATTTGCCATATATACCAGGCACTGGGCTAGAACAGAGGGAATTCAAAGATGAGGTCATGGCTCCTCATTTGGGAACAGGCATCTTGTGGTAATAATGGTAAGGGAACAATGCATAAAAACCAGGGCTAGGGCTCATGAAGTGTAAGACAAAAAGACAACTCAGCTGAGCACCTGCACCTCATACTCATTCTCTCAGCTTTCTCATACCCTTTTGGATGTTGTCACCATCTCTCTCAGTCTACCTGTCCATCAGGAGCTGGCAGGACAGCCCCAAAGCTTCCAATATTTGACTTGTTCCCCTCTGCCAAGCAGGCAGCAGCTCTGAGAAGAGGCCAGACCTGTTGGGAGACAGCTGGGATCAGCTGAGTTGCAACTTCTAGGTTGCACTTTCCCAATAAGGATAATCTAAGAATATCACTCATGCCTGCATTCCAAAGCTAAATACACATGAAGTCTGAATTATCCACCTAAGTCCTTTCCACCTAAGGAAAATAATGGAAAGTTAGTCACAACAATTGTTCATATACTTTCATGCAAATGTTTCTAATGCAAAAAAGTGCATCTATACCACTTCCTTCAACCTGGCTAGGCTGAGAGGGCAGACACTATATTATATTTTATTTCTGCTTCTCTACTGAGTTTTATAAAAGGCCCTGCTCAAATAGGTGACCAGGCAGCTGAGTACGTTCCTTCTCCCACAAACAACAGTTTCCTACTATTTCTTGTGTCTGACCACATCGTATACTCAACTGATTGGTCAAAATATTAAGGATGCAGTGGCTCATGCCTGTAATCCCAGAACTTTGGAAGGCCATGGTGGGAAGAGACTGGAGTTCTAGACCAGCCTAGATATAAAGCAAGACCCTGTCTCCACAAAAAGTTGAAAAATTAGTGGAGTGTGGTGGTGCATGCCTCTAGGCCCAGCTACTTGAGAGGCTGAGACAGAAAGACTGCTTCAGCCTGCAAGTTTGAGGTTGCAGTGAGCTTTAACGACATCATTGCACTCCAGCCTGGGCAACAGAGTGAGATTCTGTTAATGAACCCACACAAGAGAAAAACACAATTAAATTCAAGACAAAGAGAAGGGAGAAAAGGGGGAGTTGGTAAGTTCTCACCTAACAGGCACAATGTAAGAGTATACAGCACATTTCCTGGGTGAAGGACTCAACTACAACTAGGACTTTACCTAACAAACACAAATAACACATGTAGTCTAATATTAATGTAATAACTATGTATGTAACCTAACAGTATGTACCCTTACATTAATCTGAAAAAAAAGTATTAAGAAATTTGTTGCCCTGTCATAGGCCTAGTATAGCCTGAAACAGAATATCCTGGAAACGAATAGGCCAGTAGCAATAAGCATTTGCTGCAGATGAACATAATGGAGAAAGCTGCAATTTAGGGTGAGGGAGTCATATACCAAGGGTGGTCCCTGCTGCCAAACTTGTGTAAATACGTGCAGCGTGAACCACCCCTTCTCAGAGCTGGATGCTTATTGTGGGATGCCTTAAGTCTTAGAATACTCATTGCTCCTGTGTCCCCCAGAGAAAGGCAGGGAGCTTGTAGGGAGGCATGGGTAGGAGAGACACTAGAGAGAAGAGACTAGCTAAGACTTTTCTGGGAAGCACCAGGAGCTTATGGTCTGGAGGCACTGGGACAGGACCCCCAGCAGAAGGGAGCCTGGAAGTGTGGCCAATGCCCCCTGCTAGCAAAGTGGAACTCCATGGGCTTCTCACATAGACTTGAGTGACAACCCAACTTCACCAGCTTATTCCCATGGCTGCTATGTGATAACAGATACAAGTCCTTCCTTCTGAGTAGAAATCATGCCCCTGAAGCCACCCTGTGCTGAATAACAGGCAGGATTAGGCCAAAGGGCTGGTCAGGACTATGGCTGCAGTCCCATGGCTGTCAAAGGGGTATGACTTAGATCAGGCCTATCTCCTGGTTCAGAGGTCACCCATTTCATGCTTGCCCTAAGGGGGAAAAAAAATGGTATGACTTGTCTTTGGGCTCCTAGAGGCCTGGGCTTCTGGAGGGAGACCAGCAGGGAGGGGTAGTATGGTCTTTCTGCTCAGATATGAAACAACTGTTTTGGAGAATACCTGGGAGCTTTGGGCTCTCCCTGCATGAGGAATGGAGAGAGCAGAGAGGAGGTGTGAACATCTCCATTTTCCTGTCCCTTGCACTGCACAATGTGTGGAGAAAGGAGGTTAAGGCCTACAGGTCCCATCAGGGCACAAGGCTGAGACTCCCTGAGAGCCTGAGTCAGATGAGAGGGAGTAAACTCACCAGTTTGGAAGAGGTTTAGTTCACACTCCAGGTAGTCAAACATCTCTACTGTTAACTGGAAACTGGACCCAAGAGGAAAGATAGGTTACATTCCACAGCTTGAGGTCAGTCTGTTACTTACCCCTTCCCCAAGTTCTGCACTGCTACTTTCAGTCCCAATGCATGCAGAAATGCACATGTACATTTATGTACATGTATGCACACATACATACACACAAGTACATGCGCACACACACCCCAGCTCCAAGTCTCAGACCCCACCAAGTGGGTATTAAGGACAGCTGAAGATCCAGCAAGGCAGAGTCAATGGTGACAGTGGCAAAGGGAGAGGACAGGTACCATTGTTAGGCTGGTGGGGGGGAGGGCGAGGCAGAGAAGTAAACCCACCCAGGGACTTCAGTCCCCACCCTTGCCACCACCCCTGCTATTGGGCCCTCTATGACTCTAATAAGAAGTGACGGCATCTACAAAAGCTTTCTTCCCCACTGGGCCCAGAGCATGAGGGCAGCCACTTACAAGTTGTTAACATCACTTTCTCCTGCCTCATCCAGCTGTCGATCACTCATCTGTAGGTTGCCTGGGAACCTGGGATTCTGGAAGGGAGGTAGAGGAAGTCAGAACAGGGCACATTACGAGCTCTCTACCAAGCAGACCCCTGGGACATTGAGCTTGGGCAGCTGCAGGTCAGACTGTGCAGCTTATTCTCCTGTGGGTGCCTAACTCTTCCTAGGGAGACAGCGTCACTTCACAGTCCTTACATCCCTTGATTCGGTCACAGCAAAGAATACCTACTACCTGTTTTCAAAGGTAAAGGCTCCATCCCACCCCTCAGAGCCAGGAGAGGGCTCCTCCCTTAGAATCTGCATCATTCTTCTAAAGATGCTTTCCTACAGTGCACTAGGCTCAACATGTGACAGTGATCACCTCTTAGTCCAGTGGTTCTCGATCTTAATGCTGCAAGGTACTTTCATTGTTAAAAAGGAGTTGCAACCCATGGGCTGAGAACCACTGTCTTAGTCACCCATGATATGTGAGGCAGTGGGATAATTTAGCCCTGGTCCATTCTGAACCCTACTCAGACTTCCTACTGTCCTTTGAAACTTCTTGAAGCTGCTGCTAGAAGTCCAGTGGAGACAAACCCATTCTCACATTAGCTTTTGAAGAGTATACGTAGTAAAAGAAACTTGCTGGTGGGAACAATTTACATAGTGCACTCTAAAGTCAAGAGAAGTTGTTTCATATTATCGACCATTGCCAAGTACCTACATTACTACCTCTACATCTGTGTGGTCTGTCCCTCTGGCAAAGGAAAGGAGCCCCAGAAAGACGGGTGGCCATTCCATCAGGGGTCTTCCAAATCCCAGAGTGAGTACTTTAGGTTCCGAAGATGGAAACCCTGAGGTAAAAAAGCTGGGGGGTGGGTATCTACCATTTTTGTTCTATCTCACCTCAAATCTCCAGCAGTGGTTCTGCAGGTACAGGCCTTGGACCAGCCGCATTGGCATCACATGGGGACTTACTTGGTAGAAATGCAAATTCTAGGGCCTCACCCCATACCTATTGAATTTAAAACTCTGGATATGGGCCCAGTGAGCTGTGTTTTAATGTGCCCTCTCTGTGACTCTAAATGGGTGGGAAAGTAGAGAGCTGGGACCATGAAGCTTGGTAGTGCTGGGAGCCTCTGAGCATCCTGGGGACCACAGCAGGGGAGGCATGAGAGGCAGGGGACACCTGCCCAGCACCCTGCAAGAGGCCTTATGGACTTGTTTAATCCTCACAACAGTCCGTGAGGCAGAAATAATTAATTCCATTTTAGAATTGAGGAAACTGTGATTTGGTTAAAGGTAATATAGTTAAGAAGCTGAAGTTGAACTTGAAAACATGCTGCTTCCAGGTGCAGGAGGAAATTCTTCTACAGTAATGGATACAACACAGAGAGATGCCTGGAGGTGGAGATGAGCAGAGGGTAGAGCTCACTCAGGCACTTCTCTCAGCGAGGCCAGCAACTGACCTGTGAGCTTATTTTCCTCAGAAGAGCTTAACATAGGTTCCTACGAAGACTTGAAAGTTTCTATAGGTTGGACACTGTCTAGCATGGTGACCTTTCCACAACTACTCCAAGCAATTTCAGCCACGGACTCACCTGCTTATGCCAGGCACACAAAAGATAACGATGGCATCTAAATTCTGCTTAACCTTAAACTCTTGAACTCTTTTGATGATTTGCCTCTGTGCCAGCACCACCCCCCTGCCCCACCTTTCCTCACACCTTCAACACATGGATGCCTTTTACCTTTGTGTCCTGCAGCTCCATGCTGGGGGCTGCCAAGGGGCAGGGAGGTCAGGGTCAAAGGGAAGAGCAGAGCTAGAGCTCAGGGTTCATGATCCTGACCCCCAACTTCCCCAGGTCTTGGGGCTGTGGTAACATGCCACTCCCTGCTAGGAAATGCCCACTGCAGACTTGGCTCCTGTGCTCCAAGGTGCCAAGGCCTCTGAGGCTGGTGGACTTGGATCCAGGATTCCAGAGTTCCACATGGCATCTCCACGCCTCTGCCATCTGTAGTGGCCAAACACAGGGGTCTCCACTCACCAGCCTGTCCCTGCCTTTCCTTCACTACTGTCCTCATGGTGTCTTGTGAGCTCTATCTCCCACCCCACTGCTCCCTCAGAATTTCAGGGAAGCCTGTAGCCTCAATCTCTCACCTGTCCCAAAAGGACAATGTAGTGAAGGGCGTTCCACTTCAAGGTTTTCCACAGCCCCGTTTACCATGGGCTGCAAAGTGTGGTCTGCACTCTATCAGGTCCAGCTGTTTCTCCATGTGAAAATGGCTCTTGTTTGTAGGCTCATTAAATTCAATTATCCCCCCCCTTTCTGTCTCCTCATCCCTGGGACGTGCCATCTCCTGGTCACTTCCTGGCATTCACCCAAGTCCCTGGCACTTGTACCAAAGTTTTCCTCTGCCCCAGCTCCAGGACCAATACTCTGGGATTATAACCTCTGACCTCCTCAATTTCAGCACCCTGGCCTCTAACTCTACCCCCGGCTATGTGTGCCCATCCTGGACCCTGCCACCACGTAGAACTGTCCTGTACAGTGTCCTCCATTCCAGCATCCACTCTCTGGCTACAACCTCCAGGACTCTGCTGTTCCAGTCCTCTCCTGCCCTCATGTCTACCCACTGCTCATGCTCCACTATCCCAGAGACAGCCAGTCCCTTCCTAAGCCCACTCTCTAATCTCTCTGTCCACATTCACTTCTTGGCTCAGTCTGGACTTCTGGCTCAGTCCCACCTCCCACCCCTGCCCTTCTTTCCACCATCCTGCTATGAAGACCTGAAGAGCCTGGGTCCCTGTCACATACTCTGTATTCAGGGTCAGCTGCCAAACATCCCCAGAGGACTCACAGCTGGTGTCACTCTCTGCTCATGCCCTTTGGCCTTAGTGTCTGTCCCAGTCAGCTCAAGTTGCTATTACAAAATACCACAGACTTGGCAGCTTAAACCCCAGGCACTGATGTCTCATAGTCTTGGGGGCTGAGAAGCCCAAGATCATGGTGCTGGCATATTCAGTTCCTGGTCATGTCCCTCACATGGTAGAAAGGGAGAAGCAGCAAGCTCTCTCTTACCCCTTCTTACTGGGGCACTAATCTCATTCATGAGGATCTACCCTCATGACCTATGACCTCCTAAAGGCTCCAATCCCATCACATTGGGGGTTTGGATTTCAACATGTAAATTGGCGGTGGGGTAACAAACATTCAGTCCATAATAGTGCCCTTAACAGTCCTGCCACTGTCCCTGACCAGCTACCCTTTCCTGGATGACTTTTACTTTCAAACTTGTTATCCAATTCCCACGCCAATCACCCTCAGCGCACAACCTTCCATCTTCACACGGTGGTGGCCTCAGCATCCTATCTCCTATAACCCTTCCAACTCTGCACAGATCTACTGTGCTTCCTTTCCTCTGGAGCCTCTTTCTTCACTCAGGACCAGTCCCTCCTATGCTGTTAGATCCCATCCAGGTTCTGGTTCATTATCACATTCATTTGATAAATCTTCATTGAGCACCTGTTCTGGGCTAGGTGCTGGGAAGACACCTGTTCTCCATCCTCTTGGAGCCCACCAGTCCCAGGCATCTTGATTGTCAGCCTCTGCTTCTCTCTGCTCATGTCCTTCTTCTTGTCACCCAGGTATTTCTCACTGGCACTGTGGCCCCTCTGGTTAATGCTCCCTCTCCCTTTCCTGCCAATCTCCAGGTGGTACCCAGCCTTCTGTCTGTCCTGAGGATAACTGTCCTAATTCTGGCTCTCATCATTGTCCATATTGGCAGCCCAGATCTCTCAAGCCTCTCCTCCCTCCACATCCCCAGGAAGAGCAACCTGAGATGCAGCGTGGGCCATCTTGCTGCCTGATGGTCTGATCCCTATAAGGTTCAGAAGAGTCCCACTCTACAGAAGGTATTGCCCAGATAGGTGCTGAGGCCTCTGTGACTGGGATAGTCTCACATCTACCACTCTTCACTTAGCTCGAGTCTTGCACTAACGTGGATCTATCACTAGTTCCACAAGATCATAAACTCTCCTGGCCTCGTACCCTTAGGTGTGCCTTTGCCTGAGCTGCCCTCTTGCCCTTCATCATGTGGCCACCTCCTCTCTTCCCACTGCCTACTAGGCCAGCCCCAGCTGCTCTGCTGCAGTCCCCACAGTTCCAGCTCTAGCCAGCATCTGACTGCAACCATGTAAGAGCCCTCCAGCCAGAAGTGCCCACCCAAGTCTTTGCAGAACTCCTGACCAGCAGAATGTGTGAGAGCTAATAAAAGTGGCCGTGTTGGCAGTGCCTGTAGCTCAAGGAGTAGGGTGCCGGCCCCATATCTGGTGGTGGTGGGTTCAAGTCCAGCCCCGGCCAAAGAACTGCCCAAAAAAAAAAAAAAAAAGGGGCTGGGTTAAGCCACTCAAGTTTTGAGGGACAGGTTATGCAGCCGAGACAATCAGAAGGCACTCAGATTGAGCTCAAGTGTCACTCCATGCCTCCGGTGTCTGTAATGGCCAAGCACGACGGTCTTCATCTGGACTCCAGTCTGGGTTAGATGCCCTTAAATTCTCTGTGCCACCTCTGCTTCTCCTAATTGTAGCCTTGCTCACATTTATCTTCTCTTCTTCTGCTACCTCTCTCCTGTCTCCCAAAGGCAAGGACAAAGTTGATTTATCTTTCTGTTTCAGAACCAAACCCCACCTTGGCCCATGACAGGCACTCAAGGACACACCGAGGAAGTAAGAACAGCCACTGGACATAGCACAGCATCAGCACCAAGCAGACTTGGGTTCAAATCCTCCACTTTCTATGAGACTTGGGCAAGGGAAATGTCCAAATTTCATTTTCCTAAATATACTGAATAACTCTACCTTTTTGTATGGTTGTTGTAAATATCAAATTATGTCCATAAAAGATTTAATAGTGTATCAAAGAATCCAAGCTATCCTTCAAGTACATAAAAGATAACAGAGATAAAGATACTACATTGTGCTACTTTTTCAGTCTCTTCCCTGCCCCATTTCTACTGGCAGCTCTGTAACCCAAGTTGTTTTCTCTCCTACCTACCTAGAGCATCCTTTTTCCTCCCTACCCACCTATCTACACCATATCCATGCCTTAAAGTCCACTTTCACTTTACCCTTCCTGACTTCATGACCCTTCATCACTTCAGAACATCCTTGGCACCTCTCCACAGGCACAGATAACTGCTGTGCACAGGGCTACTGAGAGCGTGTACATGCACACTCTTACCCTACAAATCTGTCAACTTTTCCAATGCAGACAACTTTTACTTCTTTTTTTTTTTTTTTAATAACGACAGAGTATTGCTGTGTTGCCCAAGCTGGAGTAAAGTAGTAGTATCATAGCTCACTGCAGCCTTGAACTTCTGGGTTCCAGTATTTTCTACTTCAGTCTCTGGAGTAGCTGAAACTAAAGGTGCCCACCAGAATGCCTGGCTAAGCTTTCTATTTTTAGTAGAGATGGGGACCAGGTTGGTCTGGAATTGCTAAGCTTAAGTGATCCTCCTGCCTCAACCTCTCAGTGATTAGGATTACAGGCATGAGCCACTATGCCTGAGCCCACTCCCAGCTAATTATTTTATTTATTTATTTATTTATTTATTTATTTATTTATTTATTTTTTGAGATGGAGCCTCAGCTATCCCCCTAGGTAGAGTGCCATGGCATCACGCTCACAGCAACCTCCAACTCCTGGGCTCAAGCGAGTCTCCTGCCTCAGCCTCCCAAGTAGCTGGGACTACAGGCGCCCGCCACAACGCCTGGCCATTTTTTTGTTGCAGCCATCATTGTTGTTTGGTGGGCCTGGGCTGGGGATACGAACCCGCCACCTTAGGTGTATGTGGCTGGCGCCCTAGCCACTTGAGCCACAGGCGCCAAGCCTATTTATTATTTTTTTTGAGACAGAGTTTCACTTTGTTGCCGTTGGTAGGGTGCTGTGGTGTCACAGCTCACAGTAACCTCCAACTCCTGGGCTTAGGCGATTCTCTTCCCTCAGCCTCCTGAGTAGCTAGGACTGCAGGCACCCACCACAATGCCCAGCTATTTTTTTTGTTGTTGCAGTTTGGCTAGTGCTAGGTTCGAACCTGCCATCCTCAGTATATGGGGCTGGTGCCCTACACACTGAGTCACAGGCATCGCCCTATTTTATTTTTTGTAGAGAGAGGGTCTCACTATTTTGCCCAGGCTGGTTTTGAACTCTTGATCTCAAGCAATCCTGCCACCTGTGTGTCAAAGCACTGGGAATACAGATGTGAACCACCAAGCCCAGCCCATTTTTACATCCCTGTTAGTACTGAGCACACAGTTTTATATGGATTAAGTGTGGGAGAAATACATACTGACCAAAGTTATATATTGATTAAAAGAAGGTTCTATGTGGAAATTCATATATAGAAATTGCAGGAATTATTTATATTAATAGTAAAATCAGTGCTTCCATAACATTATAAGGCAATTTAGTAGATATAGTTCCTCTTTCTAGATGTAAAAGGGGGACCAAAAGGTGCAGGAGACACAGGCCAAAATCCCAAGCCATGCCACACCCTCAAGGCCTGACTTCCGTTTAACCCCCTACACAGCTGGAATATGCTTCACATACTCCCTGAGAACCCAGGCTGTCTGTTACCTGGAAGACCCCTAAGACTGTCCAGAGAGGTATGGCTTAGGTGTGGCTTCGGGTGGGAGCAGAGGTGGCAACAGAATCGCCCACCAAGACTCACTTTGGTGTGGTACTCCATCTTCGTTCTCAGCAGTTTGAGGTAGATGCTGCAAAGCTGGCCGTACCCCTCACTCAGGTGCCCCTTTCAGGAAAAGGAAAGAAAACAGAGCATCAACATTAAGAATGTGTGGGTTCACAGACCTGCAGCTGGGACCTCTTCAGTAAAGAATCTTTTTCTGAGTATGAACATAACAAATGTCCATTTAAAAAAAATTGGAAAATATAAAAAAGCACACATACGAACAAATCACCCTTGACATAATCACCAGATGTAATGATGGCTAACAATTTAGGGGTATAACCGTCCCTTTCTTTCATTTAATTTTATTTTTTCAGTTTAAATAAATTATTTTAAGAGCAATTTTAGGTTTATAGTAAAACTGAGCAGAATGTAGAGAGAATACCATTACCACCTACCTCCCAACACAAACAACTTCCTTGACTATCAATATCCACCCCCCAGAGTGGTACATTTGTTACAATCAGTGAACTGACATTGACGTGTCATTATTACACAGTCTTAAGTTTATAGTAGGATTCACTCTTGGTGTTAGACAATCTGTGTAGGTTTTGACAAATGTATAAGGATATGCATCCACCATTACAATAGCATCCAGAATAGTTTCACTCTCCTAAAATTCCTCAGTGTTCTACCTTTATTCTTAAATATAAAACAGAATCAATCTCCTTTTTTTACTTAATATATTACAATTGTTCCCATCTTCTTAAACTTTCTTCTATATCATAATTTTTAGTGACTGTCACATGTAGCTATTAATATTATTATAATTTATTAAACTGACTAAATAAATCCAAATTAGTGGAAATTTTTGCTCTCATAAACTATGGCTCCATGAACATTTTTACAGCATTCTTGTGTACAAATGTGCTGTAAAAGGACAAAAGGAATTCCTTGTGTACAAAAGGAATCCCTTAGGATAAAAATTTAAAAAAAAATTTTTTTTGAGATAAGAGTTTTACTCTGTCACCCTGGGTAGAGTGCTGTGGAATCATAACTCATAACAACCTCAAACTCTCAGGCTTGAGCAATCCTCTTGCCTCAGCCTCTCCTGTGGCTAGAACTACAAGCCTGGGCAACAATGCTCAGCTGAATTTTCTAATTTTAGTAGAGACAGGGTCTCAAACTCCTGAGCTCAAGCAATCCACCTGCCTTGGCCTCCCAGAGTATTAGGATTATAGGCATGAGCCACTGAGCTCAAGAATAAATTTTGAACAAGCCTTCTTATTTAAGAATTCAAAGTCTCCTATTCTCAAACCATAACAATGGACCACCAGCAAAGTAAACACCCAGAAGCCAAAGGTCAAAACTTAGCTTCCATAATGGCACAAAGGATAAAACTACACACCAGTCTCTAAAGTCCACCACACTTATCAATTCACTCAATAAATGTCAATGGACTGAATTCACCCCTGAAGAGGCACAGGATGGCTGTTTGGAGAAAAAAGCACAAGCCATCGATATGCTGCTGTCTTCAGGAGATGCACCTAGCCTTGAAGGACAAATCAAGACTCAGGGTTAGGGGATGGAAAACAGTATTTTTCAAGCAAATTGAAAATCAGAAGAAAGGAGGGGTTATAATCTTATTTTCAGATACAAATGCATTTAAAGCAACTAAAGTTAAGAAAGACTAAGATGGACACTTTATGTTGGTCAAAGGATTAATACAACAAGAAGACATTTCAATTTTAAATATTTATGCACCCAACTTAAATGCTCCTAGATTTTATGAAACAGACTTGATGGGTCTGAGCAATATGATATCCCATAACAACATAACAGTTAGAGACTTAAACCCCTTTGACAGAACTGGACAGATCCTCTAAACAGAAAATAAACAAAGATACAAAGAACTTAAATGTGACCTTAGAACAAACAGATTAATAGACATATATAGAACACACTATCCCAAAGCTAAAGAATATACATTTTTCTTGTCAGCCTATGGTCCGTACACCAAAATTGACCACATCTTAGGATACAAATCAAACCTCAGAAAAATTAAAAGAATAGAAATTATACCTTGTATCTTCTAAGACCACGAGGCAATAAAGGTAGAACTATACTCCAACAAAAACATTTATCCCTACACAAAGACTTGGAAATTAAACAACCTTATGCTGAATGATAGCTAGGTTCAGAAATAGATAAAAGAGGAAATTGTTAAATTCCTCAAACATAGCAACAATGAATATGCAAGTTACCAAAATCTGTGGGATACAACAAAAGCAGTCTTAAGAGGGAAATTTATCACATCAGATACTTATATTCAAAAAACAGAAAGAGAGTGCATCAACAAACTCATGAACCATATTATGAAACTGGAAAAAGAAGAACAATTTAATCCCAAACCCAGCAGAAGAAAAGAAATAACCAAAATTAAATCAGAGTTAATGAAATTGAAAACAAAAGCATCATTCAGAAAATTAATGAAACAAAAAGGTTTTTTTGAAAAAACAAAATTGATAAACCTTTGGCCAGATTAACTAGAAACAAAAAAGTAAAATCTCTAATAACCTCAATCAGAAATGATAAAGGGGAAATAACAACAGATGCCACAGAGATACAAGATCATCTCTGAGTACTATAAGAAACTCTATAACCAGAAATTTGACAATGTGGAGGAAATGGATCAATACCTGGAATCATACCCTCTCCCTAGACTTAATAAGAAATAGATCTCTTGAACAGACTTATTTCAAGAACTGAGATTGAAGAAACAATAAAACATTTTCCAACAAAAAAAATGCTGTGATCCAGATGGCTTCACACCAGAATTCTATCAAACCTTCAAAGAGCTTATACTCATACTGCAAAAATTATTCCAAAAAACTGAGAGGGAAGGAATCTTCTCCAACATGTTCTATGAAGCAAACATCACCCTGATACCAAAATCAAGAAAAGACCCAACTGACAAGGAGAGTTTCAGACCAATTTCACTAATGAATATAGATGCAAAAATTCTTAATACACATTAGCCATAGATTATAGCTACACATTAAAAAAATCACTCATCATGATCAAGTAGGTTTCAGCCCAGAGATGCAAGGCTGGTTTAACCTACCCAAGTCCATAAATGTAATTCACCACATCAACAGAAGCAAAAACAAAGACCATATGATCCTCTCAATAGATGCAGAAAAAGCATTCAATAAAATTCAGCATCCTTTTCTACCTTTTTTTTTCTTTTGAGACAGAGTCTCACTATGTTGCCCTTGGTAGACTGCCATGGTGTCATAGCTCACAGAAACCTCAAACTCTTTGTTAAGGGATTCTTTTGCTTCAGCCTCCCAACTAACTGGGACTATAGGGACTCACCACAATGCCCAGCTATTTTTCTTGTTGCAGTTGTCATTGTTGTTTAGCTGGCCTGGACTGGTTTTGAAATCACCAGCCTTGGTGTATGTGGCCAGCGCAGTAACCACTGTGCTATGGGCACTGAGCCTCAGCATCCTTTTTTAATCAGAACACTTAAGAATATAGGCATAGGTGGCACATTTCTTAATCTGATTGAAGCCATCTATGATAAATCCATAGCTAATATTATATACCAAACGGAGTAAAAGTGAAAGCTTTTCCACTTAGAACTGGAACCAGACAACGTTGTCCTCTTTTACCACTACTATTTAACATAGTGCTAGAATTTCTAGCTAATACAATCAGGCAAGAGAAGGAAATAAAGGGCATTTAAATGAGAGCAGAGGAGGTCAAACTCTCACTCTTTGCCAATGATATGATCTTTTATTCAGAGAACCCCAAAGATCCAACCTTAAGATTCCTGGAATTGATCAAAAAATACAGCAATGACTCAGGATACAAAATCAATGTGCACAAATCAATGATGAGAGACTAATCAAAGATGAGAAACTAATCAAAGACACAATTCCCTTCACAGCAGCAATTTCAAAGATGAGAAACTAATCAAAGACACAATTCCCTTCACAGCAGCTTCAAAAAAAAAAAAAAAAACATGAAATGCCTAGGAACATACATAACAAAAGAAGTGAAGGACCTCTACAAATAAAACTACGAAACCCTAAGAAAAGAAATAGCAGAAGATATTAACAAATGGAAAAACATACCATGTTCATGGCTGGGAAGAATCAAATTGTGAAAATGTCTATACTACCCAAAGCAATACAGATTCAATGCTATCCCCATTAATTTCCATCATCATACTTTCAAGAATTGGAAAAAATAATTCTTCATTTTGTATGGAACCAGAAGAAACCCCATATAGCCAAGGCAATTCTTAGTAATAAAAACAAAGCTGGGGTATCACCCTACCAGACTTTTGGCTATAAGGCCACGGTGAAAACAGGATGGTATTGGCACAAAAACAGAGACACTGACATTTGGAACCAAATAGAAACCCATGAGATAAAACTAACATCTTATAGCCACCTTATCTTTGATAAACCAACAAGAATATACACTGGGGTAAAGACTCCCTATTCAATAAATGGTACTGGGAGAACTGAAAACCACATGGAAAAGACTGAAACTGGACCCACACCTCTCACCTCTTACAAAAATTGATTCAAGATGGAGAAAAGATTTAAATCTATGGCATGAAACAATAAAAATCCTCAAAGAAAGTGTGGGGAAAACACTTGAAGATATTGGCCTAGAGAGAGATTTTATAAAGAATTGCAACAACAAAAATAAACAAATGGGCCTTAATTAAATTGAAAAGCTTCTGTACAGCTAAGGAAACAACAACCAAAGCAAATAGACAACCTTCAGAATGGGAAAAGATATTTGCATATTATGAACTGGACAAAGCTTGCTAATTAGGATCTATACAGAACTCAAATTAATCAACAAAAAAAAGACCTAACAATCCCATATATCACTGGGCAAGAGACATGAAGAGAACCTTCTCTAAAGAAGACAGACGACTGCCTAACAAACATGAAAAAAATGCTCATTGTCCCTAACCATCACAGAAATGCAAACCAAAACTATCCTGAGATATATATATACATAACTCCTGTGAGAATGGACCAAATCACAAAGTCTCAAAACTGCAGATGCTAGCATGGATATGGAGAAACAGGAACACTTTTACACTATGGTGGGACTGCAAACTGATACGTTTTTGGAAGAAAGTATGGAGAATCCTAAAAGAACTCAAATTAGACCTCCCATTTGATTCTGTAATCCCATTACTAGGTAATGGGTATTACCTAGTAAGAGAAATAGGTATTTCTTCTACCCAGAAGAAAAAAAATCCTTTTATCATAAGGACATTTGCACTATCACAGTTCAATTTACAATCGCCAAAATATGTAAACAGCCTAAATCCCACCAACTCAGGAATGGATTAACAAGCTGTGGTATATGTATACCATGGAATACTATTCAGCCACCAAAAATGACAGAGATTTTACATCTTTTGTATTAACCTGGATATAGGTGGAGACACATTTTTCTTAGTAAAGCATTACAAGAATGGAGAAGCAAGAATCCAATGTACTCAATACTAATATGAAGGCAGGAAATGAGCTAATATAAGGAGGAGGGTAGGTGAATGAGCAAGTGGAGAGAAGGGGGATGGGGGGGGTCACAGCGTATGGCACACCTCTTGGGGGCAGGACACAATAATAAGAGGGACTTTATCTAACAAACACAATCAGGGTAACCTAATTCTTTGTACCCTCAATGAATCTCAAATAATAAAAATAAAAAAATAAATTAAAAAACATATATAAAAGAATTGTAACTCTTCTACCCTTAGCAATCACAGTCTGGCTATGGTCTGTTTCCTTACATTTCTCTAAGCACAGTATAGAGAACACACCTCCAGATGGATTCCAACAGACTAAAGGCATCTAGACTATAAAAGGTGGGGATCTGAAATGGGACCAATCCTAACTGGTGGCAGAAGATGCCTTCCTATGGTGCCTGCTCATGCATCCAGGCCTCCTGCTATCCTGGGTGCCTGGGAAGAAGGAAAATTAGCAGAGAGATGTTGGCAACTCCCAGCTATTCACAAAAAAGGAGGGAAATGGGAGCATAAAGAACCCTTAAACTGAACAACTGTGGCTCCCACATGAGTTCTGACTTCCATATTTTCTTTTAAGTGCATCTATATTTTCTAGAGTAGAAAAAAGGAACCACATTGAACATGCCTGAAAGGGCACCAAAAGGAGGTGAAGAATCAATGCCAGACATGGCAGTATGCTCTTAAGGCTTTAATTTTCTATGAACAAAAATATTTTATTAATTTTTCTATAATACTTACAGAAAAAGAAAAAGGAGAAAAAATATTACTAACTATACTTAACATAAAAATGTACTAGGATCAAAAAGCAAAAGATGGTCCTAACTTCCAGAAATGCTTACGCAAAGGTAAGAGACAGAACTACACAGGAAGAAAGACCTAAAGGAGTTCCATGTTGGGTAACAAGGCAGGCTAGATACCTGGATTGATCTTCCCACTGAAAACTACTAAAAATACTGAGTAAAATATTAAAACTTCTTTTTGAAGGCATTAATAGGTTAGCGAGAGAGTTAAAAATCTTTAGACCATGAACTGAATAAATGCAGATACTCAGGTTAATTGGAATTATGGGGTGAGCTGTGCCATATCAGGTGAATTGTGGTTTGATTTTCTAGGCCTCAATAGTCCCATGGAGACAGGATTCTGGCTCGCTGAAGTTGAGGAGTCTCATGGAAGAGCCAAAAGACTGCCCCACTGGCGCAGAGAAGTAAAGGTATATATATAAGTAACACACACACTGGCACTCTTGCATGGAGGAAGAACCTGAGGACTGTGAATAAAGTCTACAGTCTCAAACTACTGCTATGATTAGAGAGAGGGAAAAACTGCTACTGAGAATTAGACCCATGAGCCAATCCCCAAGGGATCTGCCCAGAATTCACAAAACCTTCAACTGTTTAATTTAGAGTGATCTCAATGGAAGCAAATGCCAATTCTCTCTGGAGGAACCTGCCTTTATTAGGCTTCAAAGAATTCCCCAAAGTAAAATTCCATGGAAAATGAGCAACTTACAGTAAAAAATAACTAAGCACAAAAAGAAACTATATAGCATGAACAAAATTCAACAGAAGTGACAGATGACAGAAACAGATCTCTAAGGATTTTTGATAATGGAATTATAAAAGGCAATATATCAAATGACTATGTTTAATATATCTAAGAAATAAAGAGATTGTCTCAAGGTATATGGAGGACATAAGAAACTGTAAAGAACACTAAACAGAT
>NW_003852472.1:2007079-2012809 GCF_000181295.1 Otolemur garnettii | reverse complement strand
TTAGAGATATGGGGGACAGAGTGAGGCAGTCCCACATACTTCTTTTTTTTTTGGCAGTTTTTGGCTGAGGCTGGTTTTGAACCCCACACCTCCGGCATACGGGGCCAGTGGCCTACTCCTTTGAGCTACAGGCACCACCCATTCCAACATACTTCTAACCAAAGTCTCAGAAGGAAAAGACAGAATGAAGCACAAGGCAGCAGAGGAAGGGGATGGAAGAACTGGGTCATCAGACTCAGCACTGTTCTTTAGACAACATTCTTGAGCTTACTTTTCATTTATTTAGTTTTCTTCCCAGCTTTGAGGTAGAATTGACAAGTAAAACTAATATTTCAGGTAAAAAAAGACAACGAAAAAGTTTTTTATATTTAATCAATATATGTTGTAGATTAAAATTTCCACAAAGTAACATTTAACATCAAGAGAAAAGGGGAGGCTGGGCGTGGTGGCTCACACCTGTAATTCTAGCACTCTGGGAGGCTGAGGTGAATGGATTGCTTGAGTTCATGAGTTCAAGACCAATGTGAGCATAGGTGAAACCCCATCTCTACTAAAAATAGAAAGACTGAGGCAAAGGATCACTTGAGCCCAGGAGTTGGAGGTTGCTGTGAGCTGTGATATCACAGCACTCTACCCAGTGCAACAGCTTTGAGATTCTGGCTCAAGAAAAAAAAAGTTTGAGGTTGCTGTGAGCTATGATGCCACAGCTCTCTACCCAGGGTAATAGAGAGACTAAAGAAAGAAACAAAGAGAGAGAGAGAGAGAAAAGGGTTAACAAACTAGTCCAAGGAATGAGATGTGGACAAGAACACCCAGTCACCACGGCAGAGTCCTTGATTTGGGCAGAGCTTGCAGTGGCAGATGCTGGGTTCTGATCAAAAGCAACAGCAAAATGGTATCTATTGGGACAGCTGTATCTAGCTAGTGAAGTTCTGCTCTTTTTATGGCCCTTGAGAACTTCGTTGAGGGCTAATAGTACAGGGTTATGCCCCAATCTGGTTGGATGTAGTCTCTGAACATCTTGTCCCTGTTGGCGTGATGTCTTTAAAATGTAAGATGGAGTGTTTTTCTGAGATAGAGGGTCTTATGTCAAGAGTGCTTCATATACCCCTCCATGACTGTTTGGCTCTCATTATTTTGTCTTTCTCTGTCAGCTGCAGAAAGTCCATCTCATGGACTTGGAGAGTCCATGGAGAGATTGGAGTCTTATCTGTAGTTTCATTTTACACTCCTACTTGCACAAAGTCCCAGTTGCCACTGCCAGGGAATGAGTTTCAGCACTCTTGCCAGAAACAAGCTCAGTCTTCTCCAGAGGTTAAACTTTGACCTCAAGTGCTAAGAAATAAATCCTAATTCTCCCTTCCAAGTGCTAATTCCCTGTTTTTGGCTCCAGAAACAGTGCTGTCTTATAAATGCCTAGGACTCAGGTACGTTAGAACTTGATCCTGGAAGACCAACTTCTCTTGATAAGCCTCAGGCTGCTGAGGCTGAAGATGACATATCCAACCCCTCTGCTGTTGTCCTAGAAATAGTGGGCCTTTGTCTCCTCCTGCAGCACACTACAAACAGTGCAGAAGGAAGGGGCTTGCAGGCCTGCTCCTTTCAAATTACTATGTAGATGTAGGAGCATCAAGAAAGGTTTCTGATCCACAGTTGGGAGAAGGTTCCCTTCCTGTTTCACTTTGATATTCAAAAGCACAGCTTGGTTTCATTGCTGGAGCTACAAGAATCACTCCAGCCATCTAGATCACTGGGAACCCTCTGTGTCTCCAGAGAAGAATAGGCAGCTCTACCCATGAGGGTGTAGGAGGGGGCCTGCTCCGTGTTGTGGTTGGGAGATTTCCACCTGATATTCCTGGAGGCTTCTAAGTGGGTGACTTTGGATAGAAAACCCATTCTGTTTCCAGGTAGCAAACATTATCTGTCACTCTCTAAGTGGTAGTTTGGTTCTTTTGTTTTGAAACCAGTTGTTAGTTACACATACAAGATAATGGATTTGATTGGCTAATTCTTCCCTTGTTGAAAAATTAGGGTAAGGATTCTGTTCAAACAACTGTTGAAGTATTTGAAGGTCATCTGGAGTAAATTCATGTGTGGTCTTTTTTTTCCTCTACTCCCTTTTATTCTTATTTCTTTATGACTGTCTTTAATTAGAGATCCATTAGAAGCCATGTCAAATTTCTACTCTAGCCTTTCAAAGCACAACACTACTTTGGAGGAGCATTAGTAAAAATCAATGAAAACTTTTTTTTTTTGAGACAGAGCCTCAAGCTGTCGCCCTGGGTAAAGTGCCATGGCATCACAGCTCACAGCAACCTCCAACTCCCAGGCTTAAGTGATTCTCTTGCCTCAGCCTCCCAAGTAGCTGTGACTACAGGTGCCCGCCACAATGCCCGGCTATCTTTTGGTTGTAGTTGTCACTGTTGTTTGGCAGGCCCGGGCTATATTTGAACCCGCCAGCTCTGGTGTATGTGGCTGGCGCCTTAGCTGCTTGAACTACAGGCGCCATGCCAATGAAAACTTTTTAACTGATATAATAACCATAGATTTTTGAAGTCCAAAGGATCCAAAATAAATTCACTCCTAGACACATTCTAAGATCTTAAAATTGTCAGAAATAAAACATAGATTGGCTTCAAAGGAGCAATAGTGAGTCTTACGACTTTATGAAAATAAAGAAGTCAGTGGAGGGGCAGCACCTGTGGCCCAGTGAGTAGGTCTCTGGCCCCATATACTAAGGGTGGCGGGTCCAAACCGGGCCCTGGCCAAACTGCAACAAAAAAATAGCTGGGCACTATGGTGGGAACCTGTAGTCCCAGCTACTTGGGAGGCTGAGGCAAGAGAATTGTCTAAGTCCAGGAGTTGGAGGTTGCTGTGAGCTGTGTGACGTCACGGCACTCTACCTAGGGCAATAAAGTGAGACTCTGTCTCTACAAAAAAAAAAAAAAAAGGAAGTCAGTGGAAAGAAAATTTGAATTATATCCTCCAAATGCTGAAAGAAAATAACTGTCCGCTCAGCACCCGTAGCTCAATGGTTTCAGTGCTGGCCATGTACACCAGGGCTGGCGGGTTTGAACCCCACCCCACCCCCTGGCCCGCTAAACAACAACAACTACAACAACAAAAAAATAGCTGGGCATTGTGGTATGCACCTATAGTCCCAGCTACTTAGGAGGCTAAGGCAAGAAAATTGCTTAAACCCAAAAGTTTGAAGTTGCTGTGATCTGTGACACCATACCACTCTACTGAGGATGACATAGTTAGATATCTAAAAAAAAAAAAGAACTTCATTGTAGAATTCTAGACTCAGATAAAATATCTTAATATCTTCCATGAAGAAGGCTGAAATAAAGACATTCTCAAACAAGCAAAAATGGTGTTTTCCTGGGCGGCATCTGTGGCTCAAAGGAGTAGAGCGCTGGCCCCATATGCCGGAGGTGGCAGGTTCAAACCAGCCCCAGCCCCAGCCAAAAACCGGAAAAAAAAAAAAGGTGTTTGCCACCAGTAGATTCTCAATAAAGAATACTGTAAAAGGAAGAAACTGATCCCAGATTGAAGTTCTATAGACAGCACAGAATAAAACAACTGAAGTAAAACAATAGCTTATAGGATTTAAAAAGAAAACATAATCAAAATTAAAATACATTACAATACTGACATGTAAGTTGAGGGAATGAATTAAAGAATTATAATTAGTTGTGTTATATAGGAAACAGATAAAGATATGAATTGTAGACCTCCATAAACTAAGCAAGCATTATGTGATTATTAAAGAATACAGAAAAAGAATGAGAAAAAAATATCAAGTCAATCTAAAAGAAGGCAAGGAATGAGAAAAATATAATCAGAATAGATGGGGCAAACAGAAAGCATAAAATAAAATATAAACATACCATGTATTATAATAAATGTAAACAGTTATAAACATTGTAAACAATGCCCAGTTAAAAGACAAAGCCTGTCATCTCCAATAAAAAATGAAGAAAACCCCCTAAATCCAACTAAATGCTATTTATAAGCCATATTTCTAAAACATAATATAGGAAAGCTAAAAGTAAACAGATGGAGAAAGATATACTAGACAAATTCTAATAAAAAGGAAAAGATCTAAGCTTCACTTATTACAGGGAAAGCTTTCTGGTATGTACTTGACAGAGTTGGGGACAACTCTCAGCTTTGTTCAGGTAAGTAGCCTCATAACTTTAGGACAAGCTGCTTCTCTTTCTGGGCCTGTATCTCCTTGCTTATGATAGGGAGATAGGACCAAAGAATTACTAACATTTTATGAGTGCGGACAGCTATAGGTAGGACTTTGAGGAAAAATGGAAAAAGCTTTTACTACCTAAAGCAGCAGTTCTCAACCTGTGGGTGGCGACCCACAGGAACTGTATTAAAGGGCCGCGGTATTAGGAAGGTTGAGAATCACTGACCTAAAGGCTTTAAGTAGTAGGTCTCAACTGGTAGGGGCAAAAGTTCAACCAGGAAGAGTCTTCAAAATGCAGATTACCCCACTCTGGAAGGTGAAGTGGGAGGACTGCTTGAGTTGAGGGGTTTGAGACCAGCCTAAACAAGAGTACAACCCTGTTTCTAAAAATAGAAAAATTAGGCAGGCATAGTGGTAGGTGCCTATAGTCCCAGCTACTTGGGAGGCTGAGGCAGGAGGGTCGCTTGAGCCCAGCAGTTTGAGGTTGCTGGGAGCTGGGCTGAGGCCACAGCACTCTAGCATGGGTAACACAGTGAGATTTTGTCTTAAAAAAAAAAAAAAGCAGATTACCCCTCTCCATACCTCCTTGGACATTCAGGCACTGGGTATAGAAACACTGATTCCGATATTGCCACTCACCTCCTCCCTCAGGAGGCATTGAGACCCTAGATAGGAAAGCAAAGGTACTGGAATTAAGAATTGGGAATGCTTGTTCAGTGCCTGTTGCACAGTGGTTACAGTACCAGCCATGTTCCCCGAAGTTGGTGGGTTCAAACCTGGCCCCACCCAGCTAAACAACAATGACAAATGTAACAAAAAATAGCCGGGTGTTGTAGTGGGCACCTATGGTCCCAGCTACTTGGGAGGCAGAGGCGAGAGAATCATTTAAGCCCAAGAGTTTGAGGTTGCTTTGAGCTGCGACGCCACGGCACTCTACTGAGGGTGACAAAGTGAGACTCTGTCACTACAAAAAAAAAAAAAAAAAAAATGCACCTTTCCTCCCTGACAAAAGCAAAGAATGAGTGTAATTTGAAGAAAGAGTAAGGGTTAGCTTGACGACATGGGATAAGGTTTGGGATGGGAGTCACTCCAGGCAGAGAGTAGCGCTTGTGCAAAGGCACTGTGGTAAGAAGTAGCACAAAAGGGGTGTGATTGTGCAGGAAAACAGAAAAGGAAGGGGGGAATCTGGAGTTTGGCACATCTAGACAGGCAGTCAGATTGGGCAGGGCCAACAATAATTTAAGAGCCTTTTGCTTGGGAAGTAAACAATTTCCCAAACACCCAGCTGCCAAGTGGCTGATCCAAGATTTGAAGCCGCATTTGTTGCCAAAGTCTGAGCTTTTTCTAACATGCTGTCTTGTATTTCTATTAATGTCATTATCTGACTAAGACTGTCATTGTTCTATTTATAAAGCATGTGAGGGCATGTAAGTGCTGATATTAAACTGAAAAGAGGGAAAAAAGGTTTTTGAGGTAACAGTAAGTTACTAAAATTGCCTTTTACTAAAATCAAAAAAAAAAAAAAA
>NW_003852472.1:2005067-2007059 GCF_000181295.1 Otolemur garnettii | reverse complement strand
AAAAAAAAAAAAAAAAAATTTGGGAATGCTAATCCTCAGTGCTCTCTGACCCCAAAAAGAGTAAGGACTGTGGCAATGTGGGGATCCCAATGCCAAGACAGCTTTGTGATATGAGATTCTATTGGCAGGAAAAGCTTCCAGGCCCTAGGACTTCTCTGTAGCTTCCAGGGACCCCAGGTAAGATGGTGGACATTGTGGTGCTATTGCGGCATCCTTAGTCCCTCCCTGGGTTCATCAGAGAACCCTACACAAGCTGAGAGAGATGAGTATGTTCCATCCCCCAGCCCTTGTTATATAGCCTCTGGGAGAGGAAGAGAAAGGGCAGATGGCTTCAGGGCCATCTCCAAACTCACCCACATCCTGCTCATGTCACTCAAGTCATTCCTGTATCTCAGAGAGTCCTTCAGGACCTGGAGAGAGACGAGAACAGCCCATGAGAGAACAGGAGGGGAGGACAGAGGACAGGCAAAGATGGGCAAAGGGTATTGGTGGGGAGGCTGAGTGGATCAAGGCACCTCTAATGGGAACCAAAGGCCAGGAGAAGTAGGGAGTGGACAGTAGCCTCTGTGGCCAGGCAGCCACCCTTTCCTCCCTGCAGCCCAAGGAACTCACATTGGGGTGTCCATCACGGAGGAGTTTGTGAAACACGTGGCAGAACTTCCAGCAGAGCACTGCATTACTGGAGAGTGGCAGCCGATTGACCACAGACCAGAAGGTCTGCGCCCCTTTCTCATGGTGGGTGCCCAGTATGCATGGTGAGGCGGGTCATGGAAAATACAGGATAGGCCCTGCCTCAGGCAGCCAGGTCTTGGGGTCAAGCCTGAACTTGGCCACTGGGGAGGGTCAAGCAGGGGGAAGCACCACTGGAACAAGAACACTCTAGATCTATATGTCCATTCCGGCAATTTGGGGGCAAATGTAAGAAAATGTCTTATTTTAATAAAATCCATATGATTAAACAATTTCCCCAGAGATGCAAGTGTTTGAGAGAGGAATAACTTTTTTGCTAAGGGACCTCTGGGCCACAGGTAGTCCATTTTGTCCTTTCTTTGGGTATGCTGAGTTGGGTCAGGGACCCTAGGAAATAATCATAGCTAAAGTTGTTAATAGCACATTCTGGTTTCTCCAAGTTCTTTTCTCTTTTTTTTTTTTTTTTGAGACAGAGTTTCACTCAGTCACGTTCATCATTCACAGCAACCTCAAACTCCTGGGTTCAAGCCATCCGCCTGCCGTAGCCTCCCAAGTATCTGAAACTACATGTGTTGACCACAATGCCTGGTTAGTTTTTCTATTTTTATTAGACAGGGTCTCACTTTTGCTCATGCTGATCTCGAATTCCCGAGCTTAAGCAATCCACCTGCCTTAGCCTCCCAGAGTGCTAGGATTACAGGCATGAGCCACTGCTCCTGGCCTCCACATTCTTCCTTATCCATCTGTCCTGACCCCTTTGGGAATCCCATATCCTGACCTCCTGCCCCTGTTACCCCTCTTTCGGGTAGCACCTCCGATTCTGCTATTTGGCCAACCACACGTGTACCTTGATGGCAGCAGTTCTTGTCTAAAATGCCCTTTCCGCAAACATCAGATGACTCAAATACCCCACCTCTGCTATAAACCTTGACTTTGCTAGGCAGTGCCTTCATCTCCCAACATCTTGAGCTCCGTATATGTGGAATTCTAGGGCTGCTTCTCTCCAGATTCAATTCCAAACCTGCTACCCACAGACTGCCTGCCATGGACTACAAGTGATAAATGTCCATCTGGCCTTGCATGATTCTAAGTTTAGCATTCCAGACCTCTGTTGCTAGTGACCTCTTTCTGTTTGAGTAGAGGGTTTCCACGTGCCTTCTGCAATTGTGTGCTTAAATAGCCTTCACGGAACTTTAGGCTTCTTTATTATTGCTCAGGGATGGTGTCATTTAGGGCAGAAAGACTTGCTTCTGGTCGGAAACTAATGACTCATCCAGAACACATGTTTGGATGTGAATGGTA
>NW_003852472.1:2000924-2004834 GCF_000181295.1 Otolemur garnettii | reverse complement strand
CGGGCTGGGGATTCGAACCTGCCACCTTAGGTGTACGTGGCTGGCGCCTTAGCCGGTTGAGCTATAGGCGCCGAGCCAGGAAATTTTCATTTTAGGTAGGCATGCATGGACTTTGGGTCTGGAAGCTGAAGTCAGCTTTCAGGCTGGGAGGATTTCTAAAATAACTTGTGGTTCTACCTAAAGCACAGCCCCCTTAGACTTGTAGGAAGCAGTGAGAGTAGGGCAGGCCGAGCCTCCCTGTACCGACTTCTCACGGCTGAGTGTGCTCACTCAGATCATGGAGAGAGCCAGCCAGGCACCTTGACTTTCAAAGAGAAAAGGAGGTCTTTCTGTCTCTTTGACTTTATAAGGATTTTTATGCCACCAATTGTACTTCAAGCATTCTAAAAGGCACTCAGAAAGGAAAAATGAGAAAATAAGAAATGAAAATAAGACTTAGTCCCTGGCTCTCCAGGAGCAGATATCAAGGTAGCGATTAATGTGTTTGTTAATTAGGCATCTATAATAAATGAGTGTCTGAACAATACTTCCAAAGTCATACTTACTAATATAGTAGAACCTTCAGAGTTGACCACCTCCCTGCACTGACCATCTCCTTAAGTTGACCTAATTTTCATAAACTAGACAGGCACCACATGTACTCAATGGAAGTTCCTTATGTTGACTACCTCCTTACGTTCATTACAGTTTTTTACAGTCCCTCGGGTGGTCAACATATAGAAGTTCTACTGTACTTATTCAGTTGGTATCTAGGAGAGCTGATAAAAGAACTGATAAAATGTTTTGTGCTATTTTTAGGATTTAAAACCCTACTGTATGGAGTCTACCATTTAGAAATCATGAATCAGAGAGACTCAAAGAATGACAGAGTTGGAATATTCGGTCTTTGAAATCTTCTTTGGCCAAGCCTTCCATTTAACAGAATAGTGACCTAAGGCTCAGGAAGGCCCCACTCAAAGTCTCCAGAGTGAGCCCCAGAGCTCCAGAGGTGGGATTTTAGAAACTCCTTCCACAGTCCCTTTCTTTACCGCTAGGTAGGCTCCTTTGCAGCACATGACACTGTTCTGCCTCTGCACAACTGTTTCTCTGTTTCTTCATATCTCACATCAGACTGATCACAAATTCTCAACAAGTAGGGTTCAGAACTGAGTTTCTGAGAAAATCATTTGGGCCACTTAAAGTCTTTCCTGGTTTGGTTTTTATTATGGCAAGGATAGCAAATGTGATGCAGTAAAGCAAGGCGACTGTGCCTTTCTGGAGCAAAAAGAGTGAGACCCAGCTAGGCCTGATGTCAGGCCAGGTTTCAGGGTTACCCCAGGAAATCCTTTATCTGCCACCCTATAAGTAGATCCCTAATTCCAGCCAAAGCACCCTATAACTAAAGGCAAGCTGTTTTCAGGCCAGCAAAAAGCAGTTCATACACCTGCTAGGTGATGCTGGGATTCCCTGGCCTTCTCCCTTGAGGAGTCTCCTCCAGAAACTGAGGCTGGGTGGCTTTCAGGACACGTTCCAACATGAATCATTGTGGCACAGCACCCAATAGCCTGGGCAAACAGGAGCTTATCTCAGATGAAGGCCTAACCTCCATATGCCTGGAACTCCACCCTGCTTTCCTAGCACACAGAGATAAAGGCATCCCCCCACCCCTAGCCTCTGTTCTCTAGCCTTTGGGGAATAAGCTTTTCTGCTCTGGGACTCTAAACCAAGAGCCCCCGCCTCTACCCTGGCTTAAGGCCAATCAATCACTAAAGCTGAGACTTTTTTTTTTGCCACAATTCAAGCTCACAAAAGGAGAGGATCGTGTCCTCAGGAGAGTGGTCACCGTGGCCCTGGGAACTAAATGGCTTTGATATAACCCAGGTGAAAGTGACTTTCAAATGACTTCAAGGTTTGGAAAAGCTTATATCCTCCAGGAGAGGAGCAGGATCTTTGGCAGGTTGAAAGGAATGGGGTCGATGGCCTCTTTGGTCCCTGCTACCCTGAGTCTGTGGTTTCTGCAGCCAGTGCTCCCTGAGAGCCTGTTGCTGTCCATGGAAGCTGCTCAGACCTGTGGGTCCTGGCTTGCATGGGGGTGCCCCTTCCTCCAGCTGAGCAAGGGAGCCTTGCCCTGACCTCAGTCTCCACGATCCGACCCCCCTTCAGGGCCAGTCTTCCAAGCAACATCCAAAAGGATATTTCTGGCATGTTTTTCCTTCACAGCCACTTCCTGCGTATTAATGGCCTTATTGATGCTGACAGTCTGCAAAACAAGAGGGAGGGGGAGGGGACAAGAGGGGGAGATGAATAAGTCTCTGAGAGTAGCTGAGACCCTCCTGGACACCCACCCCCTTCTCCTCCTCCAATGATCCTCTGCTGAGCCCCCTGCCCCTTGGACGGCCTGTTCCTCTGTGGGCACCCAGCTGGGGGCAGAGGTGGGCAGCACTCCCAGGCCAGCTGGCTGGGCTGTTCTAAGGGAGCAGGCTTCACTGCCTGGCATTGGCTGTGCCCAGCTGCTGCGCCCGCCTGCCACTCACTCCCTTGGCACAACAACATGGCAATTAAAGCCCGCACAGAGACGCTTTTCATCCCTCAGGGAAACATTATTTCTCCTGGAGCAGGAGGAAGAAGCACAGAGATCAGGGAGCAACTATGGCCTGAGACCATCCAGCTGCCCCTGTCGCCTCTCTAAACCTTCCACTGAGCCTTCCCTGGCTGGCCAGGGCCAGCAGTGACCACTGAGTCTCTTGGGCATTTTCTAACTTCTAAGCAAATTCTCTTTTACTTCCTTCATCACATCCTAGGTCACTAAAAGTACACCCTCCTTTCCAGATGTTTTAAAAGTCGTAACTCCCTTTCCATTTAGCAAATCACATATACATATGAATATCATTTGCACAAACACAGAAACAGGACCATACCATGCAGGCTGTTTTCTTAAGTGCAGGTTTTTTCCTGTATTGTTCACTTCCTTTCTACAAATGTCATTCTACCCCTAATTCATGTTAACAGCCTCTTATGTATCCTATACACACACACACACACACACACACACATACACACACACGTGCACACAGATGCACACAAGTACCTATATACCAAAGGGATTAATTTTGCCACTGTTCTCTAAAAATGGGATTGCCATGTATAGACTTTTCTACATCTTGCTTTTCTCACTTGAAAACATCTCATGGAAAATTCTCCAAGTGGACTGTAAAAACTCTAGTTTATTCTTTAAAAAGATAATATACTATCCCATGCTGTGGGTGGATGTGATTTATACAAGCAATCCTATAGTGGTAGGCAATCGATTTATTTCCAGGGTTTTTTTGTCTCTACGAAACCATTTTAGTAAACACTCTTATACACAGATCTTTATTAACTGATGCTTTTATTTCCAAGGAATAGATTCCTAGGAGTGAGATCCTGGAGTCAAAGTTTTTTTTTTTTTAATTTTTCATTATGGAAAAGTCCAAACTTATATAAATATGAACACTAGTCTAATAAACCATCAGGCAGCCTCCAGCACGAACCATTATGAACTTGTGGCCAAACGTGTTTCCTATGAAAGAGGGGTGAGCAAATATTTTCTATCAAGAGCCAATTAGTAAATATGTTAGGCTTTGCAGGCCACATGGTCTCTAACCCAGCTTTTTAATTCTGCCTTATGGCTCAAAAGCTACTTCAGCTGATGCTAAATGAACACGTAAATGAATGAGAGGGTTGAATTCCACTAAGCTTTATTTTCAAAACGAGGTGGAGATGGCAGTGGGTGGTGGGACTGGTTTTGCCCTGTTGTTATAGTTTGCTGATTCTCCAATTCTATACCATCAGCCACCAACCCTGCACTCCCTGGATTATGGGAAGTAAATCCCAGACATTAACATCTGACCAGTAAATATTTCAGTATGAACCTGTTTAAAAAAAAAAAAAA
>NW_003852472.1:1999827-2000583 GCF_000181295.1 Otolemur garnettii | reverse complement strand
GGGTATAGTGACATTTCATCATTAATTCGTATTTCCGTAACTGCTAATGAGTCTGTATTTTTCTACATTCTTGTAGTTGCTGAGTTCTTTGGAGCTAAGAATGCCCATCTTATATTTTATGGCTTCCAGGTTTACATAAAGTTTCTTACACTTCTGGATAATACTGGTAGACTCTTACATTTTCTTCCGTTTTATTACTATTTTTTATATTTGCATCTTTATCTGGAATATGTACTCGTATGTACAAATATGTAACTTCAGGGATGGATCCCAAGTTCCCCTTTCCACGAATTTTTTTTCTTCCTGTCAGACTTGACTGCTAAACAGTACAAGGTGTCCCTCCCAAAAGATACGTTCAAATTCAAACCCTCCAGTATCTATGTATGTCATCTTATTTGGAAATAGAAAACATCTAATTTGGAACTAAAAACATCTGCAGAGGTAATTAGTTAAGAGGAGGTTATACTGGAGTGGGGTGGGCCCCTAATGTATTATGTACATATTACATGGAACTTATTATGTATTCTTCTTCCCTAAAGAAGACACAAAGATGGCTCTGCACCCGTAGCATGGTGATTACGGCGTTGGTCACATACACTGAGGCTGGCGGGTTTGAACCCAGCCTGGGCCAGCTAAACAACAACTGCAACAGAAAATTAGCTGGGCATTGTGGCAGGCACCTGTAGTCCCAGCTACTTGGGAGGCTGAGGCAAGAGAATCGCTTAAGCCCAAGAGTTTGAGGTTGCTGTGAGCTGT
>NW_003852472.1:1995268-1999295 GCF_000181295.1 Otolemur garnettii | reverse complement strand
TATAAGGAGCATAAAAATGTAAAAAAAGAAGAGATTCAACCCAGTAACTGCAGTGGATGTGCTCAATTCTAGGGGATTAGTGGAGCCAGTCAAGAATTTGGGCTGTGAACACAGAGAACCATATAACTGGAAATGCTAGATACTGCTTCAAGGTCTGTGATGCACAGGATTTAGCTTTGCCCCATAAATATTTGCTTATACTACCTGACCATCTGCCCAACTCTGTGGGCAGTATCAGCTTTACTCACAAAAACAAAAACCCTTAGAATTCCCTTAAGCAACATAGGCTAATATTCCATGCATTTGTAACTATAGATTCTGTGTGTGTAGCTGAAAACTGGAAAAGTTCTGTGTTATACATGTAGAATGGAGAAAAATAAATCCCTTTAGACTGAGATGCTGCTCAAGGAAGACTTCTTAGAGCAAAGAAAGGGTAACCTGTCCCAGGTGTTGTCCCCTGCAATTTACCTACTTCTCTCATTTGCACTTCGTGTAAACTCTGGAGGCACTTAGGACTGCTGCTCAGAAGGGCTGAGAAACTTGCCCAAGGTCATATTATTTGGTTCTAAGCCTGGACCTATGGTGAGAGCTCTGTATTGTGGAGGGGCTCACAGGGGGCTGAGCCCAGTTAGCAGGCACAGAGGACAGGCCTTCTAGGCAGACAGGTTACCATTGTGGAAAAGACACCGGGCACATGGGCTGGGGAGGAGGCACAGTGTATGTAGGGGGGCCAGAAAGGGAGTGAGGAGAGTATGGGAGGCCAGTAGCCTTCTGGACAGCAGGAAGGGATGACAGCAGCAGGGGAAAATGGGGGAAAGCTCTTTAGGAGCCCCAAAGGGCAATAATGAAGGAACCAAAGTGATGGAGGTGAGAATGGATAGCACTTACGTCAGGCAGACTGGGAAATGAACTTCAACAGGACTGGTGGATAGGAGCTCCCAGCTACGGGACACAGCAGAGGGAAGCACTGACAGCATGTCAAAGATGATGCAGAGACTCTGAACCTACACTGGAGTTCTGAACCTAAGGCTGGGGGAACACTGTAAGCAAAGGACCTGAACAGACAAAGAACAATGAGGCCAAAAGGGTTTTGGGTAAGAAATGGTCATTTTTAAAAGAATGAAGACGTGAACTAGCAGTAGCAGCATTTATGATTATCAAGACAGCAACTAACAAGTGGTTGATACCAGGCTCTATGCTAACGCTGATGTATGAATTATCTCATTGAAATCTTTACAACATATGTGCAGGCAGGTATTAATATTAATCATCTCCATTTTATAGGTGAGGAAATCAAGGCTTAGAAAGCTAAGTCAACTGCCATTGGGCGCTCCCTTAGCAAATGTGGGGCAGTGTGGCTGTGCAGTTCATGGCCCTATATACCAGACAGATACAATCAAAATCCAAAATGGGTTAAACGCCACAAGACAGAATCCAGTAGGTATAAAGAACATGTTCTATATTTAGGCCTAAACTCACTGGCACAAGTAGGCTGTGACTCAAAGTAGCACTTGTGAAAATAATTTAGGTATTTTATTCGGCTGCTAACATTTTGATGCAGTTAATGAACATGTAAGTCTGCTCTCTCTGGATGCATTAAAAGGAGTATAGTGTTAGGAATGAGGGAGGGTATGGTTCTAATTTTTTATATAGAGCAGGTTGCATGTAAAGCGCTATTAAGTTTTAAGGTTTACACATTATGAAGGAAATTAACAGGATGAACCACTTTCAAAAGAGAGTTACCTGGATTGGGATAGACCTGAGAAAACTTACAGAAATATCAATATTCTGAAGCGTGATCATATGGACAGAGGAATAACTCCAGAGGATCAAACCTAGACCAATGGGTAGATGTACAAGAAGGCAGTTTCTGGAAAAACCTGAAGCTGTCTCATGAGAGAATTCCTCCTTAGTAGCAATATACTGGCAGAGCAGAGGCAACATTTACTCTGGGTTATTATGAAAGAGATTGCTAGGCTCAGGTTGGATTAGATAACTTCTAGGTTCCTGCCCATTTTCAGACTGTGAAAAGACTCATCAGATGATGGAGGGCCCTGAATGTCAGGCCAAGGAGAGCTATGATCTGAAGGATACTGGGGATCCACAGAAGGTTCTTGAGTAGAGAAGGGGTCTGACACAAAGGATCATCCATCTTCCTGAATGAGGAGTTACTTCTTTGGTGTTCTGACTAGGAAAAGTGTGGAACACCCTGGGAGTCACTGCCTCCTAGTACAAGTCCAGTCCAATCAACAAGGACATAACCTAGCACTGGGTTATAGAAAGAGGTTTCTTCCTAAACCAATAGCTACCAGGCATCTGCAAGCTCTGCCTGCCCTTGCCAGGACTACCCTGGACCTTTCTCCTACAACTGTGACAGGCTCACAGGAACTCTCACTAATGTAGTCCCTGTGCCCAAAGTCCTCCAAGCAATGCTTCACCTTGGTAGCTGTACCAAGACAGAGGCCACCTCATGGTTGTGGATCCACTGGCCTGTTCCGTGGGCCAGCTTCTCAGGGCTAGGGGCACAGAGGCAGGGCTGACCCTTAGCATTCTGAATTGTTTAAGGCCAGGTGTGGGTCCCCCAGGGGCCTTGGAATGTCAGACACCCAGAGAGTGCCCAGGCAGAAGCTCCTGCTAGGACCAGTTTCCCAGGGCTTACATAATACTTTGTGTCTGGGATGCTTCATCTGACGCCACGGATGTCTCCCCATCTCTCTCCATTCCAAATGCTGCCCCATTCTCAGACACAGACAAAACTTTACTTTTTTTTTGATTTACCAAGCTACTCAGGCTGACAGTGTAGTTTTCTTTCTTTCTTTTTAAAAAATTCCTATTTCTCTCAACATGTTCAACGCGGAGTACATTCCCATCCCTCTCCACTCAGATTAGAATCCCGAGGGCAGAGACCCTGCCATTTCCTTCCCCGTGGGCCAGCAGGTACATGACTCAAGGTCTCCTGAGAAAATCCACTCCCTTCCCCTCCCAGGTCCTCCCCTCTCTGAGGGAGCCATTCCATTCTAAAGTATGTTCCAGGCCCATCTACAGGCTGATGCCTGGGAGCCCCTTCTGTGCAGAGGCTGGGAAGTTCGGGGCTCAATGTCTCACCTCTGGAGAGAGGTCTGGATTATAGAACATCCTCTGAGAACAGGCTGTTCTCCAGATTCCCCTGGAGTCACACAGGACCTAAGACCAAGCAGTGTCTTCCCTGAAAGAGCAGCATTGTATACTACTTCCTGACCCAGCTGGCCCTTGTGTCCCAAGTGGTTCCAGAGAGCCAATTATCAGCAGGCGCTGCAGGAAGGGCGGCTTTCTCCCAGCCTCTCTTCCTCCCTGTTCAGCCCTCCCCATACTCTGCTCCCTGGGACAGCCCAGCCCAGCCATGGCCAATGGGAAACCTCCAGGCCGTGCTTGTGCAGGGCCTGGGCCTGGCCTGTGGGGGCCAGCTGGGCACTGTCCAGTCACACACACAGCTCTTGGCAAGAGCCCAGGCCTTGGGCAGCCAAGGTCAGACTGGCTTGCAAAGGCCCAAGGCAGGCGCAGGCACAGAGTATGTGTCCCAGGTCAGGGTGGTGGGTCCCAAAGCTAGGGGCCAGAGGAAGGCCCACCCCAGGGCCTGGGAAGCCGCAGTGCTTTATAGCAATAGCTCGCCTCATCAGGTGTTGGGAGTGTACAATAAAAGACCAGGGGTGAGGGGGGGTCTAGTTAACACCTGGGATTTGGCCTGGGCCCTCAACCTTCTCCCATCCCAGCCTACATTCCTGCCACGCTGCCAGTGTTCACCAACCAAACTCATCCTACTCAGTGGAAATAATCGTCCCCAAGTGCTTGTTCCTGAGACACATGGGCAGAAAGAGGACCTCCATCTGAGGAGTGGCAAGGCTAGCAACCCAGGAGGATGGGGTGAGACTGAATGTGAAAACCTGCTGTGGCAAGTCATAGCACAGTAAGCGGTAGCTTAGGGCAATGGGGGGAAACTTGTGCCTAAGAAAGGACAACATGGAATGTTCAGAAGCAAGTGGAGACCAGG
>NW_003852472.1:1991201-1995248 GCF_000181295.1 Otolemur garnettii | reverse complement strand
GCCTTAGCCACTTGAGCCACAGGCGCCGAGCCTAAATAACTTTTTGGTATTTTGTTTGCCCCATCTGCTTCATAAACTGGAGACTACTGAAATTAGGACCCTCTTTCCTCTTTTCTGCCCTCTCTAAAAACCCAAACATCCTCTGGCTTCTGGATATGTGGTGAGTAACTGGTCTGGGTCAGGAATATTTCAAAAAGTTTAGCAAAAAGAAGATAAGATGCATTAAGAAAGTTGAGAAGGGTGGTGCCTGTGGCTCAATCAGCAAGGGCGCTGGCCACATACACCTAGGGTGGTGGGTTTGAACCCAGCCCGGGCCTGCTAAGCAACAATGACAACTGCAACAACAACAAAAAATAGCTGGGCATTGTGGTGGGCGCCTGTAGTCCTAGCTAGTTGGGAGGCTGAGGCAAGAGAATTGCTTAAGCCCAGGAGTTTGAGGTTGCTGTAAGCTGTGACGCCACGGGCACTCTACCCAGGGTGATAGTTTGAGGCTCTGTCTCAAAAAAAAAAAAAGGTGAGAAGATTCAAAAATGCAAATCACTCCTGCAATGGACCTGCGTTTGGAGGAGAAGCAGGGCCGGCAAGCACCTGTGAGAGCTGAAGGAACAAGAGTGTTCAATGTGAAAAACCCAAGAGGAAGCACCCCAATGTCTACCCACAGACAGACACACACGATGTGGTCCCGACATACAATGGAATGTTAACTCAAACTTAAAAAGGAAGGAGATCCAGACACATGCTACAACACAGATAACTTTGAAGACATGACACTAAGTGAAATAAGCCAGTCACAAAAGGACAAAGACCGTGTTATTCCACTTACGTGAGGTCCCCAGAGGAGTTAAAACTCACAGAGACAGAGTGGATGGTGGGCGTCTGGGACTAGGAGTGGGGAATTAGTATTTAATAGGGATAGCTTCAGTTTGGGAAGGTGAAAAAGTTATGGAAATGGATGGTGGTGATGGTTAGTCAGCAGTGTGAATGTACCTAATGTCACTGAACTGTACTCTTAAAAATGTTTAAAATGGGCCCATAGATCAGTGGGTAGGGCACTGGCCACATACACTGAGGTTGGGGGGTTTGAACCCGGCCCGGGCCAGCTAAAACAACAATGACAATTGCAACAACAAAAAAAAATAGCTGGGCATTGTGGTGGGTACCTGTAGTCCCAGCTACATGAGAGGCTGAAGCAAGAGAATCGCTTGAGCCCAAGAGTTTGAGGTTGCTGTAGACTGTGATGTCATAGCATTCTACCTAGGGTGACAGTTTGAGATGGTCTCAAAAAAAAAAAAAAGTTTAAAATGGTAAATTTCATGGTATGTCCATTTTGCCACAATAAAAACACACAAACACACACACAAAAGTGAAGTACCAGTACTAATACAGTACTACCTTGTTACAATACATGGAACAAAGTAGATGAACCTCAAAAACATGGTAAGTGAAAGAAGCCAGACATAAAATGTGACATAGGGTAGCGATTCTATTTCTATGAAATGGGACAGAAAGCAGATGGGTTGCCCCTGGGCTCTGGCAGGAAGGGGCCTGGAGAGTGACGACTTAATGGGTACAAGGTTTTCTTTTGGGGTAGTGAAAATATTCTGAAACCAAACAGTTGTTTGATGGTTGTGATGGTTGTACAATATAGTGACTATACCAATGCTACTGAATTATACACTTCAAATTGGTTATGACAATGAATTTCATGGTGTGTGTATTTTATCATAATAAAAAAATGGAAAATGCTGAGAAATTCATTGAATATCTACATACACAGGGCAAGGGCCTCCATACAGACAGTCACCCAGGAGGGCTTTCACAGGCTGTGGTGGGTGGCCCTGCACCTGGACATGACCATCCAGACACAGGGCTCCATAACAGAGGCTGTTGGAGAGCAGAGATGGAAGAAAATGGACTTTGTCCTCAAGGGGTTAACTGTTGACAGTGAAACAAAGACACCCGTCCTCCTTCCTGCTCTTTCCTTCCTTCTCTTCTGACTATGCACTTTTAAAAGTACTTTAGGAAAAAAAACCAGTATGCCTGTGAGTCTGAGAGTAGCACAGAATCATAAATAGTGTCAGAAAACTAAGCCCCCAATGAGATGAAGCTTCCAGAACATGTGTAGGATACCCACGAAGGCTACCTTATTACATGAAAAGCAAGAGGAACAAGGAAGGGATCAGCACACTGCTTTTAGCCAGTGGTGATGACACGCTCTGGTTTTGTTTGCTTCTGTCTTTTCTGTCCAGAATGATCTTTGAAATGAAAAAGGCAAAAAGAACACTTAGAAAAAACCCAAAGCCAAGGTGAGTTCTGAGATGGTAGAATTGTCCCCAGTGCTAAGTGACTCAGGTAAGAAACACCCGGTACGAGGGATTAAGAGAGCACAAAGGTGATGAGCAAAGCACTTTCAGGGATCATGAGGGATTAGGGCTACCCAAAGACTAATGTGGGTGAGGACAACTGAGATCTGCCAGAGAGAAGGTAAAACTCTAAACGTTACCCAGGAAATTCCAGAAAGAAAAAGAGGCGACTCAATGTCACCAGGAGTCAGCATGTGCTCACTAACAAAAGTCAGTGAGACTGGCCTTGTTTCCTTATGAGATCCTAGACTAATGTTCCATGAAAACAAAAAAGACATGGTGTGTGTCTGAATTTCCATCATCAAGACATTTAACAAAGTCTTTCATAACACCCTCATAGATAAGAATGAGAAATGACAGTTTACCAGGAGTTGCAAATCACTGACTGCCAGCCAAACCCAGCCTCAGCCTGTTTGTGTATGGCCAGTGACCTAGGATTGGTGTTTAAATTTTTTAATTTTTTTTTTTGGTAGTTTTTGGCCAGGGCTGGGTTTGAACCCGCTATCTCCGGCACATGGGGCCAGCGCCCTACTCCTCTGAGCCACAGGCACCACCCTAAATTTTTAAAATTTAAAAGGAGAAAGAGAAGGAAGACAGAGAAATGGCAGCAGCAGGAGGCTGCAAGCCAAAAACATTAATGCTATCTAAGCAGAGCATGAGGGTTCACGCCTGTAATCCTAGCACTCTGGAAGGCCAAGGTGGGGAGGATCCCTTGAGCTCAGGAGTTTGAGACCAATCTGAACAAGAGTGAGAGCCTGTCTCTACTAAAAATAGAAAATTAGCCAGGTGTTGTGGCAGGTGCCTGTAGTCCCAGCTACTCAGGAGCCTGAGGCAGGAGGATTGCTCAAACCCAGGAGTTTGAGGTTGCTCTTGCCCTTTGCAAAAAAAAGTTGGTGGGCCCCTGGATTAGACAGGGAGGTCTGTGAGAATCAGAGTTGTCCACACTTACAGGTGCTGGTTCCTGACCACCATCACTTTGTGGGTAAGGCATGCTGGAGCCTTTCCACTATGTTTAGCAAGGAGAGTATATGTAGTGCACAGTGACTGATAGAAATAGCACCTGCACGTGGATGAGATTGATAAGAGAATAGCCATGGGTGGAGACCAGCAGGACAGAGCAAACCTGGGCCCAACAGCATGTGGTCGAGCACCAGAACAGATGAGAAGCGCTAAGGGTGAAGCTTATGGTTCCAAATAAATTCGTTGTATGACAGTGTGATAAGGACACTATAGTAAGATAAAATTTAAGACACTAATTTCATTTAGGGCTACACTGACTGAATTATATCATGTAGAGCAAAAGCTAAACTTTGGTTTTACAGCATTCCAGCTCACTTAAGAGTACTGATCCATCCTACCATGTGCCAGAGATTTTGCTGGGCACTGAATTATGTGTTCAGTTCTGGGCACCAAATTTGCACAGACCCGTGAATAAGGTGGGTATGTGCGAAAAGGAAACCACTTAGGAAGGTGAAGGTCAGACAAGAGAACAAGGAGGGGTATGAAGGGCTTCAAAGGTCTCACTTCCCAATGCCTGTAAGGTGTAAAACCTCAAGGGCTAGAATGGGGACTCTGGAGTGAGACTTAAAAGAAGCCAAGTTTTGTGTTCATCATCTCCCCAAACTAGAAAGGACTCCAGTGTCCTTCTCCTACTGAACTGATCAACTGTAGTACAGCCACACCA
>NW_003852472.1:1978875-1991181 GCF_000181295.1 Otolemur garnettii | reverse complement strand
AGGCTGGATTTTCCTCCTTCGTCAAGCTGTTCAAATACGACCTCTTGGGCAGCCTCTTTGGGCCACCTAACCTAGAGCGCTTCTCTACCCCTTGCCTGGTAGTATCTCTTTATCACAACTCACAACCACTCCGGTTCTATCCATCGAGGCCCTCATTGCAGGCTGAAATTTCCTTTCATTTGCTTGTTAGTCTGTCCTCACAAGAGCATGAGCTCCAAGAGGTCTGTGACCTTGCTCCCTGCTGTTCACATGGGCACACTGCAGACGAAAGACTGCTCTGCCCGATGCTCTCCAGTCATCCTCATCAGATCCTGTCACCTTGTCTGCCTTGATCATGACACTGGACATCCTCACTTTCCCCAAGTCCCATTTGTTTTTCTCTCTTCAATTCAAAATTTTGCTGATATTTAAGTGCAACCTACTTTAACTAACAACATCCAGCTGTCTTTCCTCACACTCCAGTGTGTTCATCATCTCCCCAAACTAGAAAGGACTCCAGTGTCCTTCTCCTACTGAACTGATCAACTGTAGTACAGCCACACCATGGGATACTACTCAGCAATAAAAAGAAACAAACTATTGATCCAGGTAACAACATGGGTGAATCTCAAAAGCATTATGTCAAGGGAAAGAAGCCACACTCAAAAGGTCACACACTACATGATCCCATTTATATGACATTCAGAAGGAATTAGAGCTTCCTTCTGAAAGGAAGAGAATAGAAAACAGATCAGCAGGGCTGAGGGTAGGGAAGCGGCTAACTATAAAAGGACATGAAGGAATTTGGGGGGTGACGGAAGGATCCTAAACCTTGACTGCATGCAGGTTACCTAACTGCAAGTGACTGTCAAAACTCATAGAACCTGATACTAAGAAAATGCTTAATTTTACTACATATAAACTATACTACGATAAACCAGGGGTCCTCAAACTTTTTAAACAGGGAGCTAGTTCACTGTTCCTCAGACCGTTGGAGGGCCACACTGCAGGCCTTGGGACAAGTCAGCTGCTAAGTAGGACAGGCAGCGGCAGCAAAAACACCCAGCAAGCCAGATAAATGTTCTCAGCGGGCCACATATGGCCTGTGGGGCCTTAGTTTGAGGACATCTGCGATAAACCTTGCTTTTAAAACAAGCCAGTTTTAGTGAGAAGTGGGCAAGGACACTTTGGAAGGAGGGCCTTGATGCTTGGCCTGGGCTGGAGGGGCCACTGAAGAGTGTTTACACAAGGTGGTTCTTAAGGCCCTCACAATTTCCTCTCTTCTCTCAAACTTCATTCAAACAATATTTTATGAAGACCTACTATGTGCCAGATGCTATTTCAAGTCCTAGAGACACAGCAGTAACAAAAAGCACAACAGCTCTCATGGGACATACATTTTAGTGGGGGAGAGGCATGCTACCAACAGAGCAAGTAAGCACTGCATGGCAGAGGGTGACAGGTGACATGGAGAAAAACAAGGCAACAAAGGAAACTCACTGGAGTATAGGGCTGGATGGCCACAATTTTCTATAGGACGATCAGGGAAGACATTTGATCAGATCAGGTCACATTTGAGCAAAGCCCTGAAGGAATTGAAGAGGAAGCCGTGAGAATATTGGGGAACAGCATTTATGTCAAAGGGAACAGCCAGAAACCAGCAGGGTTGGAACAGAGTGAGACAAGGACAGGGAGGAAGACAGATCATGCAGGGCCTCATGGGCTACAATAGAACTTAAAGCAAAGGAAAGAGCTGACTTTTTTTTTTTTTTTTTTTTTTTGAGACAGAATCTCAGTCACCCTGTGGTTGAGTGCCATGGTGTCATAGCTTACAGCAACCTCAAACTCTTGGGCTCCAGTGATTGTCTTGCCTCAGCCTCCTGAGAAGGTGGGACTATAGGCGCTTGCTACAATGCTGGGCTATTCTTTAGAGATGGGGTCTTGCTCTTGCTCAGGCTGGTCCTGAACTCCTGAGCTCAAGCAATCTGCTCACCTCAGTCTCCCAGAGTGCTAGGATTACAGGCAAGAGCCACTGCGCCTGGCCTGAGCTGACTTTTTAAAAAAAGGATTACTCCAGCTGCCTTACTGAGAATAGACAGTCCCAGGATACACAGGCAAGAACTTGCAGACTACTACAGTAATCCAAGCGGAACATGTGGTGGCTTGAGCTGGGGGAGGGCAGGGGAAGCAGGGTGTCTGAATATACCCTGCAGTAGTATATCAGGACCTGCTGATGGTTTAGATGTAGAATCAAGGATGTCATCAGGGATCAAGGTTTTTGGCTTAACAACTGAAGAATGAGAATGCTATTTACACAGCAGGGAAAACTGGTGAGGAAGCAGGTTTGCCGGGAGGACCAGGAATCAGTTTTGTGTGTGATTAAGTTTGAGATGCTTATTGGGCATCTGCGAGGGTCTCAACGCTTGCATATCCCCCCAGACCCCATGTTGAAACCTAATCTCCAAAACAATAGTATTAAGAGGTGGGGTCTTTGGGTCATGAGGGTTTTCACGGATTAGTGCCCTTATAATAGAGGCCTTAGGGTCTTTGTCTGCCCCTTCTACCATGTGAGGACACAGCAAAAAGGCGCCATCTAAGAAGCAGAGCACAAACCCTCACCAGACACAAAATCGGCCAGAGCCTTGATCTTAGACTTCAGAAGGAGCAATAAATTTCTGCTGCTTATAAAATTACCCAGGCTCAGGTACTTTGTTATGGAAGTCTGAGTAGATTGAGACAGCATCTCATTAGATAGGCAGCTGGAAAGACTAGAGGTTAGGAGTTATCCATCTGGAGACGGCATCCAAAGCTGTAAGCTGAATATCACCCAGGGAGTGTTATTAAAAACAAGAGTCCTAGATGAGGCCTATGGATACCCAACCAAGTCAGGGAGATGAGGGGGAACCAAGATCTTTCCTGCAGAAAAGCTGCCAGTGAGGCTGGAGGGGACTTAGTGAGAACAGGCTTCAGGTTGGAGTGTCAAATGCTACAGCAGGACAAGAGGAAGATGAGAACTGAGAGTCAGCCACAGCTCGGGACAAGGTGTCACTGATGACATGGGTAAGGAGTGGTGTAGGAGAGTGACAGAGGCAAAGCCTGAGGGGGAGGGTTAGTAGAGAATGGCTGGAGAGGACTGAGATGATGGTCCGGATGACATGGCTTTCCTTCCCATCCAGGCCCAGGGATGGGGCTCCTGGATACCTGACAGCTCCTCATCCCTCTCCTTTTAGGCCCTCCCACATCTCAGGGGGGTGCTCCTTTCCCCAAAGGGTCAGCACGATGAGGACAAGAATGGCATATTTTCAGATTGAGGATACAGAGACTGCAGACTGTCTCTTCTGTCAAAGATGATGTTTCTTTGAGAATGCTCACAAACCCATAGACAAGCCATCTCCCTTTCAACATAAGACCCCTCTCCCCTCATTCCCAGCCCCAAGTCTCTCCTTCAGCAACAGGTTATGATTTCCGGAAGGGACAAAAAGAGTATACAGGGGGGTGGGGCCAGCTTGGCTCCTGGGTGTTCCTCTACTCCCAAATGCTACACGGCAATGTCTGAGTAGACCTTCTCAGGGTTACCTACTATCAGCTGCACTGTCCATTAACATCCCTTGTGCTCTTGCTTCCTCTGCTGCTAACACTGGGAGATCCCCAAAGCCTCTCTCCCTACAGGCTCTGAATCAGACCACTCAGCACAAGGTCAACTCGTGGCAATAAAGGGGACTGCATCCCTCCCTGCTGACCACTATTCCCATCTGCTTGGAGAGGAAGCTAGCAAGTCTGTCTGCCATCTCGATAGCTCCAGTACTATTGCCCCATTTACCATCACTTCTTTCTGGGCCCCTCCAGCCAGGTCATCTTGTCATGTTCTTCAGCAAAGACTGCCATGTCACATGCAGTTTTATTTCCCACCTTAATACTAATGCCCACTGACTTGAGCAGATTGGTTTCTTGCACGCGTCTTCTTTTCCCTCTATACTCTCCCCATAACAGAACTTCTGTGAGGTGACCACTTAGGCCTTCAGAGGGCCCCAGAATGTAGAGTAAAGGGCAAGGTAGGACAATAGGCCTTAGAGAAAAGGAGAAGCAGTTTATGTCCCATTACTCCACCCGCAGGAAGCCCGGCTTCAAAAAGGACTCCTCCCTTATAATGCTGTTTCTCCCAGTCTTGGAGGAAGCCTTGGTTCCACTTCCCTAGCACCCTGAACTGCAATGTCATGTTCATGGGTATCACACTACAGGGCTCCTTCATCACAGTTGCTCCTTAGACAAAGTCACCTGGACTAGAAAGATAGGCCCTGGGCAAGCCCATCAGACACACCCTGATCCTTTGATGTTCACCAGGCCAGGCTGATGTAGCCTTTGGCAATGTACCTTGTCTGAACTTCCAGGGAAAGCCTTCCAAATGGACAGCTGTTCCTTAAAAGGTGGAAACCCTGGGTTATGCCCTCCCTCAAGCCACCAGCATTGCCCAACTTCCTCTCTCTCCTCCACCCAGCTTTCTAATCTTGAGGTTAGTTTTGTCCTTTTCCTTTTAGTAATATATAGCAACTTTTCTCTGAAGATCACAAGATACAAGGCAGGGTGGCAGGTGGTGCGGAGACTGGAACCTTCCATTATTCAGCTCTGTTCGTGTCCCAGAGCCCAATTCCCGTAAGTGAAGCCCTTGCCAAAGCCTAGTACTGCCAGGCCTGCTGCTTCTCCCTCCCAAACATCCTTTCATCCCCATCTTTTGTTCTATTTCCACAGCAAATGCCCTGCCTAGAGAGCACTTATGGTCAGTGATCTCAACGGAAGACTCAATCCTGGACAAGCCCCTCGTACATATACATCCTGGACAAGCCCCTTTGCTCTATCTTAGACCAGACTCATCTGGTCTGGGAAGGGGCCATAGCTCTCGGCACTCTTCATTCTGGGCATGTTACAGGAGAACATTCTATGTCACAGTCTAAGAAAAAAAAACTCAGCCAAAGGAAAAGCAAGAACAAAGAAGGGAAGAAAGAATGAGGGAAAAGAGAGAAGGAATGATAAAGATGGCAGAAATGTGGAAAAAGAAGAGTCCTCAGTTCAAATGAGCATATCTTGATTTATGCAGGTTTTTTGTGTGGAAAATATGAATTGACTCTAAGGGCAAATTAGGAAATTATTATTCATTTTACAGAAGAAACTGGCATCAGATTCCTTTAAATAGCAGTCTCTGCTAGTACATTTAAAATAGGATTCAGTTTACAGAAGTGTGATTTATACAAAACCACATCTGTTACATAAAGCTCAGAAAAAAAGCTCTCCTCCCATGTCTTGCTAACTATAGAACTGGTCCAGTACAGATGGTCACCTATTTTCTTCCAAAAGATATCCAGCCCTGCTCTCTCACCTGTTTTTGTTTTACCCTGATCATGACTAAGAGATTCTTAGGGGCCACCCACATTCCTGCTGGTCTTCCCTAAACTAAGCGAACAACCTCTCTGAATTCTTTTCATAGTCATTCATTCATTCATTCAACATGTACATATTTCTGGAAGGCTCATCCTATGCTGGTGCTGCTTTAAGAATTCAACAGTGAACAGAAATGACAAGTCTCTGCCCTTGTCGTTGGGTGTTATATTTTAGCAGGGGAGAGAGACAATAAATAAATAAATAAAATATATGATAGTCAGATGGTGACGGGTGCTATGGAAGAAAAATAAGGCTGAGAATGGGACTGGGTATTCTAGGCAGCATCATAACCTTACAAAGGGCCACCAGAAAGGGCTGTACTGAGGTGACAAGAGAAACACAGGCCTTAGAGTGATGAGGAGGCAAACCTGGCAAACACCTGGAAGAAGAGTTCCAGGCAGAGGAGCCAGAAGTGCTGATACTGAGCAGGAACCCACCTGGCAGGTACCAGGAACAGCCGGGGGCTTAGGGCGGCTGGAGCCAGAGGTCAGGGCTGGGAAAGGCCAAATCCCAGTGGGCCATAGTAAGGTCTTTGTGCAGATCAAGACAGGGGACACTTCAAGTTTTAAGCAAAGGGATGATACGATCTGACTCAGTGTTTCAAAGGATCCCGCTGCTATTGTGCTGGGAACCGATTGCTGGGACAAGTGTGGACGCAGGAACCACAACAAAGACACTGCTACATTAATTCAGGCCAGCGATGAAGAGGGGAGCAGAGGAGGTGCTGAGACATGACCGGACTCAGGATTTATTCTGAAGGTAGACCTAACAGGATTTGCTGATGTTTGAGATGTGGGGTGTGAGGAAGGAAGGAATCCAGGATGACACCACAATTATGTGCCAGAGCAACTAGAAGGGTTGAATTGCCATTTACAAGATGGAGAAAGCTGTGAGAGGAGGTTTGGAGTGGGGGAGACAGGATTATGTTTTGGGACATGGTAAACATGAGGTGCCAATCAAACATGCCAATGAAGCTACAAAGGGTTAGTGGATGTGCAAGTGTGGGATGCAGAAGAGGTCTAAGCCAGATTTATAAATGTAGTAGTCACCAGCACGCAGATGGGATTTAAGAACAAGTAAGAGCACCAGAGACTGAGTGGAGATGGGAAGTCTGGGGACACCATAACATTAAAGAAAGACAGGAGGGAACCAGTGATAGGAAAGGAAAGGAGGCAGCCTTGAGGTAGGAGAAAGACAGGGGAGTGTGGTGTCCCGTGGAAGCCACTCGAAAAAATGTGTTTCAATGGGGAGTGCTAGGTGTGCTGAAGGCTGCAGACAGTTCAGGTAGGTAGGATGAAAGCAGAAAACTGGCCATGGATTGAACATTATGTTTGTGACCTTCACCAGGGCTGCTGCGGTCAGGTGGAAGGAGGGAAGCCCCCTCTCTGATCGAAGATCCATGAGAGAAATGGCAGACAGAAGTTGAAGGCAAGTGCTTCGAGGTATATCTGCTGTTAAGAGGGCCAGAGGAAGAAGGCAGAGCTGGAGGGAGGCAAGGCCAAAGCTTTCTTCTTTCAAATGAGAGACACCATTATGTGTTGGCATATATGTGAGGGGAGAGGGAGATTGTCACCTAGATGTGCCATCTAGTGCCAGACCTCACACAGGATGGACAGGTATGGTGTATATGCAGGTAAGGGCTGGGCCAGTTTTCCTGGGATTGTATCTCTTCATGGTGAAATAGAAAGCAAGGGCCTGGGCCAGGAGCAGGAGATGAGGGGAGTGAATACACAGGGCCAGCAGCTGCACTCAGGGCCCACACAAGTGCTACTTGGAGAAGGTTGTCCAGCCAGCTTCTGTACCTCTTCCCCAGTCCAGGTTCCCTGGCCCTTCCCTTGTCCTCAAATTAGCTCTCCTCCTTTTTCCCAGTGACTTTCTGGCTTTTAAGTGCTTGGATCCCTGTGATTGAATCAATACTCAAATATACCTAGGCACTTTTGTGACCTTGTTGTTCAAGACCTTTTAGGGAGAGAAGAGATGGAACTGACTGGTGCTTGCTTAGGGAAAACCGTCATCAGAACCTTGGCAGCAGGGTGTATGTGTGTGTGAGTGTGTGTATGTGTGCACACATGCATGTCCACGTGTGTTAGGGGGATGAGAAGTCTGGGGGGAAGTGGAGAAAATACAACAGCAAAACATTCAGGTTCTCTCCTCGGTTCTCTGAACACTTTCCCCACCCTGCCCTTTTTGGGTCTCGATTTCTTGACCTAAAACACAGACTGAACCGCCTCCACTTCCCTGAGGTTCAGGCTCCAATCCAGTTAACCTCCGTTGGTTTGTAATTCATTCCCATACATTCCTTCATTTAACCATCACAGCAACAGTGGGACTAGTAACTCCAGACGGGGAAACTGAGACTCAGGACAATTACCTGACTTACCTACCTAGTCATGACATCTGGCTAGCGGGATGACCCAGCTGGCAAATAGCAGAGCTGGAAGCTGAACCAATCTCACTCCATGTCCAAAAACTCTAGGTATACCCTTCTTGGGCTGGGAAGAATAATTCAGACTCATTTCCACTGACCAGAACACACACATCAATGCCAAGCCCTTGGTTTCAAGAACTGACATCTTGTTAAGATACTAACAAAGTACAGGCCTCACTGACCTCAGGTTAGAGCCAGAGAAGAGAGTGAGTGAGCAATGCAAGCTCCGGTCACCCCATGGAGGAAGTGGAATGTACCACCAGGCAGGCAGGGCCCTGAGGGACACTCCCTGCTCTGAACTGAGGGAGTGAGAACAAGCTGGGGAGGATTTGCTAAATAGTTCTCTGAAGTGGAGGGGCTGTTGCTAATTCCGGAGATGGATTTCATCATCAGCTATAAGGATGTGATGTTATTTCCTCAGAAAGCAAAGCCACCAGCAATTCTCGCTTCTGTCCCAAAGGGTAAAAAAAGTCGTGAGATTCAGGAGAAGTGCAGGAGTCATCCACAGGGCCCCAGACAGGATAACCCATCCAGACCTCCAGGCCTGACTGCCCACTGGTCTCTCAGCTCCTGGTGGCCACATTACCAGACACCTCTTACTATAGCATAGTTCTAACCATGTCAGAAATGTCCGAGGCTCACGGCTACACATGGGGAAACTACTCCACTCCCTGGTCTGGTGCTCAAGGCTTGTGTATCTGGCTCCCACTGGCCTTTCAGCCTTCAAACTCATTCCTGTTCTCAGTACTCTTTCCCAAACAAGTGGCCCTCATGCCTTTGCTTCATGCACCTTCTAACCTATATTACCATCCTCCCCAAAACATCTCCATTTATTTAAGTCCTATCATTCAGTTATTCACAATTTTATTCATTAACTAAATTCATCCATCAAACATATATACTCCATATCCATACACATGTGTACTGAGCACCTGTGGCCAAGTGCTGCTTTACGTCAAGCCACAGATGAGTAAGACACAGTCCTGGTTTCCAACACAGCTGTCTAGACGGGAAGAGAGATGATGGCACTGTGTGTGCACAGCATGTCAGAGGAGATAATGGTGGGTAAGGAGTGTTATAGGGGCCTGGGGGGTGGTGGGTATCTACCTAAGGCTGAAGGGTCAATGATGGCCACCTGGAGTAAGAATCACCTAACCAGATGAGAAGTGAGCCCGGGAAAGGCCAGCAAGGGCATTCAGGTTGAGAGGACAGCATGACAAAGGCACAAAGGTGAACACAAAGGCATTTTCAGTGTGGGCGGAAACAGCTGTCACTGTTCCTCCAGTGTGGAAAAGCAAAGAAGGGGTGTTACGATTTGAATATTTGTGTCCCCTCCAAAATGCATGACGAATGCATTCATCCTTGTGATGGTGGTATTAGGTTGGGGCCTTTGGAGAAGTGATTAAGTCATGAGGGCTCTGCCCTCATTAGTGGGACAAACGCCCTTATAAAACAGGCTCCAGGCCAGGCACCATGGCTCACATCTGTAATCCTAACACTTTGAGAGGCCAAAGCAGGTGGATTGCTTGTGCTCAGGAGTTCTAGACCAGCCTGAGCAAGAGTGAGACCCCATCTCTACTAAAAGTAGAAGAAAAAAACCCCAAAAAACCCTAGCCAGGCATTGTGGCTGGCATCTGTAGTCCCAGCTACTCCACAGGCTGAGATAAGAGGATCCCTTGATTGTAAGAGTTTGAGGTTGCTGTGAGCTATGATGCCATAACACTTTACCCAGGGCAAAAGGGTGAGGATTTGTTTAAAAAAATAGGGGCGGCGCTTGTGGCTCAATGGACTAGGGCGCTGGCCCCATATGCCAGAGGTTGTGGGTTCGAACCCAGCCCCAGCCAAAAAAAAAAAAAAAGAAAAAGAAAGAAAGAAAGAAAAAAGAGGCTCCAAATAGCTGTCCGGCCCTTCCATGTACTTTTGCCATGAGAGGACACAGCATTCATCTCTTTGCTTTTCTTTGTAATGGGAGAATGCTGTAAAAATGCCATCTATGGAATAGACCTTCACCAGACCTGCTGGCACTGGGGTCATAGACTTTTTGGTCTCTAGAACCGTGAAAAACAATGCCTACTATTTATAAATTCCTCAGTCCAAGGTATTTTGTTATAGCAGCAGAAACTAAGATGGGGGCAGGACCTGGAGAGCCCAGTTTATAGGGATATAGGGCAACAGTTTCAAGAATCTTCCATCTTCCCCTATATTCACTACCTGGCTCAAAATTCATCAATACAAAGAATTCTTAAGAGGTAAAACCTTAATACCTAAGCCCTTAAAGTATAAAGAAGTGAACAGATAAATACTCTTAAATGTATGTACAAGGATCTTACTTCAACAGAAACTGTATTAATAGAGGACTGATTACAATGCAATAATATATAGCTTCTGCTTATCTGGAAGTACAACAGTACGTGCTAATATTTACAGAATGCTTGCTATGGGCCAGGCATTGATCCAAGCATTTTACGGACTTTTTTTTTTTTTAATTAAAAAAATTTTTTTGGACATCTTAACTCATCTGCTCTCACAATAATTTGATATGGAGGGTACTATGACTCTCCCCACTATACCAACCCCAGCACAGAGAACTTCGGTGATCTGCACATGTCAGTGAAGAGACAGATTTTGAACCCCAGGACCCCTAACCTTGACTATTTTGACATACTGTTTCTAGTCTATGGCACAGTAAAAACTAAAATAAAGGTCTACAAAACTATAACAGTATGGCCCCATTTTGTTTAAAGACTATACATACATATATATGTATACATATGTATTTGTCAAAGTATGTATGCTTATATTTGATTGAATCCATGAATATTTGGCTGTTTTTGGTTTATTAAAGACAGCACTTTCATGTGGTTTGATCTAGCACATGAGCAGGTGGGCAGGACACACACAACTCTGTCTCACATACACACAGAGGACAGTCTGTAAGCGTCTATACCAAATTACTAGCTGTAGTTTGAGATAGGGAGAAAATGCTTGACCTTCATTTTATTTATACCTTTTCATATTTTCTGAAAAGTAGAAGTTTAACATTTTCTGTGTATTACCCATTTCCTCATTGCTGGGGCCAATGATCACAGCTATTTCACATCAAAATGTACTAAAGTGCAGGAACTCCAGCACCTCTCAATGACAGCATTGGGCCAACAAACTCAGAGCTGACTCTCCTCTGGAGCTCAGAAGCCAAAGTGTGGGCAAAAGGCTGCCATAGGGAAAGCCCAGAACCCAAAGTGAAGAGTCCTGTGTGATTTGATTTCTCTGAGCCTCAGTCTCTCCAGCATGAACGTGAGAGTAGGAATCACACTTTCTGGGAATTGGACAGGATATGAAGCAAAGCGCTCTGTCACCCCTCCCTCATCTGAGTTGATGACACTTGAGTAGGCTAAGAGGGCCTCCTTTAATGCTGATGGCACCAATCCATACCCAGGGCCATGCCCAGAGAATCATTCATTTGACACTTGGCTCCTTTAGTGGAGATTTGTTAGAAAGAACAGGCAGCACCTTCCCTGCATCTTCTAGGAAATCTGGCAGAAATGGATAAGGTTTCAGAGCTCTCTAGATCATCCAGCTACCTCTTGGATCCATAGACTGCAGGAAGATGGGGCCCAGGGACTCCAGCCACTCTCAGTACTGAGCCAGAGGCTGAAGGTAAGGTCCAAAATTTCAGCCAGACTATAAGCCACAAGAACAGACAACACATAGGGGTCCCAGAGCCCACTGGCAGCCAAGGAAATTCCCCTGTTGAGAATGACTGACCTGCCCCTCTGTCACAATTCTCATCCAAGCATCCCCAGGGCAATGTAGCCATTTCTGCACTCTCTACCTCCTTTTCCTTGATCACTCACCACCTTCCAAAAGTCTATGCAATTTAATCATTTACATTTATTCCTATTATCTATCCCTATCCACCCCAAGGAGCTCAGCTCCACAAAGCAGGGATCTTTGTTTTGTTCCATAATGGATCCCAATCCCAAGTGCTTAGGGCAGCAACTGATGTATGGAAAGCACCCTATAAATCTTTACCAAATGAATGAATGAATGATATGTCACCCTCCTCAGTCCATCTCCTGTACCCTTTGTCAGAATTAACCATTCCTGCAGGACTTTCCTTATATCTCTAATATTGTGCTAAACACACCGTATTATAATTATTAGGGGATTGCTTGTTTTTGAGATTTTGAGTCTTGCTCTGGTGCCCCAGGTAGAGTAGGGCAGTGTCATCATAGCTCATTGCAACCTCAAACTCCCAGGCTCAAATAATGTTCCTGCCTCAGCTTCTTGAGTAGCTGGGACTACAATATCCCATCACCATAACCAGCTTTTTTTTTTTTAGAGACAGAGTCTCACTTTATCGCCCTCAGTAGAGTGCCCTGGCATCACACTGCTCACAACAACCTCCAACTCCTGGGCTTAGGCAATTCTCTTGCCTCAGCCTCCTGAGTGGCTGGGACTACAGG
>NW_003852472.1:1974726-1977723 GCF_000181295.1 Otolemur garnettii | reverse complement strand
ACCCCACAGTTGTGGCTCTCAGACTGATCCTGGTACCAGGGAAGGCCATCTCCAGGCACTGAGGCCAGCATGGCACATCCACATCCAACTGTCAAATGGAAATAGCATCACTTACTGGCTCTCAGAGACTTGCAGATTATTTTTAACATGGGCCCTCAGACCTGTGCCTATGCTTCCCCTCCATGGCTCTGGTCCTGCTCCTAACAAACCGACTCAGCATTCATTCCCCCGGGCTGTCTCTTCAGGCCTGGGTGCAGAGCCTCCCTCTGAATGGCAATGTCTTCTTTCATATTTCAATCATTCATTCATTCAGCACCTACTGCGTGTTGTGTTTCCATTAATTGCTGTACCCTTTCCTAAAGCATAGCTCTTCAAGGAACTATTGAGTATAAAAGATTTGGATCCTGTGTCCAGAACTTTGTTAGCCTCACAGAGACTGGGACTGTGCCTACTCTTCTAGCATAAACCACAGGTACATTCTGAACAAACTCTGGAGTTTCAAGATCTTGTGCTTCTAATGTGCCTGGGAGGCTCCTACCTCCCTTACTTTTGGGGGGAACCCCTTCTGGTCTGTCCCCAGCTTGCTTTCTTTTTTCTTTTTGAGACAGAGTCTTATTATGTTGCTCTCGGTAGAGTGCCATGGCATCACAGCTCAAGGCAACCTCAAACTCTTGGGCTTAAGAGATTCTTTTGCCTCAGTCTCCCAAGTGGCTGGGACTACAGGTGCCTGCCACAATGCCCAGCTATTTTTTTGTTGTTGTAGTAGTTGTCATTGTTGTTTGGCCGGGTTCGAACCCGCCAGCTCTGGTGTATGTGGCTGGCACCCTAGCCACTGAGCTACAGGCAGGGAGCTGTCCTCAGCTTTCTCGTTGACACTCCTCTTCAAGTTGCCGGCTGATGAACCCCACCTCTTTTGTGTTGGCACACACCTTGCACATACCTTGTGTGTCTAACTGCCCACTAGACTGAACCTACTCAGTAGAGTAATCCTTCTGAAGGAAGCAACATTCTACCCTTTCTCCTAAAAATTAATTTTATTTGTTACCTAAACGAAGAAGCAAAAATAGCAATGATCGCAGCCATAGCTTACCTAGGCCCCTCCTATGTGCCAATCTGTGGACTTCAACCTATCTGAGATGAGGATGCTGGGCAGAGTGAGGTCTCTTGCCTATGATCCTAGCAAGTGGTGGCATCAGCACATGGCCTCTGTGACTCCAAAGCCCAGGCTCAGCACACAGAGCAGTCTCAGGACACAGAAGAAGCTTCCGAGTTCCCGGTGCACAGGGGACATGCCTGGAGTCCAGCCAGCTACTGTTCTACCATTCCTATTTACAAATACACCTCCCACCCCTAACCTTTCCTATCTGCCCATAGGAATCACCTCCAAATCAAGGATGCATTAGGGTACTAGAAAATCTAAAGACCTTGGATTTTTTTTTTTTTTTTAAAGACCCAATGGGGCTCAAGAAAGCATAAATTTTGTCTAGCTGCTGAAATCCTTTGGCTCAGAGACAGCTGTCAGACCACATGCCTGTCTGGCTTTGGACTAGGACCTCTGAGGGCAAAAGAGACAGGTAGAGAGGACACAGATACATACCTCAAGAAATCTTGCCAGAACAAGTTAAAAAAAAAAAAAAAAAGAAAGAAAGAAAGAAAGAAAGAAATCTTGCCAGAGAGGTAGACTTATCCCAACTACCCTGGAGGCTCAGGAGAGAGGATTACTTGAGACCAAGAGCCTGAGACCAGCCTAGGTAATACAGCAAGACTTCATCTCTAAAAAAAATCTGAGGCAGGGAGTGGTAGCTCATGCTTATAATCTTAGCACTCTGAGAGGCTGAGGCAGGAGCACTGTTTGAGCTCAGGACTTAAGACCAGCCTGAGCAAGAGCAAGACCCCATCTCCACTAAAAATAGAAACATGAGTTGGGATTTGTGGTGGGTACCTATAGTCCCAGTTACTCAGGAGGCTGAGATAAGTGGTTCACTTGAGCCCCAGAGTTTGAGGTTGCTGTGAACTAGGCTAACACCACAGCACTCTAGACTGGGGCAACAGAATGAGACTCTGTCTCAAAAAAACAAAAAAGATTCATGAGGAAACCTTCCAGTTTAAAAAACAGCTCTATAGATGATTTATGAGATACATGGTCCATACATATATGGCCATTAATCCCTACCCCTAGATCTTCTCCCTTAGGGGACCTAGAAAGAGAGATGAGCTGGTGTCCATTCTAGAATCCAGTCACTAAATCTTTTTCCTTACCTTTGATTCATTTTGTCACCATAGTGTATATCGGGAGAATAGAGCACAGGTTCCACCCTTTGTATAAGATCCTGGGCATCACTTTTCTGAACTCCAATATTCTCATCTATAAAATGTGGCTGATTATTTCTGCTTTCTTCCCCAGAATTGTGGCAAGAACAGGTGTGAAATGCTTTGTACATGGTAAAGCACCATGCAAATAGACACTGTTACATAAACTACATGTTCTTTTGTAAGAATTGATAGTGTCGACAAGTTATAGTACCAGGCATTTTCTGTGTTCAGTGAAGGCACAGGGGCCACCATCCATCCCTAAAAGGCATCTATCTGCATTTTATCTCTGAGTGCAGGGTTAAACCAGCTCTCCCTTGGGCGGATATCTGAGGTCATCAAAAATTCATTGGTTGCAGCAGCTGGTGAATCCACTCTCTCCGGTCATTTGTACCCTCATTCAGAAAGATAACTAGGCCTGGGAGAACTGGTCCCAAGAGTAGTCAACTGAAATATAGCCAATGTGAGCTCTTCAAATCAATAAAAAAATTAAAGGGTATGGAAGGAATCAGAGCCACCCTAGGACCAGATGAGACCGGAGATCATTATCAGAATAGCCACCATGTATGAACTTACTAGTTCAAGTCCTATGCCTTAAAAGAATTATTTCCTATGAGTGCCAGGAGTTTGAGACCATCCTGGACAATAGTGAAACCCCCATCTACAAAAAAAAAAAAAAAAAAAAAA
>NW_003852472.1:1971484-1974592 GCF_000181295.1 Otolemur garnettii | reverse complement strand
AAAAAAAAAAAAAAAAAAAAATTATTTCCACCCTTCTCTATTATTATGCTCATGTCACAGATAAGGCTAAGAGGATAAGTAAAAAACTTGCTCAAAATCACATAGACGGTCAGGTCAACTATAATCTGCTTTCTCTCTCTTTTTTTTTTAAGACACAGAGTCTCACTTTATCACCCTTGGTAGAGCTGTAGAGTCCCAGCTCATAGCAACCTCCAACTCCTGGGCTTAGGCAATTCTCTTGCCTCCACCTCCCAATTGCAGTTTGGCCAGGGTTGGGTTTGAACCTGCCACCCTCAGCATATGGGGCTGGTGCCCTACCCACTGAGCCATAGATGCTGCCCAATCTGCTTTTTCTCATTCTGATAAAAGAAATTCCTAAGGCTGATAATGAACCCTGTCAAAGATGTGGCTGTTGCTGGGTTTGAAGTCAACCCTGGAACCAAAGGCCCCCAGAATGGGCACTTCAAACCAGAGATGGGGATTTAATGGTCAGAAAAGAAAGCAACTTCGGCCTTCTTGGTCTTCTATGGGAATGGGAAGCAGGTGCCAATTCCCCAGAGTGGGTAAGGTTCTTGCCACACAGTCCAGGGTCTGTGCTCTTTACAAAGAACTGAGGACAATTGTTTCTGGGCTAGGCGCTTGGCTGCTCAATGATTAATGAGAATCTAATATCACCTTTGTCTAGACCCCAAGTTAAAAGAAAAATAGGCTATAAATACACCTCTCCATTGCTCAGAATTCTTCAGAAGTCATCCAAGGTCTATAGGCCAGGACCAGAACATCTTGGCTGGCATTCAAGGCCTTCCTAGTCTGGCCCCAACCATCTTGATATTTCCTGATCTCAAACCTGTGTACCAGCCAAATGTCCTCAGCCTCACCCAGTGGGTTCACCCACTCGTCTTCCTGCCATTCTTCAACAGTCAATGCCAACTCCACCCAGCCTTCAAGAGCTAATATAGGTCTTGCCCTCCATCTAAACTTTGTGGTCCAGTCTCTTCTCAGACTCCCATGGCTCTCAGAGCTGAGATCCTCTGATCTGGGCCTGCACTGGTCAGGTTGATTGTTGAGTTGAGTGAGGCATCTCTTTGGATGCCTCGCTTAGATGCTAAGAGCCCCAAGAAGCAAGGAGGCCTTAAGTTATATATACCTTAAGATATATATATATATATTTATTTTATTTATTTATTTATTTATTTATTTATTTATTTTGTGTCCTTTAAACCAGCACTTGCTGTGGAAATGACAGGAATTAAATAAGCAGGTGGATGGTCTTCACAGGCCAGGCCTTGTAGGGTACCTGCCAGAGGTAAGCTCAGGGATGATTTGGTTCAGTGTCCATAGGATAGAGCTTCAGGTCTCCCACACACCCCACACTGGTGACTCTTTAGTCTTGCTCAGACACCTGTAGGAAGGAGCTAGCTATTTTCAGTTTTCCACATCTCCACCCCCAAAGCTACAAAGGATTTGACGGGGAGTTCTAGTAGTTGCCCAAAGAAAGTGAGCTTTCATGGTATACAGATAGGGAGTGGTGGTCCAGTCTTTCGGCATGGCCCAAGCATAGACAAGTAGGAGCCCATGAGGCCCCTGGCACAGCCCTAAACCCCAAGGGTAGTGTTCAGTCTGAGACTGGTTCAAGCCATATAAAGAGACCTCTCACCTGTCATCTGCTCCCACTCCACTGTCCCCTAGTCAAGACAGAATACCAAAAGCAGTTTGGGCAAAAAAATGTACCTGCCTTCTCTGTAGGGATGATTGCCTCAAAAAGGCACCTTCTGGGGAAAAACTAGCCAATTATTGTACAAGATGAACTTGAGGGGGTTCTTTCTGCCTTTCCCTGGTACATCTCATCTCTAAATACAGACAAACCCAAACCCTCTGCCCTCACCCACACAAACAGCCCACACAACCCCTTTCCTCAGAAGCCCTGGACCCCCTCTGACCATCCCCACCCTACCTAGTCCCATCAGTAAAGACCAAGCCTGATACACAGGACCTTGAGGTCTACAAGGCTGGGGAGTGCAGATGGTATCCCGGTCTAGAATCAGAGTCAGGGTAGTTATGATCTCAAAAGCATCCTTAAATCTCCTTTCCGAATGGGAGTCAATATAGATTCTTGGGAAAACCTGCAGTTTCCAGGTCTTCCACCTCTCCCTGAGACCCCCTCCCTTCAGAATCCCCCAAATCACATCCTACTACCTGCTGAGCTGAGAAAACTGTTCCTAGATCTCAGTCAATGAACAGTAATTTCTTCAGCTCTTATGGTGTTGGGGTGGAGAGCTACCCTGGGGGAGGGCATAGACCCCTTCAGGGAAGCCCTGCTCTAAAGGAAATGAGGAGTCAGATGCTTAAGAGGCCAAGGTGTTTGCTCCTTGGGCTCACTGAAGCTGAGTTCACAAACGGTCAATCCAGAACATCCCCTCGTTTATGCCAAGGATTCTATTGCTGCCCCCTCACTTTGTAGCATGGTTAGAAGAGGAGCTTCTCACTGTCCTCCAAGGGCCACCCACCAGTGCCTCTGTGCCCGCTGGCTCTGCCTTATAAATCTTCCCATAGGTTTCAAGTAGGTGTGCGGGTGGGGGGCTCTGGAGGGAAAAGGACAAGCCCTTCCCACAGCCTCATCCCTCCCCCACCAGATAGGTTTCCCAAATTGGGAGGCGAGCGCGACATCCCTCTCCCTGGAGTCTAGCAAGATCTCTTGAGCAGCCCTGGCGGCAGCGCGGCGGGAAACCGGGAGCCCATCCCGGCCGGCCAGCCGCCTCCAGAATCCTGGCCCGGCTCCCTTCTCCAGCACGTCTGGAGTTGGGGCCAACAGGCAGGATCAACAATCCAGAAACTTTCAATGGATCACGCCGACTAGGACGGGAAAGGGAAGACAGACGGCGGTGGGGTGGGGGTGGGGGCATGCTCCCGGCAGAGCCCCTTCTCTCACTTACCATCTTGTTCACATCCATGACCGAGGCTGCAGGGCACCCCCCCCACCCCTCGAGATCCCGCTTCCCCTAAAGCTGCTCCCGGCTAATTCCGCCCCGAGGGTGCCATGCTGCGGGGAGGGCAGCCAGAGGGGGCCCCCGCAGACCCGGGCAGGCGGCAGCAGAGACGGCGGCACGG
>NW_003852472.1:1965021-1971266 GCF_000181295.1 Otolemur garnettii | reverse complement strand
CCCCCGGCGCGCGGCGAGGGTGTGATTTGAATAACAAAAGGTCGCTTCTCTCTGAGGCAGAGCGGCTGGGAGCGCCGAGCCAGGAGCACGAGGCTGCCGGGCCTGCCTGGAAGAGAGAGTGAGTGAGTGTGTGTGCGTGTGTCCCTGTGTGTGTCCCTGTGTGTGTCCCTCTATGTGCGCGCGCCTGTGTGTGTGTGCGCGCGCGCGCGCGCGGGTTTTGGTGGTGGGATCAGTGGGACTCAGGAAGTGAGGAGGGAGGCGGCTGGAAAGGAGGAGGAGGTGGGGGCACTTGGAGCGCACATTCCAATGGGGGCAGGGGGTCCACTTGGCTTCTCCGCATTTGGCTACACTGGACAAGGGGAATTCAAAGCCAGTTAACCTCTAGCGGCTAATCCGAAGGGGCCTCCCAAATGAGTCTAGGGTCTCTAAACTGATGGGCAATTAGAAGGAAGTGGAACAGGTTTCTCCAGGAAGGTTCTGACTCCCCCTCCCATCCCCACCCGGTAGTCCCCAAGTGAGCTACAGCTGGCCCTTCCTGGAGTGAGGGAAATTAGCTCAATGGCTTCTAAGCGAAGTCTCCCCAGAGCCTGGAGCTCCTTTCAAATTGGAATCCCCAGTCTCCCATTCCTTATTGGAAGTACAGATGGCCCTCAAAGAAATGTGAGGCAAACATTCCTCACTGCAGGAGACACAGCTGGTGGCCAGAAAAGGGCTCCTGGCAAATGGTTCTCTGGGGCAAGGTCTCCAGAAAAACCCTGGCCTTCCAAGCCTAGAGTTTCAGTACAGGCTGCCTCCCTAATTTAGGTGAGCAGTAAATTTGGGTGCAGCAGAGTCAGCAGGGACCTGACAGTCCTCTTAGACCAACTCCACTTTATTATTTTTTGTTTGTTTTGGGTTTTTTTGAGAGACAGAGTCTCAATTTATTGCCCTGGGTAGAGTGCCGTGGCGTCACAGCTCGAAGCAACCTCCAACTCCTGGGTTTAGGCGATTCTCTTGCCTCAGCCTCCCGAGTAGCTGAGACTACAGGAGCTCCCCACAATGCCTGGCTTTTTTTGTTGTTGCAGTTCGGGAGGCGGGGTTTGAACCCACCACCATTGATATATGGGGCTGGTGCCCTACTCGCTGAGCCACAGGCACCGCCGGACCAACTCCACTTTACATAGAGAGGAAACAGGCCCTGAGAAGAACTGTGCTTTGTCCCAGTTCACACACCTGGCAGGGACTGGGAATGAGGGAGACCTCAGTAAGGACAATGGTTCAAACCCAAAGGAGTTTCCCAAGCTGCTGGGGCAGCCCCGCAGTACTGGTTTAAAAATCCTTCAAAAGAACAGGTGATGGGACCCACCCACAGCCACAAGGTCAACCTAAGTACCCAACTGAAGGGATAGAGAAGGCAGGGTGGGGCAAGTCTCCCATACTGGCCCCAGGGCCTGCTGGGCTGAAGAGGACTGCCCCTCCCCTCCAAATCTGAGTCTTTATCTATAAAATTGGGATATTTCTCTGCCTGCCTTCAGGAGGAATGCGAGAATATGTGTACTGTGATATAAAAGCAAAATAAGGGGCTTGGTGACCTTAGGTCAGTGCTTAGGGCGCTGGCCACATGCACCAGGATGGTGGGTTTGAACCTGGCCCAGGCCTGCAGGCCTGCTAAACAACGACAACAACAAAATGGCCAGGCATTGTGGCAGGTGCCTGTAGTCCCAGCTACTTGGGAGGCCGAGGCAAAAGAATCACTTAAGCCCAAGAGTTTGAGGTTGCTGTGAGCTGTGACGTCACAGCATTCTACTGAGGGTAACATAGTCAGACTCTGTATCCAAAAAAAAAAAAAAGCAAAATGAGGGGCTCTCATTGTTTGGGAATTTGCATTTTATAGCACTGTCTGGAGCATGGTGGGGCCCCTCAGTTTCAGTAAGGGATCATTGGTCCCGGGTCTTTCTGTCTAATCCCAAATCTGGACTACAGACAGAATTGTTAGACTGACTACCCCCACTCCCATCCCAGGGCTGCCCCTAGCAAGCCCAGCTCTTCCTTTGCTGTGTCCCAGCCAGGGAGGTGAGGTAGGCTGTTTGAGTCTGTTCTAGTATGCTAGAGAGCAGTGGTTCTCAACCTTCCTGATGCCACGACACTTTAATACAGTTCCTCATGTTGTATTGACCCCCAACCATAAAATTATTTTTGTTGGTACTTCATAACTGTAATTTTGCTATTGTTATGAATCATAATGTAAATATCTGATATGCAGGATGTATTTAGGCAACTCCTATGAAAGGGTCCTTCGACACCCCAAAGGGGTTGCAACCCATAGGTTGAGAACTGCTGCACTAGAGTGAACCCCAGTATAGCAGGAGGCATGAGAGGAGCATGCCACCTGATTCCTCATCTTCCAACACTAACACCCCAGGGAGATCAGGGCAACATGGACCAGCAGGAGTCATCCAATGCAGAAGTGAGTTTTGGATTAACCGTTTGCTTGATCTAATGGACTCACTGTATTTTTTTCTTTTAAAAAGGGGGGGGGGATAGATTTTATATATATTTTTTAAATGTTATGAACCCTTAGGTCTGGGTTCTATAGATCAAGCTCTCGCAACAGAACTTGGCACCTGTGGCTCAAAAGAGTAGGGCACCGGCTCCATATCCTGGAGGTGGTGGGTTCAAACCCAGCCCTGGCCCAATAACTACAAAAAAAAAAAAAAAAAAGAACTTGGCACCTTACTTGGCAAAGCGCATTATCTCACCTATAGTGACACCCACCATCCAGGTGGATGGAACTCAAAAGGAAGTACCTTCCCAAACCCTACCTGCAGTAGGCTGAATAATGGCCCCCAGAGGTAGCCCTCGAACCTGTAAGGACATTGAGATGGGAAAGTAATGCTGGCCCTCAATGCAATCACATGTGTCCTTATAAGAGGTAGAGCTGACACACACAGAGGTGGCAAAGCAATGTGCCACAGAGATTGGGGTGATGCGGCCACAAATCAAAGAATGCTGGAAGCCAGGAGCTCCAAAAAGCAATGACTGGATTCTCCCCTTGGATCTTCAAATCAAAGAATGCTGGAAGCCAGGAGCTCCAAAAAGCAAGGACTGGATTCTCCCCTTGGATCTTAGGAATGGGAGCAGCCCTGTCGACACCTTTGATTTTGACCCAGTGACACTGAGTTTGGACTTCTAGCTTTTTAAAGTGTGAGAGAGCACACTTTGTTCTTTTAGCCATCCAAGTTTGTAGTAATTTGTTACTCAATTAAACTCTATTCAATTTAGTTTGGTTTTCTTTTAACTTTGTTACAGTTGCCACAGGAAATGAATACTCTGCCCAAAGGTCAGTGAATGTTGGCTTCACAGTCCAGATGGTGGCCTCAGAGCTGTCTGTAGGCTTTTGTAGGACTTCCTTGCCTAGGAGCTGACCATGTGACAGTAGAAGGAGAGGCCAGCCGGGAACAGGCCACTTTCCTACTCCATTTAGGGTGCTATCCTGCCAGCAGCCCATGAAAATTAAGCACACGCTTGCACATAAGCACCTATGTGCATCACACGGGGCACACACACACACACACCCAGAAAGAGCAAACAGCTTCTTCAGAAAGTCTGGGTTTCTCTGCCTTGGATAACCCCATCACCTGCTAGGCCCACCCAATACACAACATCTTTGGGTACCTGGCTTTGCTATTATGCTTCTCAGGTAGATGGGGTCTGACTCTGAGAGGGAGTGAAAAGGAGAGGCCTATTGGTCATTCCTCATTCTGGCGTGGTTCTGCTGTGATGCAGCCAGTCGCATCAGGCCATTGAGGAAAGATATTTCTAGCTGTATGGCTGCAATGAGACGCAATTTAAAATAAGCATGATCACTGTGAGGCTTTGGGCCATCTGGGCTCAGTTTGGGGGAGCCTCTTTGGAATAAATTGGATAGAAAGAGGAACCATAGTTTCAGAAAGAAGAACACTATGGACCTCAGGCTACTACTGTGTCCTCTGTTTATCACCTCCAGGCCATTCTACCCAACCACCTAGGCATCTCAAACTCAACAAGCTCAAAAATAAACTTTTCTTTTCCTAATTTTACCATCTATACTTTCTCTTATGTTTTTTGTCTCCACTAATGAATAGTTCCACCTCCACTTAGCTGCTCAAGCCAGAAACTTCAAAGTTCTCCATTGCCACCCCATCCCATCTAACCAGGCCCCATGTCCCAGCAATTCCTCCTTGCAAATAGCTTCCAACCTATGTCTTCTATCCTCCTGCCCTGGCCAAGACTTTCAGCAACAGCCTCCTACTAGGCACCCTGCCTCCAGTGTCTTCCTGTCCAACTGATGGTGCATATGTCTAATTATGATGCCCTACCCACCCCAAATTAAAAAAAAACAAAAAAACAACCTTCCATCATTCATTTGGTGGTACTCATGGGCCTTATCTCCCTCCACTTTAGTCACTTTAGTCTACCTTCTATCATCCTTTACCCCTCCTACCCACTGGACCATTCATCTGTACTCAGGATGGTCCTGGTATGCCCTTCCCACCTCCTCAGCTTAGAAGATTCTTCCCCCCGCCCCCTTTTTTTTTTTTTTTTTTTTTTTGAGCCAGAGTGTCACTTGGTCACCACAGCAACCCCAAACTCTTGGGTCAAGTATCTTGCCTCAGCCTCCCAAGTAGCTGGGACTACAGGCACCCACTACAATGCCCAGATATCTTTTAGAGACAGGGTCTCACTCTGGCTCAGGCTGGTCTCAAACATGTGATCTCAGGCAATCCACCCACCTGTCTCCCAAGTGTTAGAATTACAGGCATGAGCCACTGCACCCAGCCTCTTTCTCATTCTTAAAGACTAACTTCAAATGTCACCCTTCCCTATGCCCCTATGAAACCATCCCTGACCCATCTAGACATAGCTGGTCACTCAAGAGTCCTTTCTCATGATGGATAGCACTTGGGGATGGTATGATCTATGCCCTGGGCTCCCCTGCTCACTTGTGAGCAAGCTCAGGCCAAGCCTTAGCCTCACTGGCCTTTGCATCCATAGTGCCCTACCCAGTACTTCTCTGCCCCAGGGCTCTCTTTAAGCCTGCATTCCACACCTATGTCACTGCTTCACGTTTAACATCAGCTAAAAAGTACAGAGCAGCCCCAGAAACCTCCCTGACCTAATTAATCCTTGCAGAGTGTAATGGATGCATTTTAGCAGAAGCTGACACCTACTGGAGTGTTGGCATTCTGCAGCCCAGCCCTACAAACACCACACTGATAATTCTCACTGACAGGCTCTAGAGTCCTTCAGAGGAGTAAAAGCCCATTAATTCCCAGTAATGATGTTTAAGTCAAACAATATGCCCTACAAAAGGGCTTCATGTGATATATGTTACCATGCTATTAATAAGCATATGCAGAGGGCTATAATGTTTACAAAAGGCCTTTGTCCATTCAGGTAAGGCAGATAGACAGGTATTAATACTATGCTAGCTATGTTGCAGGTACCGTGAAAGAGTGAAGGACTGAGACCTGGGAAAGGCAATGGGCTGGAGAAGGCGAGTCCAAAGAGTCTTCAACTTTGCCTATAGTATTTTAATTTTTATAAGGAGAATGTAATAGAATGTTATTACTTGCATAATAATTATGGATATTAAAAGAAGAAAGTGTAGTTAGGCACTGGCACTAGACAGATCTCAAGTTGAATTCTGGCTCCATTTTTTTCTAGGTATGGGCAAGCTTCTTAACCTCTCTAAATTTCAGTGTTTTCTTTTCTTTCTCTTCTTTTCCTTTCTTACTTTTTTCTTTTCTTTTCTTATCCCTCCCTTCCTTTCTTGTATCTCTCTCTCCCTCCTTCTCCATTTTTTTTGTTTGTTTGTTTATTGAGGCAGAGTCTCACTTTGTCACCCTCGATAGGGACTGTGGTGTCATAGCTCATAGCAACCTTCAACTCTTGGGCTCAAGGGATTCTCTAGCCTCAACCTCCTGAATAGCTGAGCCTACAGGCACCCACCACAACACCTGGCTATTTTTTTTTTTTTTCTTTGTTTAGCAGGTCCGGGTCAGGTTCAAACCTACCAGCCCCAGAGCATGTGGCTGGCGCCCTAACCACTGAGCTACAGGTGCCCAGCCCTTCCTTTCCTTTTTTCCTTCCCTTTCTCTCTCTCTAAGGTTTTGTTTTGTCACCCAGGCTGGAGTGCAGTGGCGTGATTATGGCTCACTGCGACCTCAAACTCCTGGACTCAAGCAATCCTCCCATTTTGGCCTCAAAGTTCTGGGATTATAGGC
>NW_003852472.1:1957040-1964848 GCF_000181295.1 Otolemur garnettii | reverse complement strand
AAAGTATATAAAGTGCCAAGGCTGGCTCTCAGCCTTAACATATCTACCTCTTCATTTACTTGGTAGCTAGTTCTAGAAAAGTTATAAGTATTTTTTCAAAACTTAAACAGAAAAAGGATTAAAAAATCCAGATAACAGTAATCATTGTGATTAAGATGAAAGTGAATAAACAGGTTTTATAGGGGGGAAAAAAGGAACCAAAGTCACTGACTATGTCCCACTTAGTTGTAGTGGATACATGGGGTGGGGAACCTGCAGTCTGAAGGACACATGAGGTCCTCTAGATTCCCAAGTGCAGCCCCTCAAACAAATCCAAACTTGACAGAACAAATGCCTTTATTAAAGTTATTAGCTGAGTGATTTCTAACAGAGCCTTGACCAGGGTGAGAGAGAGCCCAGTAGGATCTGTGATCTCATGGCTTGAGCACAGAGTATTCTGGCCTTGGGCAAAAGGTGATGTTTTTCAACAAGTTCAAGAACCTTCACTTTGACTCCAATGGGAAAAGTCTTCTGCTGCCTCTCTTTCTAGGGGCATCACTACACCCAATTATTGAAAAGAAAAAAGCCTCAGGAAACACAAGAGTTCCTAGAACACCTGAGAGGCAGCACTGGGAAAGTGGCTCTGCTCTGGGGAAGGGACACTGGTGTCATGCTGTGAGAAATAACTACTGATGTTGACTGACCTGGCACCTGGCACCATGACAAGAACTTTATAAGAACTGTTTCTTTTACTTCCCCACAACCACCCTCTACAGTGTTACTATTATTATTCTTATTTTACAGATAAAGAAATGGAGGCCCAGAGAGGTTAAATGACTGGAGTGGAGGGAGGATTCCACAGCTAATAATCAGGGGAGCCAGGGTTGCACATAGGCAGTTTATTCCAGAGTCCTCATCCACAGGTTTCAAGTTGAAACCCACTCTGGTTTCAAGCTGCCTGTGGGAAACCTGCCCTCTCCAGGGGTAGTGGGCAGTTTAAACTATTATTTAATGTACATTTTCATTTATAGGATTGTTTTCCTTACCCTAAAAACTTGTTAGTTAATATGTACTCTGTAATTGTGAGTACACAGAATTGAGCTTCCCTAAGTGATATACAGAACTTCCCAGAGTCAGGTACTAGGGACCTGTGATTCCAAAGCAGGGCCTGCTAACTCATAGACTCTGCGGGTTTGCAAAGATGGGTTCTAAGAAACCACCCCTCTTACATAGTTTAAACATTTCCCCTGAACATAGTTTTCATCATCACACATTAAATAAACCTATGTTTTAGAGATACCTAGCATTATCCCAGGGTCTCAAATTCTGAAACTGAATTTAAAATAAATATTGACTATTAAACACCAAGTAGAAAAAAATAAATGACTGCAGCTTAGGCAGGAAGCTGCAGCAACAAAGACTCAGGCATGACTGAGAAATTCCCAGGCCAAAGGGAAATGGCATGAAAACTGGCAAGGAATGAAGGTGGGAAGCCCCAGAGTTAAGAAAGTGCTAGAAAGCAAAGTGAACTGCTAGGTAGGGACCAAAATTCCTTCCTGCTGTGATGCTCATAGGTTACATGTGGGCTCAGCGTCCACCTCAGCATTTTCTTAGCCAAAACCTTTCCGATCCCACCACTAAGAGCTGACCACTGGGATCTTCCTTTTGACCTTTTCGAGAATATCTTCAATTTTATATGGAATCCTAGTTATTTGTTTTCAATAAGCAAAACTGATTTCATAGGAACCGCTCAGAAATGTGCTGGTGACATGGTGACAATGATATGTGAAGCTCAGCAATGGTCTTGGGGAAGCCCAGGCTGGCCAAGGCATTTGGTGGCATGCACTTTCCCCACTTAGATGTTTGTGCTACCTCCTGGATCTCTGTGGACACACATTGTAAAACACAGACTCAGCTGTGTGGGTTGTCACGGCTGCCCCAGAAGCCTCCTCCTGTGCAGTCCTGAAGGATCAGATTGTCAGCAGCTTGACTCATCTGATCAGAGTCCTAAGCTGACACTAAAGGCAGCTGCTGAGTTTACAGGAGCCCTCGGTCCCCTGTTGATTGGCTGGGAGTCCCTCCTTGACTAGGCCAGCCACTCATATGTTGATGTTCCCATGAGAGACCCAACAGGAGTGTGGGTGGCAATCTCCATAAATCTCCATTATGAGCACCAAGCACAGTACCACCCAAATCCCAGCAAAGGCCACTCGGTAAAGACCTAGTCACTAAAGTATGAACACAATGATTGTATAGTTGAACCTGCATTAAACCCAGTAAATATGTGTACTCTGCTGAACAGGGTCCACAGGAGCAAGGCACTCACCTACAACTTGCCAGGGATCAAGCCAGATGCTCTGTGCATGCTGCCCTGTCTGATCTTCCCAGCAACACTCATAGATGTGGACACTGAGTTACAGAGAAGTTAGTGACCTGCCCAGATCTCACAGGAAGTAACTACTACCAGTCATCTGCCTGCCTCTTCCTCCCTCCCCCTCCCATAGCTGCTGTCCACCTTCCCCAGGGGTCAACTCAGCACAGGAAGGGCTTAGATCACTTTCAGCAATCAGTTTGTCTGCTCTTTTAAGAGCAAGGCCATCAGCTAGGACAAATTTGCCCCAGGGCACTCTCAAGGCACCAGCTGGGGATGTCAGAGCTTGCTCCTGGGAACCCTAAGAGCTGCAGCATACGCAAGTAACGTGATGAGGCTTGAAATGCCACTTAAAGCTGGGGAAAGACAAGTGCTTTGCAATCATCAGGCCCACTCCAAGATCAAGATCAATCCAAGAAGCATAGCCAGGGGCCCAGGAGTGCTGCTCACTACATAGGTGCCTAGAAGTACACCCTCCTAGTCAGGGAAAGGACTGAGGATCTCCTAGGAGGGAGAGCTGAGAGGTCCCCAGAACCCCTGTCACTATGGCATGGACACAAGGGTGCATAAGCCCATGTGACTTAGCCTCAGCCCTATCGTCTGTGAACCTGGAAATCTAGGATTCTGTTCCTAGACCTGCCTGCCAATGATTGCCTTTGGGATTTCAGCTGCTGAAGCTGCTCAGCCATCTCAGAAATGTGCTTCCTTTCAGAGGGAGGGATACATAGGAGGGTGAATGAGTGAATGGACAACAGTTTCAAATCAGGAGAAACCAGAAGAACTCACAGAGTTCTGGTATCACAAGGATAAGCCTGGCCAGGTGTGCAGGGCTGCTCTGAGGTCTGCCGGTCCTGTCAGCAGGGGGCGCATCAGCTGGGATATGGGCTGCCCCAGGCCCCCATTTAGGAAGGCACTCTGCACTGGTCAATATGGATGGAGCTGGGAAGGGGAGGCCAGGGACGGGGGCAGATCAAAGCACAGATTAAGGCTCAGAGAGGCTGTGCAGCAGGGCTGAGCATGAATGACAGTGTGACCAGGTATAAAACATGGCAGAACCATCTCATGGGGCAGAAACATGGGAAGGGTGAGGGGGTTCCAGCTTAGAGAAAAGTTCTAGCTAGAACATCTAAGTCCTCCCCTATAGGCAACAATAGGCAACAGAAAGCCAGCACAGGCCATGGTGCAGGAAGAGGTACCCAGCAAGCCAGCCAAAGACATGTTCAAGGGTAAAGCGGCCCTGGGTGCCTGTTGGCTTTTGGAGTTCCAGGCCAGGTTGGTTTAAGAGGTGGGGAGGGTCGTCTTGGGAATCCAGCCTCAGAGGGTGGCTTCTGCAGACCACCAGCCTGGAGACTGTCTCAGGCACAGCAGTGTTGGAAGCCTGCTGCTGGCAGTGGCATATGGGAGGCTCCAGAGAGGAGCAGGTCTGGGAGCTGCAGGTAGCCAGGAGTTGCAGAGGGAGCCAGGAGGACAGCAGCCTAAGTCAGGGCCATGACTTCAAGAAGGAAACAAGGGGAGAGATGAGATGTGTTGTAGAAAGGAAGAAGTGGCAGAGTCAGCCTGACCCTGCACCTGTGAAGAAGAGGAGTCATTCAAAGGAATTGGAAGGAATGAGGACAAGGGTCCCATCTGTCAGGACAGTGAGGGGAGACATGTGCTCCTACCAAGACAATCCACCTTGCCAGCTCTCCATCTGCTGAAGGAGGGACCATGGACACTGCAGCTTGGACAGGTTAGATCGAAGGACCAGATTTGGGAGTTACCTATGTCCATTGAGGAGGCTTGCTCAGTCACCAAGAACCCAAATCTTGGGCCCAGGTAAAAGCAGGAAGGTTTGTAGAAGATCAGCCATTCTCCCAGCTTTGGGCTACAGAGGACTTTTGTTTTTAATCCCTTTTGAATCTTAAATACAGCTTTCCCTTCAGGATTTTTAAGGGACATTTATTATAGAAAAGCACTTTGCAAACGTTTCTGGCCCTTGGAGTATGGCGTAAATCATTATTATTAGCAGTAGGTGCTACTTGCACGTTATTTACTAAGCACCTACTATGCATGGAATGCCTACCTGTGAATTTGAGACCTCAGAAATTAAGGAACAAAACAGAGAGTGGAGGAAAGCAGAGGTTGTTATTGCCAGCTGGGTTCTCTAACCCAGCAGCATGCTGCAATCTCTCGGGAAGCCCAGGCCTCACCCCAGGGGATCTGATGTAATCGGTCTGGGAACAGCCTGGGCATCAGAACGATAAAGTTCCCCCGGTGATTGTGACATGCAGCCAAGACCTGGGAACAACTTAACTCAAGAACCCCCACCCTGGTCCTGACTGAAGCCAAGGGGTGCAGGGGATGAGGAAGTGTGGCATTTCCCTTACTGCTGCTTCTATACTGAGAATTTGCAAGCTTCCACCTGGAATTTTCCATTCCTTGGCCATAGGCTTAGCATAAGTGGAGACTTCTGAACCTTTGCCCCTAGTAGATTTCTTTTCCCTTTTGATACTACCATTCCTCCATTTTAAAGCAGAGTGTCCATGGGCCCTTTCCACACATTTGACACCACAGGAGAAAGGGTAACTTCAAGCATGGCTGAGCTATGAAAGTTTTGAGATACACAAAAATCAAGAAACAACATCTGAGGAGACAAAAACAAATGAAGGCCTCCCAGCACCAGTGGTAAGCTAAGCAAGTTGAAACTTGGACAGGTGAATCAGAAAGGACGCTGTTAACTGTGTTTCTTGGAAGGGAAGTAACAGACCCTGAAAGTCTGTCTCAAAACTTTCCTAGTGGGCAGCACCTGTGGCTCAAAGGAGTAGGGCGCCAGCCCCATATGCCAGAGGCGGCGGGTTCAAACCCAGCCCTGGCCAGAAAAAAAACTGCAAAAAAAAAAAAAAAAAAAAAACTTTCCTAGTGACCCACGCATCTCTGGAATCTACATCCACTCTGCAAGATGGGTCCCCTAAGGAAGAAAATAGGTAGGTCTTAGGATGCTACATCTAGCTGGTGGGCTCTCAGCAGCAAAGATATATCAGATTCCTATAGCCTCTCTGGGCAGGCTGTGGGTGGCCAGAACGGTGGGGGCATATTAGAGGCACCAGGACAGATGGAAGCTACTCAGCCAAGTGTCTGAGTCAGCAAACAGCCTGGAAACCTCACTTGTGGGGTCCTAGGCTGCCACAGGTCTCTGCCCCTGCCCACCTGGCTTCACCATGTAGGCAGTCATTTGGAGAGCCCTCAAATGGGCCACCCTGGAAGCTACCAGCCTTATATTCAAAGAGGTTTTTCCCCTGCTTCTCCTTAAGAGGACAAATCCAGGAATCTGTCTCTGTCTAGTTATCTCTGAATCAAAGATGTGTCTCAGATGTGTGGACCAGGATGAGGACAAGAAGCACCAGCTCAGAGACTCCTACAGTGACTGAGCACTGGGCATCCCCGCCCCTGAGCAGGAGGCAGCCAGGCTAATTCCATGTTATTATGGCTTACAGGAAGCCAGCCTGGCCCAGCTGTCATCCAGCAGCAATTTATGGCCCTTAGGGGCAGAGGGAGGGAGAAGAGGGAAGAGAAAGGAAAACACAGCCCTTCCCCCCATCTAAAATTGATCCTGAGTTATTTTTAGGTGTGTATTCATCCTATATACTTCTTTTTAAGAGCCACAAAATGGACTTTGTACAAAAAACATTTAGCAAGGAGGCAGCTGCTCACGCAGGTGAATGGGGAGGGTGCACCTGGGAAGACTTGGCCTCCAGGAAGAAGAAGCAGGGTGAGAGGGTCAGTCAAGGACCCTTCACGCAGTGAAAATACCCTAGGATTCTGAAGGCAGAGTAGGGATGCTGAATAAGAGGCTTTTGCATTAAAGTCCACGTTCAAGTCCTACCTCCAACAATTCCTTACTGTATCACTTCTGGCAGGGTGCTGTGGACATCAGAGAAGATTCTGTGCTGGGCTGGAGCCCTACATGTGGCCTTGGGCAAGTCACTCAACACCTCCAACCCTGAGCCTCAGTTTCCCCATCTATAAACAATGCTAATAACAACTACTTTTTAGGGTTGTTTTGAGACTGAATGAGTCTCAAATATTGTCTGAGTCCACTTAACCTGAGGATCTAGACTAGGTGAAGTCACAGTGACACAAAGTGGATCAGATGTTACTTGGGGATGGGAGTAATGGGGAGGTGGGGGTTATTGCCTAATGAGTACAAGCTTTCTGCTTGAGGTAATGAAGAATTTGGGGAAGAGTGGTGATTGTCGTACAACATCGTAAATGTAATTAAACCACTGAATTGTACGCTTACAAATGGTTACAATGAAAAATTTTATGTCATATAGTATGTATTTTACCCCAGTTTTTTTTTTTTCTCCCCAGACAGGGTCTCACTCTGCCGCCCAGACTAGAATGTAGTACTGGGATCACAGCTCACTGTAGCCTCAAAATTCTGGGTTCAGGAGACTCCCCTCAGCCTCCAAAAGTACCAGAGACTACAGGTGCATACCACCATACTCAGCTAATTTTTTAAAAATATTTTGAAGAGTTAGGGTCTCACTATATTGCCCAGGCTGGTCTCAAACTCCTGGGCTCAAGTGATACCCCTGCTTGGCTCTCAAAGTGCTAAGATTAGGCATGAGCCAATATACCTGGCCCACAATTTTTAAAGCACAAACACAAGCACACGCGCACACACACACACACACACATGACAGCAGTTGTATAGAAGCAGACATGTGAGTTAATGAATAGAATAAATCTATGTGTTCATGGGAATTTAGTTTATGATAAAGGTGGCATTTCAGATTAGCAGGGAAAGGGCAGACTATTCAAGTGGCACCAATATAGAGGGGAAAGGTTCTCACCTCGAAGAAAAAAATATGCTAGCTAACTTAAGGAGCCAAATCTAAAAAGCAAAAGTATAAACCTCAGAACAAAATATAGAAAATCTGTTTACAACTATAGCATTGAGAATACCATCTTAAGATAGTAGATCATAAAAGCATAAAGGAAAACATTTACCCTGTAGTGATGCAGTTTTTGAAAGGGACAATCTGGCATAGTCTAATAAAATTTCAGATTCCTGTACAGCCTGACCCTTGGAATCTATATGAGAGAAATGCTCCAACAAGTGCATAATGAGCATTCTCTGAAGCACTGTACCCAAGGAAAAAGCAAACCAACTTGAATGTTCCAGAAAGTTGAAACAAACTAGGGCATGTTCATATTAGGAATACTCTGTGGTAATGAAAACTGATGTGGTTAATCTAAAAATGCTGACAGAGAAAAGTCTCAAAAACAAACAAATAAATGAATAAAAAAACATTCTACACCCTAGGATAGTCCTAAAGGATCTACTGGCTGGCTGGGCCAGGCACTTTCTCATTTTTGAAATAATTCTGGAGAGTGGAGAACACATCTACCCATGTGTTTCCATGACAGGTTTGCATGATACCATTTCTTTCTTTCTTTCTCTTTCTTTCTTTCT
>NW_003852472.1:1948239-1956794 GCF_000181295.1 Otolemur garnettii | reverse complement strand
AGCCACAATGCCCGGCTATTTGTTGGTTGGTTGCAGCCATCATTGTTGTTGGAGAGCCCGGGCTGGATTTGAACCTGCCAGCTCAGGTGTATGTGGCTGCTGCCTTAGCCGCTTGAGCCACAGGCGCCAAGCCAGCACGATGCCATTTCAAGAGCTGCCAGAACTGAGACAAGGGTTTGGAATGTCCTACTAGCATAGGGTGACCAGATGTCCCGCTTTCCAACAATTTGTCCTGCGGGACGTTTTAAAAAAGTCCCAATTTTTGGAAAGAATGCACGAATGGGCGGGAGAACAAGAAAGGAACATACGGTTTTGGTTGCCATGTGGCTATTTCGCCAGAATATGAGTTTTATATTATTTTTGTTAATTTTATAATGTTAAACTGTAATAATAACAAGTAATTGCTGAGAAGTGATTATCGAGAACTGCTTATCAAACTTTGCATTGTTGTCAGGCCCCGCCCTGCCCCCCCCATGTTGTCCCACCTTACTGATGTTAAAATCTGGTCACCCTATACTAGCAGCTACTTTTGGAGGCAGGAAAGGAAACACAGGTACAGCTGGGTTTGGGTACTGGTTTGCATGCAGTAGGGGCTGAGGGAGGGGAGGAGGCAGGGGAAACCATTAAAAACAGCAGGAAAGCAAGCTAAGGCAAGGCTCTGCTAAGGTCTGAGGGGCCATACTAAGTACAGTGAGATTCCAACAAATGGCCAGTCATTTACCACGTGGAGAGGCATCAGGTGATATCAACATATCCTCCAATACTGCTTTGGGTCATTTTGTCCCATTCTACTTCTGGCCAGTCCCCAGGTTGAAACTAGACCCCTCAGAGGATCCTATGTTACGGTGAACCAGGTTAATCCTGCAGATTGCTGAAGTCTGCAAAAGTGTTTGGCTTTGGCCCTACTGGGTATCTAGTGTCCCCCACATGGGTGCCCACCACACTCTACTAGCACTTTTCCAGCACCTTCCCAGAGCAGTATGGGGAGGAGATCCCTATCTTTCAACATCTATCATCATCTTTAATCCTCACAATGCTTTGTGTCAATTCCTTTCATTAGAAAGGTAAACTATGTGACCAAGGTCACACAACTAATGAGGATTAAGGCCAACAAGAGGATCAGACCCGAGTCTATTTACATAAAATTCAAGATCTTCACATTAGCTGGTGCTGCTGGGAAAGCATTTATGGAGCACCCACTACATGCTAGGATCTCTAGTAAGCATGCCAGAGGATGTAAAATAAGCCAAATCCTGATCTCAGGACAGCCAGCCTAAATACTAGCAAAGTATTTAGGACGTAGCGCATGGTAAAATGAGAACAACATCCTACTTGGTGAGAGAAGCATTATCAGAATGCTACAGAGGTTCAGAGCAGGGAGAAGATGTGACAAGGAGAGAGGATCAGTGAAAGACCATGAAGTCCAATCATGTTTGGGGCATGTCCAGAAAATAGTAAAAGCATGTGGTTTGTTGGTCTTCTTCCAGCTCTCTTTTCATGTGTCCTAAGGAATCCCTTATGCCATTTAAAAAAAAAAAAAGAAAGAAAGAAAAAAAGAAAAAAACACAAACAATACTGAAAACCAACAACCCTGGCAAACTAACACAAAGAACTCCCTTTTATCCTCAAAGTCTTTTCAGCACCCTCTCTCCATCTCTTTGTTTATTATTATAGACAATGGGGAAAGTGTACAGAGGAAAAAAGACCAAGGACAGAGCATCAGGGAAGGTCTACACTGAGGACTGGGGAGCCACTGCAGGACCTGAATAAAGAGCCAAAGACACCAGGCAGGAGAGATAAGGACTGTGGCAGGCCCTAAAAGAAGGGGGATCTGGGTCATGCAGAGGTCCCAAGGGTGAGAGGTAAGGGAAAGAAAAAGTCTGAAGAGTGTCAATGGGTTTCCATGCCATGTGGGGGAGCAGCCACAGCAGAGTCCGAATGTGTGACATGGAATGGCTGGGGGAAGTCGGTGGAGGGAGGCCGTGAGGCAGACTTCTCTTCGAAAAAGGCTGGTGTTGGAGGGCAGAGAATTACAGGAAGGTCTGAGGGCATGGAAAAATCCAGAGGAGGCAGCAGAGTTTTTATAGATGGGGAAGATTCGCACATGATGGCAGGCAGGAGGCATGGAATGAGTAAGGAGCTGCAATTAGAAGAAGGTGACTGAACAAGGTCTCTGAGCAGGGGATGGGCTCAGGGAATGAGTGGGTGGATGAGCCAGGGAGAGGAGAAGGGGAAGTGGAGCTATGTATATAATGATGAGGTCATAGTAGATGAAATCAGAGATGAAGAGGAGGATCACACTGGTGAGCCTCCACTTTTTAATATGACTAAGTGAATCAGGCATGATGACTAACACCTATAATCCAAGCAGTTTGGGAGGCCAAGACATGAGGATAGCTTGAGGCCAGGAGTTTGTGACCATCTTGGACAACATAACAAGATCCTTACCCTACAAAAATATTTTTAAAAAATTAGCTAGGCCTGGGGCGTTTGCCCATAGTCCCAGCTACTTGGGAGGCTGAGACAGGAGGATCACTTGAGCCCAGCAGTTTAAGGCTACTGTGAGCTATGATTACACCACTGCACTCTAGCCTGGTGACAGAGGCTGTTCCCCCCACAAAAAAAACCCCAAAATCAAACAAAAAAATATGACTAAGTTACCTGCTAAGAAGGAAGTAGAAAGGAGGAGGAAGGAAGAACCAGGAGAAAGTAGTGTCCTAGAAACTAAAGTGGGAAAAGGTTTTGGGAGCATAAGGAGTGGATGGTGAGAGGTGGAAGCCTTATAAAAGGAAAGGATGGAGAGAGGTGCCCTGGGAAAAGGCAGAGTAGGAAAGACAGGTTAGACACAGGGCCATGTTTATAGGCTGAGAAAAGGGATGACCACTGAAGATACAAGTGAGAATAAGGACTGTGACAGAGCAAGGTCTCAAAGAACACCAGTAGTACTAAGATCCCAGCAGGGTCTGCAGACTCACCACACCCACGCTTCATCTATGAAAATCCCCACATTTTTCCACATGAACTTGCTGCATGCCACGGTTACTATCTGGTATTTGCATGCCTGTGATTTCTGAATGTAACTACAAGGATTTACACTTATCCTGATTCCATTTCATAAACTGTCTTTATGAAATGGAATCTGTTCTGGTACAATGACCAAGAAAGCACTAAGCTCAGTAGGTGGGCGTTTGCCAATTTCCTTTTCGGTTCAGCTGCGTACCAGGTATGTGTCAGACTGTGTAAGAAGGTACTAAAACACTTGAAGGTGCTCTCAAGGTGTCTACAGTATAGTGAGGGAGGCAACCTCAAAGACAAATCATTTCAATACAGTTTCAATATCATAGCAAGTGCTCAAAAGGAAGATGTAAGACTTTTTCTATTGTCCCAGAATTGGCTGCTGGGACCCAAGCTGGGGACTGATTGGTGATATGTGTTCCACATTCTAAAGAAAGTCAACTTCCAGTCTGCTTCCTAGGAGGCAGCCAGACCACCAGTCTGCTCAGGCAACAACTTGGGTATGTGCAGAATGCTAGGATTGCCCAGAGGAGGAGGAAAGCCGTCCCCACAGGAGGCTCAGGGGCAGTGATACCTGAGCTGAGTTTTGAAAGACAAGCAGCAGCCACTGTGTAAACAACAAGCACGTTCTTGGAAGAAGTGGGGTAGGTGTACAGTAGGTTGGCATCACTAGGATATAAAGTCCAAGGCAAGGAAGGCTGGCAGGTGAGTGTGGAGGATAAAATCTAGAGTCATGGAAGAGACAGCCTTGGATGATAGGGCCATCCTAAAGGTCTGTCTTCGATGTGCTGGAAAAACTTTTACAACTTCTAGCTGCTTCTTCCCCAATCAGAAGATTCCTTACCCCCTGCTCCTACACCTACAGCAAATGAGACAGGCCAATGCATGAGGTAGAAGGATGGTTCAGGGTGTCTGGCAGCGGAAATGAGCAGATCTGAGTTTTTGATACTTCACAGGCCACTGTGCAGGGGACAACTCTGTAGAAGCACAGGTAGGAGAACAGGGATTAGTAAGGAGGCTCCTGGGGGGTCCAGGACTAACCTGGAGCAGAGGATGTAGGAAAGGGAGGAGCAAACAGAACTGGGGAATATTTAGGAGGTAAACCCCAGAGGGACTTGGTAATGGAGGGGTGTGAGTGCATAAAGGTAGGGAAGGAAGCACAAGGGGTAGGTGACTTCCAGCTTTCTGACTGAGGTAATCAGTAGAGCAATGCCCTATTCAGGCAAGATAGGATGGGATCTTGATAATGGGGGAGGCATAAGCTTTGATGGAAGGGAGATACTTTCCATTTTAACAGGTGGGAGGAGAAACTGATGAGTTTGGGTTCAGATACATTTAAAGGTCTGGTGGCAGGAAACAAAGGGCATTTCCATCTGAAGACTTTGGGTTTTTGTGCAATGGAAGAAGGGTGGAGTCGGAACTTGGAGAAGGGAGGTTTGAAACACTGACCATGAAGCAAGGTGTGGATGTAGGGGGCACATAAAAGGACCACCAAGCAGTGAAGGCCCAGTGCAATATGAAGGCCATTTTGTCTTTTGACTTTGCTAATCATTTCTTTTCATTTTTCCATAGTCAAATTTATCAACTTTTCTTTTATAGTTCCTAGGTATCATGGCGTGCTCTAGGATAGCCCCATACGGCAGTTTAAAACAAACAAAACAATACAACTAGGCAGGCCCATTTGTGCTGATCTAAACACTATACATACTGTTCAGCGCACGTCCACATGCTGGCAGATGCACAGGCTGTCGAGGGGGCTGCCTCTGGGGTGGGGACCAGAGGCTAGGGGATGTGGGATGCGCTAGTTATCCTCTTGTATGTGTGGAAGGTTTTTAAAAAATTATTCTCACGAATAACATATTTTAGAAAATAAATATAATCTATCAAAGAAAGAAATAAAAGACCAGAAAGCCATGTGTCAATATTCTGTGCTGTGTGATTTTTGTCTGGAGCATTCAGGAACCCGGGCTTGGTGGACCTCAAGGTTAGAGTGGATGTTATTGAAGCTGCAGGACAAGGACCTGGGGGATACAAGCAAGATGGATTTAAGGCAAGGACCCTTCCGGCCAGTGGGAGAAACAGCAGACACAGTACAGTTCCTGACCTCAAGAACAGAGTTCACCTGGGACCAGAGGAGAGAAACTCAGGTTCCAAAAGGTTAAGTAATGCACAAGGGCACACAGCTAACAGGGTGTTGTGCTCTGCCTCCAGGGCCTAATTAACCTTCACTGTTGTGCTATGCTGTGTCTCAAAATCATACTAAGTGAAAAGCACGATACAAAACCATTTCTATAGCATGAGCACAATTTCATAAAGAAAATTATCACCATGTATATTGTATGTATATACATTTATAGGGAGTATATTTATAGGCAGACATTGGAAAGATAGACTGAAACATTAACAGTGGCTATAAGTGGTGATTTTTAAAACTGTTTTTCTAGACTTTCTAAAATTAACGTTAACATAATTAACAGGAAAAATGTTATTTAAAATAGTCACTGGAATGGGCAAGTATCAAAGACATTCTGTAAAAATAAATTTTCTGGAAAAAGGCACCTTGGCAACATACCCTAAGAATTTGAATAAACAAAAGTATTTTATTTGATTCATGAAGCAACTGAGGAAAGAGCATGAGATTTAGAAGACCTGGAGTCAGGCTACTTAGAAAAGTGTTAACTCCCTAAGCCTTCATTTCCTTATATAAATATAGGAACAAAAATAGTAAAATTTGCTTCCCAGGGCTGTTGTTGTAGAGACCAAGTAAGACACTGCAAATGAAAAAATTCTATAAATAAACTGTCTTATTATAGTTTAGTATTATTAGTTCTATGTTCTACTGCTTTACTGATACATTGGCATATTACACAATTCAAAATTAAACTGTGACTATAAAATACAATTCCAGGTGTTAACTAATTAGTCACTTTTATTTCATAAGTCAGACAGTTCCAAATCCAAAATCAAGCTATGGATTATATTACTGAGCTGTGATAACTGTAACAAATATCTTAAATCTTCCCATATTTCAACTCAAAAATCACTGTCAGGTACACTTCCAGATGATTGCTTCCCTGCATACCTGTTCCAGGATTCCAGAATCTTCACCAGCGAAGATCATGATCTCTGCTTACCCCCAGCTATGTGAGGCTTTCAGCCTCTGCCCATAATGGCTCATAACCCTTTGAGTACCAAGCGAAATGTCAGGCCAATTTTCTATAATGCTTACCCTTGTACCCACACTCTATCTTGCCTCCATGTTGGGAGGTGCCCCTCTTCCTGCTGAGGTTGGCCTCTCCATTGTATTCATCATTTTTAAAGGGTACACTTCACTGGTTTTTAGAGTATTCACACGGTTGTACAAATATCACCACACTAATTCCAGAAAGAAAACCCGTATCTGTTAGTAGTCACTCTATATTCATCCTTCCTCTATCCCCTGACAACTGTTTATCTACTTTTTGTCTCCATAGACTAGGCTATTCTAGCTAGATGGCTATTCTAGCTAGACAGTTCATGTATTGGAATCATACAGTATGTGGCCATTTGTGTCTGGCTTTTTTCACTTAGCATAATGTTAACAATGTTCATCCATGTTGTAGTATGTATCAGTACACCATTTCTTTTAATAGTTTATTATTTTTTAATTTCAGATTAATATGAGGATAGAAATGATTACATTATAACGTTTGCAATTGTTAGGTACAGTGCAAGTTGTAGTTGTGCCCTTCACCCAGGAGGTGTGCCAATACCCTTACAGTGTGCCCTCCCTCTGGGGGAGATCGCCCTCCCTCTTCCCCCATTTGAATTTGTGTTTTTGTTTTAGTTTTTTTTTAAAGACAGAGTTTCACTTTGTTGCCCTCGGTAGAGTGGCATGGCGTCACAGCTCACAGGAACCTCCAACTCTTGGGCTTTAGTTATTCTCTTGCCTCAACCTCCCAAGTAGCTGGGAATACAGGCGCCTGCCACAACACACGGCTTTTTTGTTGTTTTTGTTGCAGTTGTTATTGTTGTTTTAGCTGGTGGTGGCTGGGTTCAAACCCACCACCCTTGGTACATGGGGCTGGTGCCTGTGGGTGTGTATTTGTTCATCTACTGGTTTCATATTAGTATTGAGTATAATGGATTCTCACTTTTCCATTCTTGTGATACTTTACTAAGTAGAATGTTCTCCAACTCCATCCAAGTTTAATGCAAAAGATGTAAAGTCGCCATCTTTTTATGGCTGAACAATACTCCATGGTGTAAATACACTACAGTTTATTAATCCATTTGTGGGTTGATAGGCATCTGGGTTGATTTCATCTTGGAGATTGTGAATTGAGCTGTGCTAAACATTCTCGGACATATGTCCTTATGGTAAAATGATTTTTTTTCTTCTGGGTAAATACCTACTAATGCTATTTTTTATTTTGATAAAATATAGTGGTGTCGGGCAGCGCCTGTGGCTCAAAGGAGTAAGATGCCAGCCCCATATGCCAGAGGTGGTGGGTTCAAACCCAGCCCTGACCAAAAAACAAAAACAAAAACAAAAAAACCCCCCCTGCAAAATATATATATAATGGTGTCAAATATTTTCATAATTTATACAACCATTACCACCATCCATCTCCAGAATTCTTTTCATCTTGCAAAACTGAAACTCTGTTAAATAGTAACTTGTAAAACTAAAACCCATTAATTAAACAGCAGCTCCCCATCTCCATCTCTCCCCAGCCCCTGGTGATTACCAATCTACATTCTGTCTCTATGATTGTGACTACTCTAAATACTTCATATAAGTGTTTTATTTCTCTTTTTGTGACTGATCTATTTTACTTAGCATAACATCTTCCTCGTTCATCTATATTGCAGCATGCATATGAGTTTCCTTCCTTTTTAAAGTTGAAAAATACTGCATTGCATGTATATACCACATTTTGATTATCCATTCATCTGTCAACAAACACTTAGGTTGCTTCCATGTTTTAGCTAATGTGAAGAATGCTCCTATGAACATGGGTGTAAAAACATCTCTTTGAGATCTGCTTTTAGTTCTTTTGAGTATACACCCAGAAATGGAATTGCTGCCTCACGTGGTAATTCTAGTTTTAATTTTTTGTGGAATTGCTATACTGCTTTCCATAGTGTCTGTACCATTTTACACTTCCATCAATAATGTACAAGGATTTCAATATCTCCACATCCTAACACTTCTTATTTCATTTTTTTTTTTATGGTAGCCACCCAAACAGGTATAAGATGGTATCTCACTGTAGGTCTGATTTTACATTTTCCTAATGATTAGTGATGTTAAGCATCTTTTCATGTGCTTCTTGGCCATCTATTTATGTCCTTTGAAGATATGCCTATTTAAATCATTTGCCCATTTTTGAATTAGGGATTCTTTTGGTACTGAATTTTAGGAGTTCACTATGTATTCTGGATATTAATTCATTGTCAGATAACATGATTTGGAAATATTTTCTCCCATTCTGTAAGATGTCTTTTTATATTCTTGAGAGTCCATTGAAGCACAAACATTTTTACTTTTTTTTTTT
>NW_003852472.1:1934139-1947908 GCF_000181295.1 Otolemur garnettii | reverse complement strand
TTTTTTTTTTTAGAGACAGAGCCTCAAGCTGTCGCCCTGGGTAGAGTGCTGTGTTGTCACAGCTCGCAGCAACCTCAAATTCCTGGGCTTGTGGGAACTACAGGCACCCACCACAATGTCCGGCTATTTTTTGGTTGTAGTTATCACTGTTGCTTGGCAGGCCCGGGCTGGTTCAAACCCACTAGCTCTGGTGTATGTGGCTGGCACCTTAGCTGCTTGAGCTTCAGGTGCCGAGACTGTTCATGTTTTTGGTGTCATATTTAAGAAGTCATTGCTAATTCAAGGTCATGAAGATTTACACTTAATGTTCCCCTTGACGAATTTTATAGATTTGGCTCTTACATTTGTATCTGATACATTTGTAATTAATTTTTTTTATTTCTTATAGCATAACTGTGTACATTATGGGGTACAGTGTGCTTTGTAATTAATTTTTATATACAGTGTGAGACAGGGGTCCAAATTCATTCTTTTGCTTATGGGTATCCAGTTATTCCAGCACCATTTGGTAAAAAGACTATTATTTTCTCATTAAATGGTCTTGGCATTCTTATTGAGTATCAATTGACCACAGACAAATGAGTTTATTTCTGGATATTCAGTTCTAGTCCACTGATCTATATTTCTATCTTTATGCCAGTAGAACACTATTTTGGCTACTGTATCTTTGTAGTAAGTTTTAAATTGGAAAATATGAATCCCCCAACTTTGTCTTTCTTTTTAAAGATTGTTTTGGCTATTTGGGGCACCACAAATTTCCATAGGAATTTTGGTATCAATTTGTCTATTTCTGCAAAAAGGCATTTTAAATGTTGATAGATTGCATTGAATCTATAGCTCAATTAAGAAAGCAAAGGTAACTGCCATGGTAACAATATAAGTCTTCTGACCCAACAACATGGAATGTCTTTCCATTTATTTAGGTCTTCTTTAATTTCTTCCAACAATGTTTTCTAGTTTTTAACATATAAGGCTTGCCCATCTTTGGTTAAATTTATTCCTATGTATCTTATTCTTTATTATCTGTTTTCTTAATTTCATTTTTGGATTTTTCATAGCTAATGTACAGAAATGAAACTAATTTTTAAAATATCGATATTATATCCTATAGCCTTTTTTTTGAGACAGAGCCTCAAGCTGTCCCCCTGGGTAGAGTGCCGTGGCATCACAGCTCACAGCAATCTCCAACTCCTGGGCTCAAGTGAGTCTCCTGCCTTCGCCTCCCAAGTAGCTAGGACCACAGGCACCCACCACAATACCTGGCTATTTTTTGGTTGCAGCCATCATTGTTGTTGGGCGGGTCCGGGCTGATTTAAACCCATCACCTTAGGTGTATGTGGCTGGCACCTCAGCCATTTGAGCCACAGGTGCCAAGCCTATATCCTGTAGCCTTGCTTGACTCATTTGTTCTAATAGTTTGTTGTTGGACTTTTAGGATTTTCTATACATAGTAGAACCTTTGTAAGTTTACCACCCGAGAGATTGTAATAAATTGTCAACATACAGAGATAGTCAACATTAAGGAACTAGGTCTATTGTACTGACAGTACCTGTGGTACATGTCCAGTCTATAAAAATCAGGTCAACTTAAGGAAGTGGTCAATGTAGGGAAGTGGTTAACTATGGAAGTCCTACTGTGTTTAAGATAATGTCATCAAAAAATAGAAATAGCTTCACTTCTTCCTTTCCAATATGGATGGCTCTTCCCTTGTTAGAACCTCTAGTACAGTCTCGAAGAGAGGTTGTGAGAGAAGACATTTTGTTTTCTTCCTAATCTTAGGGGGAAAACTTTTAGTCTTTCACTTAAGTATGATGTGAGCTGTGGGGGTTTTATAGATGTCCTTTATCTGTCTGAGGAAAGTCTTAATTTCTCACTCATTTCTGAAAGATAGTTTTACCAAACAAAGAACTCTTGGCCTGCAGTTCGTTTTCTCTCTTCATTACTTTAAATATATTACCTGCTGTTTTTTGATCTCCATGGTTATTTAGGAGAAATCAGTTGTTAATCTTATTAAACCTTCTTGTATATGAGAGTCATAAAAGGTCTTTGTCTTTTGATAGTGTGATCATGATGTGTCTTGGTGTGGGGCTCTTTGAAGTTCCTACTTGGAGTTCATTGAGTTTCTTGGATGTGTAGACTAATGTTTTTTTCTTTAAATTTTGCATGTTTTCAGTCATTATTTCTTGAAATGTTCTTTATTTCTTCTTCCACTGGGACTGCTGTATGTTGCTATGCTTGCCGGTGTCCCACAGGTCTCTGACACTCTACTCATTTATCTTCCTTCTTTTTCTTTCTGTTCCTCAAACTGGATAATCTCAATTGACCTACCTTCTTTTGCCTCCTCAAATCTGCTGATGAGCCACTCCAGTGAATTTTTTATTTTGGTTATTATACTCTTCGATTCCACCATTTTCTTTGTGGTTACTTTTTATAATTTCTATCTCCTTATTGATCATCTCTATTCAAAACTGTTTTCATACTTTTATTCAGATAGAAATACAGATGTAGTTTCCTTTAGTTCTTTAAAGATATTTAAAATAGTTGGTTTAAAGTATTTGTTTAATAATTCCAACCTTTGGGCTGCTACAGGAATAGTTTCTATTAATTGCTTTTTTCCTTCTAGGGATCATCTGCTTTTTTTTTGTTTCTTTGCATGTGTCATGATTTTTTGCTGAAAATTGGATATTTCAAATAACAATGCGGCAACTCTGGAAATCAGATTCTACATATGGATATGTAGGGTTTGTTGTTGCTGCTGCTGATCACAGTTGCTGTTTGTTTAGTGATATCCAGATAATTGTTGAAAGTTTGTATTCTATGTCATGTATGGCCACTGAAGTCTTTGCTCAGCTAACTTGGTTGTCGGCTAATGATTAGACAGAGATTACCTTAATGTCCTAAACCAATAAATCTACCACACTTTGCTGGGAGGCTCTGTACACATGTTGGGATATATTTTCACCACTTAGCCAGACCGTTTATAACTTTGCCTCAGCTTTCACATCCTGCTTGCACGAGCCTCAAGGTTAGTCAGAGGTGAGAGATTTTGTCTTCCCCAGTCTTTCCTGAGCATGCATACAGCTGACACATGTACATGGCCTTCTGATCCCAGAAATAGGGCAGAGCTTTTAAAAGCCCCCTATGGATATCTCATTCTTAACCTTTCCTAAAGCTTTAGTTAGTCTATTGTTTACCCCAACTGCTATCCACTGACTCAGGCAGCTGTGATGTTGAGATACTCAACAAATGTCCCTGGGGAGAGTACTTTAGCACTGGGAGAGTTTGAGTAAGGTCAAAGAACGACAAGATGTTCAAGTAAGGTCTTTAAGGGAATCACTAGACTGCTCTCTGCTGCTGCCCAATTCTCCAGTTTCCTCTCCTACCCCTCTCCGCCTCTCTCACTGCTCCAGCTTCTCTGGCATTCTTACAGTTTCTTAAACAAGCTCAAGCTTACTTCTGCCTCAGAGCCTTTGCACAAACTGTATCCTCTGCCTGAGAAACTCTTTCCCAAGATCTCTGCTTAGACACTTCATCACTGTCTCTGATTAAATGGTACTTCATCGAAGGCATTTTCCAACCACCTTCTCTAATGCAACCTGATATACCCCCCCTTCTACTGTCATTCTCCATTAGTTTATCCCCATCTACTTTTTTTTTTCAGAGACAGATTCTTACTTTGTCACCCTGGGTAGAGTGCTATGGAGTCATAGCTCACAGCAACCTCTAACTCTTAAGCTGAAGCGATCCTCTTGCCTCAGCCTCCCAAGTAGCTGGGACTATAGGCACTTGCCACAATGCCTGGCTATTTTTTAGAGGTGGGGTCTCAAACTCCTGAGCTCAAGCATTCCACCTGCCTCAGCCTCCCAGAATGCTCGGATTACAGATGTGAACCACTACACTTGGCCTTTTCCATCTGCTTTTAAACAAGGTTATCAAACTTAGACAAAAGAGTACCTCCATGACCTCACATACTCTTCTGGCTACAGCTCCTTTTTTCCCTAAACTTCTTGAAACACTTGTCTTTATAGCCTTCATTTCATGGATTCTGCTCTTGCTAGGTCAGCAATAAATCTCCAATTGCAAAATCCAAAAAACAATTTTCTTTTCTAGTTCCCTAGATCTAATGAATGCTTGTGTTTGCAGCCATTAGAAACTGTTTCTTTCCCATGACCTCCATGGATCAGGCTTTCCTTGTTTCCTTTCTTTCCTTCTTCATTTTCATTTCTTTGGCTGGCTTCTCCTCAACCTATGTGCTAAATCTTGGGGTCCTCAGGGAAGATATAGACCATCTTTTGGCCCTGCCCTCTGTATGGGGTTGTGCTCTGTTGCCCAGACTAGAGTGCAGTGGCACAATGACAGTTCACTGCAGCCTGGAATTCTCAGGCTTAAGCCATCCTTCTGCTTCAGCTTCCTGAGTAGTTGAGAATATAGGCATGTCCCACCACATCTAGCTAATGTTTCTATTTTTTGTAGAGATGAGGTCTCAATATATTGCTGACTGGTCTCCAACTCCTGGCCTCAAGTGATCCTCCTGCCTCAGCCTCCCAAAGTGCTTGGACTACAGACGTCAGCCACCACAACCAGGCCCCTCTGCACTCTCTCTCTCTCTCTTTTTTTTTTTTGGAGACAGAGTCTCACTTTGTTACCCTCAGTAGAATGCTGCAGTGTCACAGCTTACAGCAACCTCAAACTCTTAGGCACAAGCAATTCTCTTGCCTCAGCCTCCCAAGTATCTGGGACTACAGGCACCTGCCACAATATCCAGCTATTTTTCAAGCCGGAGTCTTGCTCTTGCTAAGGCTGGTCTTGCACTCCTAAGCTCAGGTAATCTACCTGCCTTGGCCTCCCAGAGTGCTAAGAATATAAGCATGAGGTGGTGCCTATAGTTCAGTGAGTAGGGCACTAGCCACATACATCGAGGCTGGCAGTTTGAACCCAACCAGGGCCAGCTAAAACAACAATGACAACTGCAACAACAACAACAACAACAAAAAAACAGCCAGATGTTGTGGTAGGTAGGTGCCTGTAGCCCCAGCTACTTGGGAGGCTAAAGCAAGAGAATCACTTAAGCCCAGGAGTTTGAGGTTGCTGTGAGCTGTGACGACACAGCTCTCTAACCAGGGTGACATGTTTTCTAGTTCCTTAGTTTTGAGACTCTGTCTCAAAAACAAACAAACAAACAAAAAAAAAAATACAAGCATGAGCTGCCTTGCCCAGCCCATGCACTCTCTTGATATAGATTCTCTCTGACCTCTACACTCTCCTTCAGTGGTCTCCTCCAGCCCATGCCTCCAATCACCACTTATGGCCCAACCTACCTTCTACCTCTCTGACCTCCAGATCTGCTTAGCAAGGTCTCACAGTGACTTCAGACTTAAGATGCCCCAAATTGAGCCCTGCAAATTTGATGATACCACCCTGGTTTTGGTTGTGGCCAAAGCCAGAATCCTTTACTATCCTCCCTCTCACATCTAATCAAAGGCCAAGTCTTCACAAGTCCATCTCTTAAATATCTCCATCCACTTCTCCCTGCCTCTTTCCTCACCATCCTCATCCCCTGCAAGCCACTCTTTACACTTAAGCCTCCCTTTCATCCATCAATATTGTCAAATATTTCTGGAGTTGCCACAATATACTGGAAGGATTTTTTAAAACTGCCGATGCAATTATGACATTCCTCTGCTTCAAATCCTTTGAAGATTTTCCACTGGGACTACAGGCACCCGCCAGCACGCCCACTATTTTTTTTTGTTGTTGCAGTTTGGCTGGGGCTGGGTTTGAACCCACCACCCATGGTATATGGGGCTGGCGCCCTACCCACTGAGCCACAGGCACCACCCCACAGCACTCACTCTTTATGGGCATATCATGCTTGTCATCACACGTCCAACATCTATCCACCCATCAGATCCTGGTCCTGTCCACCTACCATCTCCCCAGGGCTGGCATACAGCCTGTGAAAGGAGGTTAACAAATGCCTGTTAAATAAATTTAAAAGGTTTGAAAAATGTTATCTAAGCCAACATCCTCACTGTACAGACAAAAATCAAAAACAAAACACTGTAGCCCAGGGGGGATTAACACTGTTATTTCCCAGGAGATGAGTCTTACTTGTACAGGTAGGTCTTTGACCTTGGAAAGCTTAAGGCAGCATTGACAGACCTACATAGACTCACATACACATACGCACCCCCCAAAGCACACCTGCTACAAAACTCAGGAATAAGAGGAAACTATTCTGACCATGTCCCGGCCTCCTCTTTGCTAATGTGTCCCCACATTGCTGCCCTGGAGGGATTTTACTGTTAATCCGTTCCCGCTCTGCTGGTCAGGCAAGGACATGGTGCTCTAGGATGGGGTATTCTATTTAAGGACTTTTGGAGTGAGGCTGGAGGATTTAAATCACCTGCAAGAGGCAAACATCTAAAGCAGTGGTTCTCAACCTTCCTAATGCCACGACCCTTTAATACAGTTCCTCATGTTGTGGTGACCCCAATCATAAATTACTTTCATTGATACTTCATAACTGTAATTTTTACTACAGTTAGGAATCATAATGTAAATATCTGATATTAGGCAACCCCTGTGAAAGGGTCGTTCGACCCCCAAAGAGGTCACAACCCACAGGTTGAGAACCGCTAAGTGTTCATTGTTTATTTGAGATTTATAAAGGGTCTTTGAGATGCTGAATATGGCACTATAGGGAAAGAGAGCCCAAGCTGCCTCAGATGGGGCTGTTTGACCAAATGAGCTATATGGTCCCTTCTGACCCCAGAAGGCTCTCTGGTGAGGGTTCCTGGGCAGGACTGGGCTGGGCAACCTCAGCTCAGAGTGAGGAAGGTGGTGGGTTTTTTTTTTTTTTTCCTGAGACAGAGTCTCATTTTGTTGTCCTCAGTAGAGTGCTGTGGCATCAAAGCTCACAGAAACCTTAAATTCTTCCACTCAAGCAATCCTCTTGCCTCAGCCTCCCGAGTAGCTGGGACTACAGGCTCCTGCCACAGCACTTGGCTACATTTTATAGAGACAGGGTCTTGCTCTTGCTCAGGCTGGTCTCAAACTTGCGAGCTCATGCAATCCACCTGCCTCGGCCTCCCAGAGTGCTAGGATTACAGGCATGAGCTACCACATCTGGCCAGAGGAAGGTGGTTTTATATATACACCACAGGAGGGGCGGCTGGCCAGGAAGCAAAGTGGGGAGGTGCATAGGACAGCAGACCCTGTGCTTGTGTGTATACGTGTGCACATGCACCACACTTTTGGGAAGCTGGAGGGGCAGGAGAAAGCCAGCTCAAAGCAGCCCATTCGGGGATTCTACCTTTCTGATGTGGAAGAGAAGTGGCCTGAGCAGGGCGGGAAAGCATGGGCATCTGTGGACCTCATACCCTTTCCCATCTGTACCACCTGGTGCTGTGGAAAAAAGAACACCTGCTCCCCACTTGTTAAAGAGTCTGTTCCAGTCCCTAAAGTTCATTAAGGAAGAAATAGAAACAAATGAAAATTTGTACAGCACTTGACAGTTTATAAAACACTTTCACACGTGTTATTCCATATGGAAGACAGCGTAGCTTGGGTCAAATCCTACCTCTGCAGTAAACCAGCTTTGTGAACTTTAGCAAACTATGTAATTATCTGAATTTAATTCCTCATCTCTAAGTCAGGGTTAGGGATACCTCTCATTAGCTCGTGGATTGCTGATTAAATGCAGAAAAGCATTGCACAGCATCTGGCTCCCGGAGGCACTCTATACTTGCTGCTAATTGTTATTTAGTCCTCATAACAACTTGGCCAAGAGGTATTCTCTCATATTCCACTGAGGAAAGAAAGGCATGAGAGGTTAGGTGACTGGGAGTGTCACAGCTCTATGCCATGATGTAGCTCAATTATCTTTGTAGAGTACCTCAGTGATGTTACAGCTGTGAGAGTTTCAGAGATAATCCTATTTGCTGGTGCAGATCAGAGTTAAGGGTGGAAGCCCACAGGCAAGCTGTTTCCAGGGTCCATCAGTCCGGAGCCTGACTTCAGGCTCAAGGCTGCCTTCCTAACAGGGCTGCCCTAGAGCCCAACACTCTTCTCTGCACTGTGGAGTGATGGTGCTGACCCACTAGCCTCCCCAGCCTGGGCAAAGTGTGGACAAGACAGATGACCATGGGTGGCCTGGTCCCTTGAGCCAGGCCTTGTCTCTGGGTAGGTTGAAATGGGCGACAAACACACCCACGGGTTCTGACTTGAGCTTGGAGGAAGGAGATCGGAGCTGGCTGGTTCTGTGCTCTCTTGGGTCTGCACTTCTGGACTTGCAAACCCCAGCTGCCCCCAGACCTGCCCCGCCTACGGCCACTGTTCCCCATCCTGTTCTTTCAGTATGGTTTCTCCAAGCTCCCACCACCAGCATGCACTGCCTCTGCCTGCTCCCTTTCCACTGCCAAGCTGCTCAGTCACACCTTCCTGAAGCCTCTGCTTTCACATCCGCCTGATCAGCTTCTCTCTCTCCTCCCAGTCCGTTCCTGAGCCTCTCCTCACTGACCACCTCCTTACAGGAGGTTCCCTAGGAATCTGCTCTTGGCTTGCCTGCTGGTCACTCCCCAATTCTTCACACTCACCATTACTTCTCCTTGCTCAGAGCCTATCTTTCTTTCCTTTTCCTTCAATTTCAACCATTCAGAAAAGTAAAGAAAAATACCAATGACACCAGTGTACCCAGTGCCTGGCACTGTCAAATCTTAATATTCTACCACATTTGGCAGAGCTCAGCTTCCTGAGTGTCCCTCTCTGACTCTGTCCTGTTCCATCACTCCCCAAACGCAACCACGATCCTGAATTTGGTGCTGACCAGTCTCCTGAACATCTTCATAACATTTACTAGTATATGTGTATCTAAAGCAACATGCAGTTGTTTTCATGTTTTCAAACTACATATAAATGGTATATAAGTGGTAGTGCCATTTCTGCTGTTTGTTCTTTTTGTTTTTTCTTACATCCCAAGTAGAAGCTGAACTCCCACTTGCTTTTCTTGTGCCCAGCATGTAGAGTTTTTCAGTCGTTCATGTTAATGAAATATAAACCACCGATCAGTTTATATCACCAATATAAACCTCACAGTAGCAATGTGTTTGGCTATTTTCAGACAGATAGATACTTAGGTTATTTTCAACTTTTTATAAATATAAAACAAATTACTCAGTGCTTCAGTGAATAATGCTGTTTACATGTCTTCACATACAGGTGCCTAGAAATGAAATTACTGAGACTGGGGGTACACCCATTTTAAACTCTATTTCCCAAACTGATCTCCATAGTAGTAGTGACGATGTACACTCCCAGCACCAGGGAACAGGATTCCCAGTGCTCCAGCTATATGACAGATGTTTGTTCTGTCAGACTTTAAAATTTCCACCAATTGAATTGGTGTGAAATGATATTTCATATGTTGGTTGGCCATTGGCATTTTCTCTTCTGTGAAATGCCTATTAATGACTTTGTCCACTTTTTTACTGGCTTGCCTGATCTTCTCCTTATAAATTTGTGCTACTTCTTTAAGTCTCCCTTCCGCCTTCCTTTCCCTCTCTCCCTCCCTCCATCCCATCCTCACAGAGTTAAAAGACTGGTCTCACAATTCACTGCAGCCTCCATCTCTTTAGCTCAAGTCATCAGCTCAGCCTTGAGTATCTGGGACTACAGGCACACACTACTTCGTCCAGCTAATTTTTCATGCTTTTTTTTTTTTTTTAAAGAAACAGAATCTAAAAAAAATAAAATTAAACAAAATAAAGAAACAGGATCTTGCTATGTTGCTCAGGCTGGTCTTAAATTCCTAGTCTCAGGCCACCCTCCCACCTTAGCTTCCCAAGTCATTGGAATTACAGATATGAGCCCCTATGCTCAACTTTTAATGTGTATTTCCATTACCATTTTTTTCAGCTTTCTATGCCACGAATATCTTCTGCCTGTGCCCCATCTTTTTATTTATAATGGCCTCTTTTGTTGACAAAGTTGACAATTTCATCAATATTTTCCTTTATTTTTGTGCTTTTGGTGTCTTAAGACTTGTTTCCCTACTCTAAGATCACAAAAACATTTATTTTTTTTCTAAAAGTTTAAAGTTTGGGTTCTCACAGGCCTTTAATATATGGGGAATTTATTTTTAGTTAAGGCATAAAAAAAATTCTAATTTAATTTAATTTTTCCTATTGAGAACCAGTCACACTTTAGCTTCATCTACTGAAGAATTTCTCCTAGCTTGGTCCCACAGGGGATTTGCGAGAGGTCTGGGGAAACCCTGAAATGGGCTCTGGAAGGTGAGATAGGGATTTGTCTTTCTATCTGATGAGCATGTCTGTGCATCTAAAGGGATATTTGCTCTCTTTCTCTCTCATTTCTAAGTGTTTGTAACGACAGGGTTTTCAGGTTGTCTGGGCCACTGTGGGGCTGTCCCAGGACTCTCTCACCCCAGTAAGTTCACATACAGGATCAGAAAAAATTTATCAGGGCTCCAGACCTGGACCAGCCAGATCTCTGTGTTTGTGGCAAAGGATGACACTATTTACTAGTTTTTTGACAGTGCCCTCAGTACACCCACTACAACCAGGTTCCTTCACCTGACAGCCAGTCCTAGCATATCTGGGTGTTGTTTTTATTTTTATTTTTGTTTGTGTTTTTGAGACAAGTTCTCTCAGCATAACTCACTGTAGCCTTTAATGCTTGGGCTCAAGCACTCATCCCACCTCAGCAGCCCAAGTAGCTGCAATAGGCATGTACCATGATGCCCACTGGCTATGATGCAATAGGCATGTACCATGATGCCCAAGGTCTGGCTATGATGCTCCGGCTGATCTTGAACTCTTGGCCTCAAGTGATCCTCCCACCTCAGCCTCCCAAAGTGCTGGTATGACAGGCATGAGCCACCCCCACCACCAAGCGCTTATATTAGTGACAGCCCTCACCCTCTGTTCTCATGGTTTCCTTGATACAACACAGCCACAATCATCAATTATACTCCAAGGAAACTTACTGCCCTTGACTGCCAAGGCATAGACAAAATTTGTATTTATATTTACATATATTTATATACATGTGCATATATGCATGTGTACATATGTACAAATAATTTTCTATAGTTAGTATTACCTTTATAGTAAGGCAAAAATAGAAGTCTCCCTGTGTTCCTCTTTAGGCATTTGCTCTGTTAGCTTTCATGTCTTGCTGACTGCCAGCTGCTCAGAAGGCTCTGCAGAGAGCAGGGGTCCTAGGCATGGCCACAATGTGGAGCTGAGCCAGGGGGGCTCAGAGGACAAAGAGGTCCTAGAATACAGCCCTGGTCAGATGGTTAGCAGGAAGCACTGGTTTTCTGCTTGTCACCCAAGTCAGGGACACCCAGGTGCCATGGGGCCACTCTCTGCTACTGGCTTCCAGAGAGACTCTGGTGATATGGAAGCTGCTGTTGGGAGCCAGAGCTGGGAAGTCTGTGATGAACCATCTCCCACCTGCTGGTTTGGTACAGCTGTCCTGGGAGAGGACCAAAGGCCACTGAGAGAAGGAGGGGAGGCAGCTGCTGGTAACAGGCACCAGGCCAGAACTAGGACAACGGGCAGAGGCTTTGCATGGAGGGCCTGACAGGTGGGGTTTTGTGTCCTGGGTGCCCTCATCCGGAGGGGCAGTTCCCTTTTATCCGGGCCACACTGGCTGCCTTCCAGTGCTGCAGCCCTGGAGGCATTCCACAGGGAGCCTGTTCCCTCACCCCTTCTGACACAGTGTGGTAGGCTCCCCTTTGGTCCCTAGACTCCACATGCCCTGGGGCTGCTCAGCTTTGGTTGTCATTTCCTGGAGCTCCTGCCCTGCCTGAGGGGAAGAGACCCGTGGTTTCACAGAGGGGGCTCACCTACCAGATTGTGCCACACAGCAGGACATGAGCGACATGGGCAGGTACTTTGTTGGGTCCAGGACGTAGGAAAGACTCCGGTCTTTGCTTACAGTTTAGCAGAGGAGAGAGACTCCTGAACAGCTAGAGTCCATGTCCTGCCTATAGTGTGTAGGGGATGGGAGGCCTCTGTCTAGGTGGAGAGGATAAGCTTATAAAAGGGGCAAAACTTCACGTGGAAAGGCCCAGAGGCATGAAGAGAACGGGATTCTGGGAACAAACAGGGTTTGGGGATAAGGCTGGTGAGAGAGTAAGGATCAAGGGATGTGAAGCTGGGAGGGAAGCTTGGACCCAGCTGTATGTGTTTATCATGGGAGGTTTTAAAGGCGTTATGTGGAGAGAACGGCAGGAGACATAGGCCAGGAGTCTAGCTAGGAAGTTATTGTAAAAAGTCTAGAGAGGAGAATGGCACTAGGGTGGACAAGGGGATGCAGGCAGCCATAGCATGGCCTCTTGCTTCTGGGGAGATGCTCTGGACTCCTAGAGGGAAGTTCTAGGGCCACAGAAACTTTCCTTGAACTTTTTGTCCTTGGTCCCTGGAGCAAAATAGGTGCTAAGAAGTAAGAGCTTGAAAATAAATTTCATATATTTTGCATTTCCCAGCATGCGCCCCAAAGAGAGACAGATGGCCCTGGCCATAATGAAGCTAGAGGCCTTGACTTAAATAATCCTGCAGGGAAAAAACCAGGGCCCAGCAGAAGCTGTGGCCTCCACTTGCTGACCATCCTCTCCCAGGAGATAAAGACCTGGGAAAACTGTCCTAGCTGAAGCAGTAACTGTGCAACAGCAAAGGAGACAGTATATGTTTGATTATTTAATATTCTACCACCCAGACATAATGTATAACATTTTCTTTCTTTCTTTTTCTTGTTTTCTTTATTTTTATCATTAATAAAACCTTTAAAGAAAGGTGATTTGACCACATTCCAGATAAGATTTTTAACTTTATTTTTGAAACTTTTTTTTGTTTGAGACAGTCAGTCTCATGTTGCCCTTGGTAGAGTGCCCTGGTGTCACAGCTCACAGCAACCTTAAACTCCTGGGCTCAAGCGATTCTCTTGCCTCAGCCTCCCAAGTAGCTGGGATTACAGGAACCTACCACAACACCCAGCTATTTTTTGTTATAATTGTCATTGTTGTTTAGCTGGCCCGGGCCGGGCTCAAACCTGCCAGTTTTGGTGCATGTGGCCAGCGCCATAACCATTGAGCTATGGGTGCCGAGCCAATAAAATGATTTTTTTCCTTCTGGGTAGATACCTAGCAATAGGGTTGTGGGATCAAATGGAAGGTCTATTTTGAGTTCTTTGAGGATTCTCTATACTTCTTTCCAAAGAGGCTATATTGGTTTGTAATCCCACCAACCATGAAGAAGTATTCCCTTATCTCCACATCCGCTCCAGCATCTGCAGCTTTGGAACTTTGTGATGTAGGCTATTCTCACTAGGGTTAGGTGATATATATATATCTCAGGGTGGTTTTGATTTGCATTTCTCTGATGATTAGGGATAGAATGGCTATGATTAAAAAAAAAGAAGAAGAAAACAACAGGTATTGGCAATGATGCAGAGAAACTGAAACCCTTGCACACTGTTGTAGGAATGTAAAAGGGTACAGCCACAGTGGAAAGGAGTTTGGTAATTTCTTAAAAAGTTAAACAGAATTACCATACAACCCAGAAATTCCACTCTTAGGTTCCCAACAGAACAAAAAACAGGTGTTCAAACAAATATGTGTAGAGGAATGTTCACAGTAGCACTTTTGACAATAACCAAAAGTAGAAATACACATAACACAAATGTCCATTAACTAATGAATAGACAGAGATGGTATAATCCATGCAATGGAATGTCATTCAGC
>NW_003852472.1:1926783-1933999 GCF_000181295.1 Otolemur garnettii | reverse complement strand
AAAAATGCTAAGTGACACAAACAGGACACAAAAGGTCACATAGTGTATGACTCCATTTATATAAAAGTTTCAGAATGGGCAAATCCATAGAGACAGCAGACTAGTGGTTGTGAGGGACTCGTTTGGGGGGACACAGAAGGATGGAGAATGACTGCTTATTGGCTATGTGTTTTCCTTTGAGGATGTGAAAATGTCTAGGAACTAGATAGAGGTGATAGCTGTACAACAATGTGAAGGTACTAAATGCTACTGAGTTGTACCTTTTAAATGGTTACAAATGTATAAATTTTCCTTCAAAAAATATAAGTGGTGGGCAGCGCCTGTGGCTCAAAGGAGTAGGGTGCTGGCCCCAAATGCCAGAGGTGGCGTGTTCAAACCAAGCCCCGGCCAAAAAGTGCAAAAAATAAAAAATAAAATAAAATAAAATATAAGTGGTAAAGTGGTAAGAACAGCTTATTTTATCTTATTTTATTTTTCTGCAGTTTTTGGCTGGGGCTGGGTTTGAACCCGCCACCTCTGACATATGGGGCCAGCACCCTACTCCTTTGAACCACAGGCACCGCCCATTTCTCATATTTTTTAAAGATGCGATCTCACTTTGCTGCCTAGGCTACAGTACAATACCTGGTATTCCAGGGCTTACATGATCCTCCTGGCCTTAGCCTGCTGAGTAACTGGAACTACAGGTGTATGTGTGTGCCACCATGCTCAACTAAATTTTTTTTTAAAGACGAGGTCTCGATACTTTGCCCAGGCTGGCCTCAAACCAACATCAAGTGATCCTCCCACCTCAGCCTCCCAAAGTGCTGGGATCATAGGCATGAGCCACCACACCCGGCCAAGGACATCTTCTAATAGCAACCAGCAGTTCTCTGTTCTGCCTTCCCATCCTCCCAATTCCACTCCCCAAAGGCAGTCTTGCTTTTTAACCTCTTTTCACTTCTAACCAGTAATAATAAACTCATTATTATTTCCAACTCATATACTTACACAACTATTTCTGTTTTGTTGTTGTTGCAGTTTATGTCCCGGGGCCAGGTTTGAACCCACTACCTCCGGCATATGGGGCCGGTGCCCTACTCCTTGAGCCACAGGCACCGCCCTACACAACTATTTCTTTACTAAAGTTAAGCACTACATTATGACTTCCTATCATGACAGATAAGATAGAATTCTCTTAGCTATCTTACCATCTCTCCTTTCCCATCTTCTCAACAGAGTTACACAAATATTTGGGTAAATAATCAGTGTTTAAATTATGACTATATAAGCATCATTCAGCACAGAGTCAAGTGGCAAACCCTGATTACATTTCCATCCTTGTTCAATCATTTTGTTTTTCTTGGCATGAATAACTCCTTTGTTGTTTTATGTGCACAATTTTGTGTGACACACATCCTTCTTCCAAATATTCTATTGTATCAGCTATTCTGTGAAGTGCCTTGTTTCCAGAAGGCACCCCCCACATCAGCACCCGTGGCCCCTTGCCAGTTCTAGATCTACTTCCCTGGATGTAATGCTCGCCCCCGTCCTCTTGTCTTGCTGAAGTGCATACTTCAATGAAAAGGGTTCATGGAGATATGTTATTTTGCAACCTAGATTCTCTGAAAATACCTTTGTTCTGTTTTTGCCCTTTACTAGTTTTCTGTCTGGGTCTGAGTATTGACTGAAAGTCATTTTACCGAGAAGACTCCAGGCATGCAATACCCAGTGTCCAGTGTTGCTCTCAAAAAGTTTAGATCCAGGCTTGTGCCTGTAGCTCAGTGGTTAGGGTGCCGGCCACATACACTGGGGCTGGCAGGTTCATACCCAGCCCAGGCCTGCTAAACAACAATGACAACTGCAACAAAACAATAGCCAGGAGTTGTGGCAGGCACCTGTAATCCCAGCTACTCGGGATGCTGAGGCAAGAGAACTGCTTAAGCCCAAGAGTTTGAGATTGCAGTGAGCTGTGACGCCTCAGCACTCTACCAAGGATGACATAGGGAGACTCTGTCTCAAAAAAAAAAAAAAGTTTAGAACCATCCAATTCTCATTCCTTCACCTGATGCCTGTTTTTCCTCACTGGAAGCTTGAAGAATCCCTTCATGTTAACCCTGGTGTCCTTGAATTTTACAATGTTGCATCTTAATATGTCTTTTATCATTTATTATGCTTGGCATTTGTGATCTGCAGATGTGTTTCCTGGGAAATCTTCATCTTAATTTCCTCACCTCTGTTGTCTCTGTTCTCTTGTTTCTGTTTTCTTTCTGGAACTCTGAATATTTTCATTTTGAACTTTCTGGATTGATTATCTATCTCTCTTGTCTATTCTTTGCCACTTTCCAACTCTTCTCCTTTTTTTGTTACTTTATGAGTGACTCCTTAACTTCATTTCCTCTACATTCTGATGAAAATTCTGAGTTCTTTCCCTGGCATTCTATTTTTGATTTATGATGCCCAGTCCTCTTGAACTCTGAGAATATTATTTTAAAGTTCTGAAATTTTCTTCTGAACTTGCATTGTTTTTGTTTCTTACAGATTGCTTTCTCCTGATCATTTTAGTTCTTTTGTTCATATGGATTTTAGACTTTCCTTATACATCAGCTAATCCCTGATCAGCTGTTTATGTGAGCAGTGAGGCTCTAAAAAGTTAATTGGAAATTCTGTGAGCATGGTGTGGCTCATCAACTGCCAAATTTGAGAGTGGGCAGAGAGCCAGCCTCACTAGCGGGGGCTCCGGAATGTCAGGTGATGCAGGGTTTTTCCCTAGGACTTTGGGTTTCTCCATAAAAGAAACCTCTGATCACCTGCATGGGTGGTGGATACTAGGTCACTTGCACTTAGCTTATATAGATGGGAGGAAGGGCCCAGATTTTCATTTAATCTCCTTATTTTGAACACCTGCTATAACTGACCCTCTGTCACATGAGTCTCTCTAAATTAGGAGCTCCTCTGGGTCATTGTCTCCAGCATAGTTCACTGCTCCAGCTACAGGATAAATGCTTGACTGCTGGAATTCAGTAGAGACTGGGGTGCACCAGTTCTTATAGACATCCTGTCCACCTGACCTCAGTCCTGTCCCCCTCAACATGATGCCTCCCAGGTCAAGCACCTTGGGCCATTTGTCTCCTCTTGTTCAGCATTGCTCGTTTTCTTTCCAAAATGTGAGGTACCTTATTGACAATGATCCATCTCTCTCTCTTTGTCCTTGTAGGCCCTTTCATTCTTCTTCTTCTTTTTCTTTTCTTTTTTTTTGAGACAGCATCTCATTAGGTCGCCCTTGGTAGAGTGCTATGGCATTAGAGCCCACAGCAACTTCAAACTCTTGGGCTTCAGCCAGCAGTTCTCAACCTGTGGGTCACGAACCCTTTTTAACAATGAAAATACACACTGTGGCATTAGGAAGGTTGCAAACCACTGGCTTAAGCGATTCTCTTGCCTCAGCCTCCCAAGTAGCTGGGACTACAGGTGCCTGCCACAATGCCTGGCTATTTTTTTGTTGAAGCTGTCATTGTTTAGCAGGCCCAGGTCAGGTTCAAACTGGCAAGCTCCAGTATATGTGGCCAGCACCCTAGCCACTGAGCTACGGGCACCCAGCCTTTTTTTTTTTCCTTTAGAGACAGAGTCTCACTTTGTTGCCCTCAGTAAACAGCTCACAGCGACCTCCAGCTCTTGGGCTTAGGTGATTCTCTTGCCTCAGCCTCCCGAGTAGCTGGGACTACGGGCACCTGCCACAATGCCTGGCTATTTTTTTGTTGTTGCAGTTTGGCCAGGGCCGGGTTTGAACCTGCCACCCATGGTATATGGGGTGGCACCCTTACTCACTGAGCCACAGGTGCCACCTCTCCCTTTTTAAACAGAGTCTCACTCTGTTGCCTAGCTCACAGTAACCTCAAACTCCTGGGCTCAAGAGATCCTCCTGCCTCAGCCTCCTGAACAGCTGGGACTACAGAGCATTTACTATGATGCCCAGTGAATTTTTTCTATTTTTCGTACAGACAGGTCTCAATCTTGCTCAGGCTGGTCTCAAACTCCTGATCTCAAGCAATCCTCCCACCTATCCCACCTCAGCCTCCCCACAAAGTGCTAAGATTGCAGGCATGAGCCACCATGCCTGGCTTTTATCATTCTTATTCCTTTATTATTATCTGTCTAGCTAATCCTGGAAGTGAAGGTGTGTGGCCTTTCTGCTAATTTAGCCGAAGCCCCTCTGTATGTGCTGACATATTGTGTCCCCCCAAAAGGATATGTTGAAGCCCTAGCCCCCAGTATCTTACAGCATGACTTTATTTGGAAGAGTAGAGTGTTCTTTATAGAAAAGAAGAGGGGCCAGGCGTGGTGACTCATGCCCGTAAACCAGCACTTAAGGAGGCTAAAGTTGGAGGACTGCTTGAGGCTATATTTGAGACCAGCCTGGATAACACGGAAATTTAATTTTACAAAAATTAAAACATTAAGGCTGGGTATGGTGGCTCACACTTGTAATCCTAGAACTTTAGGAGGCCAAGGCAGGAAGACTGATTGAGATCAGGAATTTGGGATCAGCCTCAGCAACATAGCAAGACCCCCATCTATTAAAAAAATACAAATCTTACCCAGGTGGCATGTGGCCAGGTGTGGTGGCATGTGCCTGTAGTCCCAGATATTTGGGAGGATTGCTTAAGCCCAGGAGTTTGAGGTTGCAGTGAACTACTATGAGGCCACTGTATGCTAGCTTGGGCATCTCTAGCAAGACCCCATCTCAAATAAATTAAAACAAGTAAACAAACAAACAAAACATTAGCCAGGTATGGTAGAACATTGTCCTAGCTACTCAGAAGGCTAAGCTGAGATTGTTTAAGCCCCCGAGTTAGACGTTACAGTGAGCTGTGATGGTGCCACTGCACTACAATCTGGGCTACAAAGTGAGACCCTGTCTCTTAGAAAGAAAAAGAAGAAGAAATAGAAGAGAAGAGGGACATAGAGACATGTAAGGGAAAATGTCAAGATAGGAGACAAAATACTGGAGTGATGCAGCTACAACCAAAGGAACAAGGAATGCAAGCAACCACCAGCTACAGGCTGCAAGGGAAAATTCTCCTATACAGGTTTCTGAACATGGCCCTGCTGACAGCTTAAATTTGGACTTGTAGCCTCCGGAACTGTGGAACAGTTTTAAGACACACAGTTTCTGGTACCTTGTTACGGCAGCCAGGAAATTCATACAGAGCCCTTAACTTTTTGTGATCACATAAATCATTGTTTCTTTCACTTTAATATTTTTGACAGCTTTAAAACTCAGAGGTCCTCCCTGACCTCAAAATGCTTCCTTCTACCTTCTTAAAGGTTTTTGTGGGTTTGTGTATGTGTATTTTTGAGACAGAAATCATTCTGTTACCCAGGCTGGAGTACAATGCGGCAGTCATAGCTCACTGCAGCCTCAAACTCTTAGGGTCCAGAGATCCTCCTGCCCCAGCCTCCTAAGTAGCTGGGATTACAAGCACATGCCATTAATGTCCAGCAAATTTTTCTTATTGTTTTAGTGGTGGGGTCTCTATATGGTACCCAGGCTGGTCTTGAACTCCTGGCTTTAAGAGATCCTCCTGCCTAAACCCCTCTAGTTGCTGGGATTAACAGTTGTGAGCCACCATGCCTGGCATTCAAGATTAAAAAAAAATTATTTGATTCCACCTCCTACCTCTGGAATTTAACTTTTTAATCTATCTGGAATTTATGTAGGCATGCAGCCTGAAGAATTAAAACACTCTCTTTTCATAAACAGCTGACCAAATTAGCCTCGCCTAATTTATCAAATGATCTCTCTATTCCTCTTGACTTACAAGGTCATTTTTCTTGTATAATTAATTTGCATGTGTATAAAGGTACATTTCTGGGCTATTCATTCTATCGATCTGTTTGTTTTTAAGCCATTAAATAAGTCACTGTTTTAATTATTAAAAATGTGTTTTTTGGCTCAGCTCCTGTAGCACATTGGTTACGGCACCAGCCACATGCACCAAGGCTGGTGGTTCGAATCTGGTCTGAGCCAGCTAAACAATAACAACTGCAACAAAAAAAATAGTCTGGCATTGTGGTGGGCGCCTATAGTCCCAGCTAGTTGGGAGGCTGAGGCAAGAGAATCACTTAAGCCCAAGAGTTTGAGGTTGCTGGGAGCTGTGATGCCACAGCACTTTACCAAGGGCAACACAGTGAGACTATCTCAAAAAAAAAAAAAAATGTTTTGCTATTTAATAGAGGAAATTTCTTCCTGCTGCAATCTTTTTCAACATTTTAACGTTATTTTCATTTATTCGTCCAGACACATTTTAGAACTTAGAAGATCCAAAATAAATCCTATTGGAGTTTTGGTCACAAACAGGATAAGTATAATTTACACCAGAAAGAGGTGACATCTTTCTAAGTTCTGTAGTTTCTTCCAGAAACAAAGTATGTCTCTCTGTTAATTCATCTACTTTATATTTCTCAGTAAAGTTTTATAATTTTCATCAGATCCATTCTCTCTAAAATATCCCCTCAAGTTGCTCTTTATCCTTTTATCCTATTTTGTATTTGTAGTAGTCATCATTATATAGAGAATAAGAAAGCAGTTAATATGTAGAGGGCTTATGAGATGCCAGGCACTATTCTACCCCATTTTATAAGCATCATCTTACCAAATTCTTATAACATTATATCTACTTACATGTGAAGAAACTTGAGGCCAAGATACTTGATTAAGTGAAAAAGCAAGATGTCAATTCTGATTATATTAAACAAAGCAGTAGAGAGGGTACTATTCCAATATATTCTCATTTGCCTGTGTATAAAAATAACATACTTGGACAGATACAACAAAAAATTAGTGAATTAGTGGTTCTCTCCCTTCTGACTGAGTAGAAACCAGGCAGTAAGCATTAAGGAGTAGAAGGAAGCCTTTTCATCACCCACTCCCCCCAGAACCAAATGACTGTATTACCTTCTTAAAAAACTAAAGACATTAAAACTTTTTAAAAATTAAATAAACTACATAGTACATAGTCAGTGACTTAGATTTGAATGAATGATTGGAGATGTCACAAGATTCTTATAAAAGTATTTTATGATCTCTCCTGCTTTGGTGAAAAGGGTCTGTTTGCTATTATACTGTCAGCTGACTGTTGATATATAGGAAAATATACAATACACTGATTTTTATATATCTCACTCCCAGCACTCTTATTCCTTATACTGAACTTGATTCTTTTTTTTGTTTTTT
>NW_003852472.1:1923031-1925758 GCF_000181295.1 Otolemur garnettii | reverse complement strand
TGGCATCACAGCTCACAGCAACCTCAAACTCCTGGGCCCATGCAATTCTTTTGCCTCAGCCTCCCAAGTAGCTGGGACTACAGGTGCCTACCACAATGCCTGGCTATTTTTTTGTTGCAGTTTGGCCGGGGCGGGGTTCCAACCCACCACCCTCAGTATATGGTGCTGGCGCCCTACTCACTGGGCCACAGGCACTGCCCAGCACTGAGTTCTTTAATAAGCAATTGAGATGGTTTATTCTGCCTGTTGTGGCTCTCACCACCCTTATTGGCATCCTCTGCTACTGTGGTTAGCAGAGTGGACTGCAGTGATGGTCATTTAGCCCATCTGGTCTTCCTGGAGTCTAGGAGCAACTTGAACTCAGCAATCAAGTCTGATTCATCCCTGACTCATTGCACCTGGCACTGCAGGCATGTGGGAAACCTTATCTGCTGAGTGATGAACACTGTTGAGTACAGATGAACCTTCCAACGAACCCACTTATCCAGAACCCTGATAGGCCTTTGCAGAACAAGCCAAAGAAGATGACAGGTCACCTGTCCTCAAGAGACTAGGCAGAGTCTCCAATAGGGCGGAATCTGTTTTTCACACATGAGAGTTACAACAAGCCCTCAAAAACATACTTGTTGGTTGACGAACATGAAACTTACTATCCAGTCACCCAAACACAGCCACAGCAAAGATGAGAGGTAACACAAGAGGAAAACCAATAAGAAGGGATGGAAGAAAGTCTCCTGGGGCTATGGCGACCCCAGTAAGGAGAACTCCTCACCCCTCACTGAAGACAATAATGCTTTGCCCTTAAATAAGAATAATTGCTCTAGCCTCTCCTAATGGGATGAGAATATTTACATTTACTGTCATAAAAGTTCCACCACGTATGCTTGTCTTCATTTTAGAGATAATAAAATGGAAGTTGTGGGAAAATTATGATGAAGAAGTGTTGATTAGAGTTGGTGGAAGTACACAGCCAAGTAAAGTTTTTAACAAAAAAATGTAGAAGCTATTGGACTTCTTGGTTGACAAAAGAGCAAAGCAGACTATGAATTATACAACAAAGCATCTAATCCTGATAAGGCTGCCAGCATAGCACTGGCTAAAAGTAGAAATTCTGAGACTAACAGTACTAATGGGACCCATGAATCTGATGGCAATAAGGAATCCAGTGACCAAACAGGCATTAATATTAATGGTTTGAGAACAAAATTTCCTATACAATGCAAAGCTTAAAGGAGTATGAGGGGAAGTGGTTGCTTTTTGATGATTCTGAAGTGAAAGTTACAGAAGAGAAGGACTTTCTGAATTCTCTTTCCCCTTCTACATCTCCTACATCTACTCTTTACTTGCTGTTTTATAAGAATTACAGGGTGGAGTGTATTTTCTTTGTGTATATATTAAACAGACCTGCACCACAAAAAAAAAAAAAGGAAGTTGAGAGATGTTAAATAACTTGCTCAAGATCACACAGGGACGGACTATGCTTTGCCGTCAGAAGTGAGACATTGATCTTTGATTCTAAGTCCAGTGTTCTTTCCCGAGAGATGATGAGTAGGAATGCTGAAGAGAGGTGGCAAGGGGTTGAATGATCTAACCTACACAGAAGCCCAAGGGTTAATTTCTGTCCCATTAGACTGTGGCTGAGGCTGAGGACAAAAGAGAAAATAAGATAGATTTTTATGGCATTCATGGAGCCCCTGTCCATTGGTGGTGGGAGGGAGATAGATGATGAAACCAGAAAACAAATAAATGGCAAGTACTCCTACCCAGTGGCAAGTGTTATGAAGTAAATATAATGAGCTGATTATAGTTTATGAGAGAGAGAGAATGGGTGAGTAGCCTTTTGGGGGAGTTGGAGGAAGCTCCTTTAAAGAGGCTGTGAGTAAACAGCAGGATGCAAAGGTTCTAGGCCAGGGGCAAGAGAAGCAGAAAGGCAGGGGAGGCTGAAACTCAGAGTCAGCAGGATGAGGCTGGCAAGGGTGGTGGGGCAACTTGGAGAGGACCTCCTATTTCACTTAGTAAAGGTGGATCTTATTCTAGCAATTAGAAAGCCACTGGAAGGTTTTAAGCAGGATAACAAAATAATCTAAGTTATGTTTTTGTTTTTTAAAGATCTCTCCCTATACTTTGTGATGAATAGTAAGGGATTGCCTTAGTCTGTTTTGTGTTGCTATAAAGCTGTAGTTCTCAACCTTCCTAATGCCTCCTAATGCTGTGACCCTTTAATACAGTTCCTCTGAATTAAAGAGGTGACCCCCAGGCAGAGCCTGTGGCTCAAAGGAGTAGGGCCCTGGCCCCACGTACTGGAGGTGGCGGGTTCAAACCCAGCCCCAGCCAAAAACTGCAAAAAAAAAAAAGAGGTGACCCCCAACCATAAAATTAGTTTTGTTGCTACTTCGTAACTATAATTTTGCTACTGTTAACGAATAGTAATGTAAATATCTGATATGCAAGATGTATCTTCATTGTTACAAAGGGGTCAGGACCCACAGGCTGAGAACCCCTGCTCTAAAGGAACACCTGAGCCTCAGTAATTTCTAAAGAAAAAACACTTGTTTGCCTCACAGTTCTGATGGCTGGAAAATTCAAGACGGAGCAGCTGCATCTGATGTGGGCCTCAGGCTGCTTCACTCATGGTGGAAAGCAATAGAGAGCTGGAGTGTGCAGGGATCACGTGGCGAGAGACGAAGCAAGAGCAGTGGGGAGTTGTCAGGTTCTTTTTTTTTTTTT
>NW_003852472.1:1902599-1922868 GCF_000181295.1 Otolemur garnettii | reverse complement strand
TATTGTTTGAAAGGCCTGGGCTAGGTTCAAACCCTTCAGATCTGGTGTATGTGGTCAGCACCCTTGCCGCTGAGCTACAGGCACTGAGCCAATCAGGCTCTCTCTCTTTTTTTTTTTTCTTTTTTTGCAGTTTTGGGCCGGGGCCAGGTTTGAACCCGCCACATCTAGTATATGGGGCCAGCACCCTACTCCTTCAAGCCACAGGCACTGCCCTAGTCAGGCTCTTTTAAACAACTATTAGTTCCTTTCAAGAAACTAATAAAGCAAGAACTCCTTCACACTCCCTATCCTGGGGTGGGGGTGGAGGTGCATTACTCTACTCATAAGCAATCTGCCCCCATAACCTAAACACCTCCCATCAGGCACCATTCCCATATTGGGATCAAATTTCACAATAGAGTCGGTAGGGGTCAAACAACCAGACTACAGTAGGGACTAAGACTTCTGGTAGAGGAAAAGAAAACATTTAAAACATCAACATGCACATGAGCTTAGAAGCATCTCCATACCCTAGAAAGCCATTACAGCAAATAAGATTCAAAGCCACATGCCATGAGATAAACCAGATATAAGCTATAAGAGACTAAAGTTAAAGCTACTATTAATATGTGTGTGTCAGGGGTCTGGAACTGAATTCCTAGTCAAAGCTGCTAGTAGGTTAGGGAGAAGCCTGAGCCACTGGCCTGGGCCACATAGGTGTGCCAAGTTTCCCCACTATTCACACAGCACGGAAGTTTGTCTTGGAAAACCAATAAAAATTGACCTGGAATAAGTGAGCCCAATAGGATCTGGCAGAAACAGTCATAAAAATATCTCAAGAGATACCTAAGTAATACAAAGCACAGGCAGGACTATACAGACTAATAATCTTTATCAGACAAAAAAGACAAAAGATACTGGGAAAAATCAAACGTTATGCAAGAGCAGATTTAACAAAGAGGGAAATCATACTCTATGAACTATAAATAATTGTATTCTGAAAGAGACATTAACATTAAGAATGTTTACTGGAGATGGAGAAAGGAATAGAAACCATAAAGCAAAAATAAGACACCATAGAAAAAGGGCAAATTGGTTTTAGACATAACTAAAGAGAAAATTAGTGAATAGGAAGATGATTCTAAAGAAATCACCCAGAATGAAAATAGAGTGAGAAAAATAGGAAATATGAAAGAAAAATTAAATAAAATGGAGAGTAGAATGAGAAGTTACATAAAATATTATTACAGGAGTTGTAAAAGGGAGAATAAAGAAAAAATCAGAGGCAATAATAAAGAGCTAGTGGGTAATAATTTTCCAGAATTAAAGTAAAAGGTAGAACAAATTCTATGAGTGAAAATTCTTAAAACTCAGTACACAGTATACCACACTAAACGAAAAGAAAGAATCTTGAGATCTATCAAAGAGAAAAAGTCAAAATTCCACAGGGATCATTGACCAGACAAATTAAGTTTGTCCGAAGACAACAGAATAATAACTCCAAAGTGCTAAAGAAAGAGAGTTTAGTGTGTGGTGAGAAGACCCAGGATCCAAATCCTGCTCCATCTGCCATCCTACCTCCAGCTTGTATGCCAGCAGTTCAGGCAGCAGGAGGGGGAGTGTCCCGGCTGTGGCGCTGAGCTCTCACCATGGTAACTAACACACAAGCACCTGGCACCATCCCCCTGCTGTGTCCATGGTCACTTCTTGCAGCCAAGATGACAAGGAGAAAAGTGAATTCTGCCAAATAGGTGTTAAGACCCACCCCCCAAAAGATCAGTCAATAGTCATTTAACTTGGCCTTAAAAAAATAAAATCTTAGACAAAAAAGGAAATGGGAAAGGATAAATCTTCTGACGAAAAATGTCTCAACAAAAGGAGAACAAGAAGCAAATGAAAATGAGCAGAAGATCACCAAGCAGAAACACTTAACCCCAGAAACAAAACCTAAAAAGAGATTATTTCAAGCTTGAATGCAGCAGAAAACAAAAGTCTTATACCATCCTTAGTGGTAGTTCTTTCTACGGAACAGCTTCATCAACTATTTTGATAAATGCAAAATTTCTAGAATTCTAGAAACAGATTTTTTAGAAGTATCGAATTCCACCTTATCCAGTGTTTTAATACATCTTAATACATCTTTAAATAGTACAGAAGGCTTTTTCTTTCTTTCTTTTCCAACATTGAAGTTGTGGTAAAATGCATATAACATTAAAATTTATCATCTTAACCATCTTTAAATGTATAGTGCAGTGATATTAAGTACATTGTGTATTTTTGCACACACTATCTATCACCACTATCTATCTCTAGAACTCATTTTACAAAACTGAAATTCTACCCTATTAAACAATAACTCCCTATCTCCTTTGCCCCCAGCCCCTAGCAATCACCAGTCTACTTTCTGTCTTTGATTATTGACTACTCTAAGTACCTTATATAAGTGAATTCATGTAGTATTTACCTTTTTGTGACTGACTTATTATTTTTAGCAAAACATCCTCAAGATTCATCCATGTTGTAACATATGACAGGATAACCTTCCTTTTTAAGACTGAAAAATATTCTGTTGTACAAATATATCACATTTTGCTTATCTATTCATCATCCATCGATAGAAACTTGAGGTTGTTTCCCCATTTAAGTTAATGTGAATAATGTTGCTATGAATATGGGTATATAAATTTCACTTTAAGAACTTGTCTTCAATTGGGTATATATCCAGAAGTAGAATTGCTGGACCATATGGTAATTCTACTTTTTATATTTTGAGGAAGCACCTTCCTATTTTCCATAGTAGCTGTACCATTTTACATTCCCACCAACATGGCACAAGAGTTCTAATTTCTCCATATCTTTGCCAGTACTTGTTATTTCCTTTTTTTTTTTTTTGATAGTAGTTGTCCTAATGAGTATGAGGTTGTATCTCACTATAGTTTTGATGTGCATTTTGCTAATGATCAGTGATTTTGAGCATTTTTCTATATGCTTATTGGCCAACCATTTGTATACATGTCTATCTCCTATGGAGAAACGTTAATTCAACTCCTTTATTTCTTTTTTTTTGAGACAGAGCCTCAAGCTGTCCCCCTGGGTAGAGTGCCGTGGCATCACAGCTCACGGCAACCTCCAACTCCTCAGCTCAAGCGAGTCTCCTGCCTCAGCCTCCCAAGTAGCTGGGACTACAGGCGCCCTCCACAACGCCCGGCCATTTTTGGTTGCAGCCATCACTGTTGTTTTGGCCGGCCCGGGCTGGATTCGAACCCGCCATCTTAGGTGTATGTGGCTGGTGCCTTAGCCACTTGAGCCACAGGCGCTGAGCCCCTTTATCTATTTCTTAATCAGGTTATTTTTGTTGTTGTGAGTTTTAGAAGTTATCTATATATTCTGGATTTAATCCTTTATCAGCTGTATAATTTGTAAATATTTTCTCCAATTCTGTGGATTGCCTTTTTAGTCTATTGATAGTCTCTTTCTTTTTCCTTTTTTTTGTAGAAGCAGGGACTCACTATGTTGCCCCGGTTGGTCTCAAACTCCTGGCTTCAAGGGATACCCTTGCTTCAGCCTTCCAAAGTGCTGGGATTACAGGTGTGGGTCACCATTCCCAGCCTGTTGATAAGTCTCTTGATGCACATTTGTTAATTTTCATAAAGTTAACTTTATCTAATTTTTTTGGTTCTTTCTTACGCCATATCAAGGAAATCACTGCCAAAGCAAATGTCACGAAGCTTTTGCCCTATGTCATGGATTGATATTAAGTTAATTTTTGTACATGGTGTTTGACAAGTGTCAAACTTTATTCTTTTTCATGTGGATATCCAGTTTACCCACACTATTTGGTAAAAAGATCATCATTTCCCCATTGAATGGTCTTGACACCCTATAAAAATAATTTGATCACATATGTGAGAGTTTATTTGTGGACTTTGTCTTTATACCAATACTACCTTGTTTTGACTGCTATGGCTTTGCAGTCAAAGTTTTGAAATTTTGAAATGCAGTAGTAAGTTTTGAAATTAGGAAATGTGAGTCCTAAAGCTTTGTTCTTCTTAGGATTATTTTGACTATTCAGGGTCCCTTGAGGATCCATATGAATTTTTTTTTTTAACAGAGTTCTACTTTGTTGCCCTCAGTAGAGTACTGTAGTGTCACAGCTCATAGCAACCTCTAACTCCTAGGCTTAGGTGATTCTCTTGCCTCAGCCTCCTGAGTAGCTGGGACTACAGATGCCCGCCACAACGCCCAGCTATTTTTTGTTGCAGTTTGGCAGGTTTGAACCCGCCACCCTTGGTATATGGGGCCAGTGCCCTACCCACTGAGCCACAGGTGCCACCCAAGAATCCATATGAATTTTAAGATGGGGTTTTTTCTATTTCAGCAAAAAAAAAATTGAGATTTTTGATGGGGATTGCATTAAATCTGTAGATCACTTTGGGTAGTGCTATCATCTTAGTATTAAATCTTTAAATCCATAAACATGGGACCTGTTTCCATTTTTAATCTCTTCTTTAATTTCTTTCAGAAATTTTTGTAGTTTTTACTGTATAAGGCTTGCACCTCCTTGGTTAATTCCTAAATATTTTATTTTTTTGATGCTATTGTAAATGGAATTGTTTTCTTAATTTCTTTGTTAGATTGGTATTGTTAATATACAAAAACACAACTTTTTTTTTGAGACAGAGCCTCAAGCTGTTGCCCTGAGTAAGGCTGCCATGGCATCACAGCTCACAGCAACCTCCAGCTCCTGGGCTTAAGTGACTCTCTTGCTTTGGTCTCCCAAGGAGCTGGGACTACAGGGGCCCACCACAACGCCTGGCTATTTTTTGGTTGTAGTTGTCACTGTTGTTTGGCAGGCCCGGGCTGGATTCGAACCCGCCAGCTCTGGTGTATGTGGCTGGCGCCTTAGCCACTTGAGCTATAGGCACCGAGCCAACACAATTAACTAATTTTTATATGTTAACTTTGTATCTTGTTACTTTGCTGAATTTATGTGTTTTAAAAAACATTTTGTGGAATCTTTAGGATCACAGCATTTAGATTAAGAAGACCTTATCAGCAGATAATTTACCTCTTCTTTTCCAATTTTGATACCTTTTATTTCTCATTCTTGCCTAATTGCTCTGGCTAGGATTTCCAGGAATATGTTCAAAAGAAGTGGCAATATTGGGCATCCTTGTCTTGTTTCCTGACCTTAGAGGAAAAGCAGTCATTTACCATTGAGTATGATGTCTGCAGTGGGTTTTTCGCATGTAACTTTTATTATGTTGAGGTAGTTTCCTTCTATTCCTAGTTTGTTGAATGACTTTATGATGAAAAGGTATGGATTTTGTTAAATGCTTTTTGCATCAATTGAGATGATAATGAAGTTTTTCTTCATTCTGTTAACATGGTGTATTACCATCCTTGCATTCTAGTAATAAATCCTACTTGGTTGTGGTGTATAATGCTTTTAATATGTTGTTGAATTCCATTTGCTTGTATTTGTTGAGGAGTTTTACACCAATGTTCTAGAGGAATATTGGTCCATAGTTCTTACAGGGTCTTTGTCTGGTTTTGGTATCAGAGTAATGCTAGACTTATAGGATGAGTTAAGAAATGTTCCCTTGGCTTGGCGCCTATAGGATAGGGGTGACAGTGCCAGCCACATACACCAAGGCTGGCGGGTTCAAGCCCGGCCCAGGCCTGCTAAACAACAACAACAACTGCAACAACAAAAAAATAGCCTGGCGTTGTGGCAGGCGCCTGTAGTCCCAGCTACTTGGGAGGCTGAGGCAAGAGAATCGCTTAAGCCCAAGAGTTGGAGGTTGCTATGAGCTGTGACACCATGGCATTCTACTGAGGGTGACATAGTAAGATTCTGTCTCAGAAAAAAAAAAAGAAAGAAAGAAATGTTCCCTCCTCTTCCATTTTTTGGAAAAGTTTGAGAAAGATTAAGTTCTAAATGCCTTTCTTTTTTTCTTTTGAGTCAGAGTCTTTCTCTATCACATGGACTAGACTGCAGTGGCATCAGCCTAGCTCATACCAACCTCAGACTCCTGATTCAAGCAATCCTCTTGCCTCAGCCTCCTGAGTAGCTGGGACTATAGGCACCTGCCATGATGCCTGGCTGAGTTTTCTATTTTTGGTACTAGTCTCAAACTCCTGACCTCAGCATTCCTCCTGCTTTAGCCTTGCTAAGTGCTAATATTATAGGTGTGAACCACCACATCCAGCCTCTAAATGCCTTTCTAAGAGTTAAAATCATGTGCTAGTTAATTTCAGTAAGACCAGATAAGTGAAAGGCTTGATTAAAGGAGGCTGTGTTCAATGTAAAATTAACATTCCATAAACTGTAAGGGGCATTATTTTTAAAACTCCTCTGAAATGACACATAATCCCATTCACTCACTCACCAAACATTTTAAATTATCCAACTATCTTTTTTTTTTTTTTTTTTTTTTTTGAGACAAAGTCTTACTTTGTTGACCTGGGTAGAGTACTGTGGCATCATTATAGCTCACAGCAACCTCAAATTTTTGGGCTCAAGAGATCTTCTTGCCTCATCCTCCCCAGCAGCTGGGTCTACCGTCACCACCACCACTGCCTCCCCCAACACCAGGCTAGTTTTTCTTTCTTTCTTTCTTTTTTTTAGAGACAGAGTCTCACTTTGTTGCCCTTGGTAGAGTGCCATGGCATCACAGCTCACAGCAACCTCCAGCTCCTGGGCTTAGGCAATTTTCTTGCCTCAGCCTCCTGAGTAACTGGGACTACAGGCATCCACCACAATGTCCAGCTGTTTTTTTGTTGCAGTTTGGCCAGGCCGGGTTCGAACCTATCACCCTTGGTATATGGGGCTGGTGCCCTACTCACTGAGCCGCCCCCAACTTTCATATTTGTGTTTTTCCCCTATTGTTGTCTCTGTGTCTTCTATGTTGCATATGGTCTTTTGTCTATCAGAACTGGACATTAGCTGTGGAAACACCATGCTTAAGAAGATTCAGAATTTCCCCAAAACATTTGTGCTGAGGGTATAATGTGTAATATAGTACATCCTATGTTACCAGGATATTCCTCACAAAAGATTAGCAAGTTAGCAAAACTTAAAGATTCTGAGTTCTAATGTCTTCCATTTGGATAAATAGTCTCCAAATTTTAAGTTGGAACATCACTGGAGTAACTCTTTGACAAAGTATTACAGTTTCATTGCTTAGGCTTTTAAAAAATTGTACAGATGGGGTCTTGCTATGTTGCCCAGGCTGGTATTGAACTCCTGAGCTCAAGTGATCCTCCCACCTAAGATTCCCAAGCAGGTAGGATAACAGGTGCATACTACCACACCAGGATGTTTAGACTTTTAAATATGAGCAGTAATAATTCATGATGCTTCTGTTTTAATCAATAAATAGGTACCAATAAGATCTTGGCTATAACAGAGAAGAGAAAAAAGATGGTGAAATGAAGACAGCTATGGGCATACAAAGACTAAGAGAGTTTGTTGCATGGAGCTTCTTTAAGAAACTATTTAGTTTCTCTCCCAAAACAAATATAAGTTCAGTCCCAAAGAAAGTTCATAAGAACTCCTAGAATAGTCCTATTTATAGTCTGGAAGGAACATTTGAGATCCAAAACAACGTCATCCCAAAGGATTATACTCTCTTGACGTTCATCCTAACCACCCAATGACTCCAAGATGAAGACCAGATAAGAGAGTAGGTGGAAAGCTGTTTGTTCCCACAGAAGACCCCAGGATGCCATCAGGATCAGCATGAACAAAATTTCAGTCCAGACCTCTCTTTGAGACATGAATGGTTTCCTGACCTCTGTACCTGTAGCTGATTCTCACCAGTAAAGATCGCAGTGCCTATCCCTTGTCACCTGATGCTTGTCAACCAGCATTTGGGAGAGAGAATGATGCTATGAAAGGGCAGACTGGGGGAGTCTCTCACAGGGTGGGCCCCTGCACCCAGCCCCCTGCAGGTCCTGGGGTGAGAGGACAGAGTAGCTCTCATTAGTAACTCTCCTGGTTGGCAAGGGGGGAGGGCATACTTGCCTGGGTCACTTTCCAAGGAGGAGGTATTTTTAAATGGAGACAAGAAGGAATTATCAAGAAGTAACTGCCTGGTAACAGAAATCTAAACCCAAAGCCCCACACTGATGACAGTCCTAGGATGAACACCTGGTAATTTCATAATTAAAACATCAATAGCACACCACCACTCCACTCCCAGTAGCCCCACAGAAAACCTGGTATAACTTTGCTCTTCTTTTCAGAAAAAAATAAGTTATTTTCTTCCCCTCCTTCTCTGTTCAGACATAACATCATCAACATAGCTCTTTAAATATCTGTGCTGGAAGGCTATATTTAGCCACTATTTGGCCCTCAAAATGAGCCTGATTTCCTGTGGCAAAAAGTTCTCAGCAACAAGGAGAGAGGCCAGGAGAATTCCAAGGCACTGACAAACAGCTTTAAAGCTTGAGATGTTCAAACAATGTTTTTTAAAAAGGAGCTAATTGTTTTTCCTGGATAGGTGACTGGCACCCAAGATAGTGGGTGGAAAATAACAAAAGGGTGTGTTTGGTCTGAACATTTCCAAAGTCACCTGGAGGACAGCTTGACATGGGGCAACTATTTGGGACATAATCATATATGGTATGTAGACAGCCAGCCCTCTTTCAGACAGGTAGAAGGGGCATCTATATAATCACTCGCTCATTCACTCCTTCAGTCATTTACTCATTTACTTGCATTCTCAATCACTCACTTACTGATCCAATCATTAATTCACTTACATTCATTTACTCAGTTACTCACTCATTCATTCACTCAACACATTTCCTCAGTGGTCCCTGCGTGCGAAGCCCTGACCTACAGGAGCTCTAGGTGCTAGAGCAGGCAAGATGCACACACAACAGGACTAGAAGGCTATTCCTAGGAAGGGCCCTTGCAGGAGACACAAAGTGAGTGCCATGAGGAGCCTAGAGGGTGGTGGCACTTCTGCTGGAGGTATCAGGGAAGGCTTCAAGAAGGAGGAGAAACAACAGTCAGCACTGGCTGGCTGCTGCTTTGAACCCTCTCATACAAGGTACTCAGCAAGCCCAGATGCCAGTACAACATCCCATGTCACACGATAATAGGAAGCAAACGTGAAGCTGGAACTAAGGTGGTCTTACTGCAACCCTGTGCTGGGCCCATACCAACTAGCAGAGGCTGCCAGAAAAGTTTATTCTAGCCTGCATAAAGGTTCTACTCCATTTCTGTCTCTAAGACCTAGGGCACACAGAGCAATTCCTCTTTGGAGAGACCCTGGACCTTCTCTATCCCCTGATACAGCCTGGACTACCCTCATTTCCCTCCTCAGAAACCATCCTATGCTGTCCCTCTGCATCATGGGTCTCTGGTATCCCCAGAGATGAAAGGCCCCATGGGGACAAGGGATTGCACATTACTTAGTCCTGACTAAAGGTCTGCCAAACGATGTGCCACTTTTTTTTTTTAACATTTTAGTTTGAGATAATTTTAGACCTTCAGAAGAGTTGCAAAAATAGTACAGAGTTCCCATACACCAGCTTTGCCCAGCTTCCCGTTATATTAACTAACATCTTATATAACCACAGAAGAGTCATCAAAACTAAGAAATTCACTGTGATATAATACTATTAACTATACTACAGAATTAACTTAGATTTCATCATTTTCCCCTTATTGTTCTCCTCTTGCCCCAGGATTCAACGCAAGATTCCCCATTGCATTAACAGTCATGTTTCCTTGGGCTTCTCCCATCTGCTACAGTTTCTTAGCCTTTCCCGGTCTTCCGTGACCTTGATAATTTTGAAGAGTACTGGTCAGGTACTTTGTAGACCATACCTCAATATGGGTTTGTCTGATGTTTTGTCATGATAAAATTAAGGTTACGTACTTTGGGCAAGAAGACTAAAGAGGTGACATGCCTAATTCAGTCCATAATATCAGGCCATTTCTTTTAACACACCACCTTCTTGAGTTTCACTGGATCCTTAAGGCAATCGCATGAGACAAGTACTATTATCTTCATCATACAGATGGGGATACTGAGGTAAAGAAGTTAAGGCTTTTGCCCAAGGTTATACTGGTGGAAAGTGGGAGAGAGAGAATCTGAATAGAGTTTTGTCCATGGATCTATTATACAGCAAGCTGCTACTTTGGTTCTTTCTATTTTAAATTAATTTCATTATGACCTTGACTGAACATAGAAAGTTGGATATAGATGGTCAACTGCTCTAATCATTCCTAGTTCTATGAGTGAGATTTTAAAATCAATGTATAGTAAGGATAACAGCTAACATTTGTTGAGCAAATGCTATTTGCTTGGCACAGTGCTTCATCTCATGATATGTAAGGTATCTCATTCAAAGTCTTCTAACAACACAACAGAGTAGATACCACAGGGGCACAATTCCTTCTTCCACATTCTTGGCCAAGGATTGTTTGAGAATTTAGAATCTGGGGGTCTGGGCAACACTCTCTACTCAAGCACAGTAATATTTTTGTGCAGAGTCATGAATATGCATACTAGGACAGTCACATGCTAAAGATTGTAAATAGGAATCAGACAAGTGCAGGTCTGGTCCCAAACTTTGAAGAAGACTTTTGGATTTCAGAGATTCACGGATTTCAGAACTGCTGATGAAAGACTGTGGTCCTGTACTGTTATGTATTATATTTGCAGAGGAGGAAACTGGCTCGGAGGGTTTCACAGCCCCTATAGAATAAGGCCTGCCCCAAACAGAACAGTGTTTGGGAATCTACCCCAGGCATTTAAGACTCTCTCTTGCCATTTGTTTTTATTTCCCATTTCCCATGACAAAAGAAATTCCAAATATATTCAGCTGGCACTAGGAATAAATAGAAATAAATAAATTTATGGCCTGGCGCGCTGGCTTATGCCTACAATCCTAGCACTCTGGGAGGCCGAGACAGGTGGATTGCTTGGGTTCAAGAGTTCAAGACCAGCCTCAGCAAAAGCAAGACCCCGTCTCTACTAAAAACAGAAAAAACTATTGACAAAGACAAAGGCAAGAGGATCATTTGAGCCCAAGAGTTAGAGGTTTCTGTGAGCTATGACACCATAGCACTCTATCCAGGGCAACAGCTTGAGGCTCTGTCTCAAAAATAAAAAAAAGAAAGAAAGAAGGAAATTTTCAAAACTCCCAAGCTCTAAAATGCCTTTGCTACAGGGCACAAAAGAGATGGCCACCCCTCACCATTATCCCTATGATGAGATTACTGTGCTTCTAGGAATTAGAGGGTATTTTTTCTCCTGCATAAATGTCATTAATGCCATCAGGATCAGTCCAGTCCAGCCCTAAATTCTGCCTCTAACTAGGCCTCTTCCATGACAAAGGACACCCTCAACAGCTCAGACTTCCCTTCATAATATATCATAGCTAAATCATCTATGAACTAATCCAAATTCCTATGGCCCTATAAACTCACTTAGCCTGCTCTGCCTTTTGGGCTGGATGTGTCTTACTCCCCACTGTGGGTGATGAAGCATCCTTTCATTTGCCCTGTAATTACCTTCCAGTTTGGAGATTTGGAGCAGAAAGTTCCAGACAGCAACAATCATTACCAATCTGTGCCCTCGTCACAATTCCCGATTCTTACAAAGCCCCTGCCCATATGCATTTTCACACGACCCTAGAATGATGAAATTGATGGAGTATTGTATTAAGCGGGAATTTATACATTGGAGAGAGAGTTGTGGGTCAATTAGTGATAAATACACAGAAACCCAAGCAAACCAACAAAGACAATCAATTACTCCGGGAATTACGGAAATTTATGCAGGAAAGGAAAATATATCCTTTTTCTTTCCTGCAGAAAAGAAAGGCACTTAGGTGCCTGGAGCATTTACAGGGTCATGATGAAGTTGACAATGAATATAGAGTTCTGGCTCTTAGGGAACAAGGGAGGGAAAGTGTTTATTAAGAAAAGTAAGTCTGGCGTTGTGGCGGGCAGTGTCCCAGCTACTTGGGAGGCTGAGACAGGAGACTCGCTTGAGCCCAGGAGTTGGAGGTTGCTGTGAGCTGTGATGCCACAACACTCTACCCAGGGGACAGCTGAGGCTCTGTCTCAAAAAAAAAAAAAAAAAGAAAAGTAGAGGAGGGCGGCGCCTGTGGCTCAGTGGGTAGGGTGCCAGCCCCAAATACCAAGGGTACCGGGTTCAAACCCAACTCCAGCCAAACTGCAACAAAAAAAAAGCCAGGCGTTGTGGCAGATGCTGGTAGTCCCATCTACTCGGGAGGCTGAGGCAAGAGAATCTCCTAAGCTCAAGAGTTGGAGGTTGTTATGAGCTGTGACGCCGCCACAGCACTCTACCAAGGGCAATAAAGTGAGACTCTGTCTCTAAAAAAAAAAAATGTAGAGGAACATGTGTAAATGAGTGCTGGGCCTTTATAATGGCTAGAAACCAAAGCAGTTTAAGGAATTAGCTGGTTGCTTCTGGGAATCAGGAAATGGTTGAAGAAATGAGAAGAGTGAGGTTGGAAGACTGCAGTTGTTTTGGTAACAAGCCTGCCTAACTACCTGACTCTTGTGTACGTAAGTGTATAACTTTAATGAAAACAAAATGCAAAACAGAAAATAAAGATAAAACAGTAACAGGCAGAGTTACAACTCAAAACCCAGTCTTCTGACTTGGAGCCAATGTTCCTCCCAGCCCATCTGCACCCTTGCCTTAGTCTTTCTACAGTATACAGTCTTTCTGTATCCCTCTATCATGACAGTTGCTACATCCCAGCCAACTCTGTGTCACAATGTCTTTCTTGGTCTTGTAGCACCAAAAAGGCACAGATTCCTCCAAGTATGTAGTTCTCCCAAGTATGTAGTTCTCCCAAGTATGTAATTCTCCTTGTACAAAGGTGGGTTAGTGTTCAGGTCATGCCAGGTAAACACATCCTGTGATTTCCCTGTGGTTTTGTTCGCCACCCTCTGAATCACTGTACCTGCAAATCAGGGACTTCACAGTGCATGTCCTCACCTAGATATCCTTCAACGCAGGACTAACCAGGGAGCAAATAAACTAAGAAACTGAGACCTATTCATTTACTTGCCCAACACCTATACACCTACTCTCTGCCAAATAGTATACTAGCCCCTAAAACTTAGGTGTTACTGAGTACTAGTCAGAGAATAAGAGCTGATATTTCTGAATACTCACAAGGCATTGTGTTGAGCACTTTTCATGCATTCACGTCATTTCATCCTTTCAATAACTCTACAAGATAGGTACTTTTATTATTGTTGATTTTCTTTCAACAGGAGATCTCTACTTAACGGACTTGAATTCCCCTGCCATCCTCTCTGTAAAAGTCTGCCTGGTACTCACAGCAGGTAAAACTGTCTGGCTCCAAATCCAGGCTCAGAACCTCTATACCAGCGGTTCTCAACCTGTGGGTTGCAACCCACAGGAACTGTATTAAAGGGCTGTGTCATTAGGATGGTTGAGAATACTGCTCTACACAGTCTTGGGACAACACTTAGACACAGACATGAGGCTGGGACTCCCTCAGATCTGGGCACTGACTAACAGACCTTGAGCAAGTTATTTTTCTTTTTTAATCCTCGGTTTCCTCTATGAAGCCAGATTCAATCAAAGGCCTCATTTCCGATAATACCAAGAACTGGGGAGGTAAGGTCAATGCATGAAGTGATGGAAGACAAGATGCCGTGGTAGAAACTCTGGGGACCCAAAGCATTTATGCTCTGGTGATAGGTTTCAAGTTTATTTTTAAACATTTGAAGAAACATGTCTGTGGCTGCCAGCAAGCAGTTACTAAAGACTCCTGCTTATCCCTTCTAGCTCTAACATTCTCTAGGTCAAACAGGTTTAGTAGTTTGGGCCACAGGTTTATTGCAATGGCATTATATTCACACATTCCATGTGACCTGTGATTTAGTGTCAAAAGGTTTTATTGTTATATGCTACAAGCTAGGCCTAACAGGTGAACATTGGGAAGGTCAGGATTCAAAGTCACACTCAAGACAGGGCTCAGCCTACACAACTGTACCTGGGAGTCCCAAGCAGATATAAATGTGACTAAAGGTCCCAGGTAACTGGATTGCAAAAGGCTTCTTCACTGACTAAGTTCTCTGAGTGAGAAACTTTGGGAGGCTGCTTTTTTGGTGGGACAAAGGCCCATATAACCAATGCAGAAGTTACCCATGTGCTGCCAAGTTACCCCAGGAGGAAGGAACTCAGAGAGAGGAGAGACCCAGACAGAATTCCCAAGCTGAACATCAGGACAGCAATGCTAGTATAACAAGGCCCAGGTGTTCTCAATAGGTAGGAGGTTCTGACAAGGCTGCCACCACCATAGTGTTACTGCTTCAGTAACTCTGCTTTCACAGATCCACGAATTCTCTAAGCCTCTGGGGGAACCTCATCCAATAGGCCTCATTTCCCAGACCCAGACTGAAGACATACACAGAGTAGAAAATAGGGCAGAACAGAGAGGGCCATAGCTTGGAGAAGCAAGGCTTCCCAGTTCCTAACTCAGTGTTCTAGGAGCTCCAGCTGCTCTGTAGCTAAGCCCTGGGATGCTGGCACATTTCAGACCACTACCCTGAGCCTGAGTAAGTATCCAGACAGGCAGGCCCACCCTAGGGGAAGGCACTTATTTATTCTCCCTGCTTCCTGCCTGTAAGTCAGTGCTCTTTCCAGCAGAGATGCCATCATGATCCTCTGGCTACACTGGGATTTCCCATTCGCCTTGTTTAACAGACAGCATAGCACTTGATAAAAAAAATTTTTTTTAAGGTTAAGTAAATTACATGTGTGATCCTCAAACTTGGAACTGCACCAAAGAATTCCAGAGCCCAGCAGGAAAAATGTTTTGAACAGGCTGCTAAATTGTTTTTCCAGGATAAAAGTTCTGTGAATGAGCGCCAAGTATGGAAATCCAATGTTTGATCTGTAGCTACCACAAGCAGCAAAGAAACAACAAATATTCTTTTAGGTCTAAAAGGGAGTCTGTCTGTGCAGCGAGGCAGCATCCCTTAGGCCTGCCACCTGAAGCATGAGTTACCTGTTCGCCTGTATTAGTTTTCTATCACCTTTGTCACAAATCACCACAAATTCAGCTACTAAAAACATGAGATAACCCATGTGTTATCTCACAGTTCTGTGAGACTGTAAGGCCAAAATGGGTTTCACTCAGCTAAAACCAAGTTGTCAGAAAGACTATCTCCAATACTGGAGGCCCCGGGAAGAATCTGCTTCCAAGATGATTCGGGTTGGTTACTGGTAGAATCCAATTCCTTCCAGCTCTAGGCCCAAGCTCCCCGTCTCATGGCTGGCTCTCAGCTAGCACCCCCGCTTAGTTCTTACAGGCCACTCACTGGACCTCCCATATCTCAGAGTTAGCAAAGGAACATCAAATCCATCTCATGCTTGAAATCTTCCTTGTGCTTATTGCTGGAGATGGTTCTCTACTTTTAAGGGCCTATGCCAGGCGTCCTCAAACTATGGCCCGTGGGCCACATGTGGCCCACCTAGGACATTTATGCAGCCTGCTGGGTGTTTTTGCCACCACTGCCTGTCCTGCTTAGCAGCCGACTCATCCTGGGGCCTGCAGACTGGCCCTCCAACGGTCTGAGGGACAGTGAACTGGCCCCCTGTTTTAAAAGTTTGAGGATCCCTGGCCTATGTGGTTATGTTGGGATCATTTGGAGAATCCAAGGTACTCTCCCTATCTTAAGGTCCTTACTTACAACTTCAAACTCCCTTCTGCCATGTAACATAACACATTCACAGGTGCCCACGTTAGGGCATGGATATGTTGTGGGTGGGCACTGTTCTGCCTAGCATGTCTTGTTTCACACTTTAAGGCACTGAAGGACACCATGAGCCCTGTGGAATATAAATTAGGAATACTGGCTCCCAGTCCACTGGCTTTAGACACAAAATCCTGCCACTTTGCCCCTCCCAGAGAATTCTCCATTCTTTTGATGCACTCACCTTTGATGCTACTAGTGCTGCTAAAACTTTTGTTTTAGTCCAATATAAAATGAATTGAATATGTTCACGTAGCTACTGGACACCACCTACCTTGGAGTGGGAACTGAGCCTATTCCATTATCTGTTAGAGCAACAACTAAATGCAGTCAGGTCCCTTACAGGCACCATTAGTTCATTCAACAAATGTTTACTGAGGTCCCACTGTGTGCCAAGTGTTAGAGTGGGGCTGGGTGTGCAGTGGGAGAAGACTAGGCCATGGAAAAACTCCCAGTTCAGTGTAGGACAGAGACCCAGATAGACACGGTGACATGGCCTGATGAAAGATACTGTCCCAATACACAGAAACACTTCAGTCAAATAAACCTGCCTGGAAGAATTGGGGAAACTTCTGAAGAGGAGAGGAATCTGGGATGGAACTTAAAATACGAAGAAGAGTTTGGCAGATGGACAAAGTGGGACAGGTGTTCTGGGCAGAAAAAAAAAAAATGGTGCCACCTGGAAAACCACACAGCAGAGCACAGCAGGCTGTGTCGGCCGGGCCCTGAGGGCTCGGTGGGGCTAGGCCACTGGGCAAGGAAGTGGGAGGTCTGGTCTAATGAGGTGGGGCTCTGTGCCTAGCCAGAGAACTTTGGGGTGGGGAACCTGGGCCTCAGGGCCACATGCGGCCTTCTGGATGCTTGAGTGCAGCCTTTTGACAGAATCCAAATTTCACAGAATAAATCCTTCTAATAAAGGGATTTGTTCTGTAAAGTTTGGATTCAGTAAAGGTACAGAACAAACAGAGGTTTTTTAAATGCAGGGTGATATGCGCAGTTGACCTTTTAAAAGAGAAAACTCTGACAGCTAGAAAGAGGGTGACTCTTATGAGGGTAGGGCATGGCAGGCAGGAGGGGCTGGGACAGGCAGTTAACAGTTGGGGCTAGAGAAGAAGGCCTGCCTGAGGCCAACGCAGAGGAATGGAGAAGTTAATGTGGAGAGGGAGGACACTGAGAACACTAGTACTCAGGGACTAACTGAAAGGTTACAAAATAGGTGTCAGGGGCCACTGGGAGAATTTCTTTTTTAATAACCAGGAATGGTTTATAAACTGAGACTCCCCAACCTGAGAACAAAGGACAAAGAGATAGAGCTCAGGTACAGGTGTGTTGGGTTTTTCTTACCAGCAGCAACAGGCCTAGACTAGACAGCACACAGAGGTCTCAGCCTGGAATAGGGTTGTCAAAGGAAACAGTGATCTCCAGGGAGCTGGAGTCAGGGAGCTGCCATCCAGCAGGAAGTCCCCTGAGAACCAGCCATAGTTAGGTTGGTGAGTTGGTCTCTTAAGACAGGGGCTTCCTTGGTGGCTCCAGTTGTATAGATTCACTTCCACATTCAGGGTTCACAGTTCAGAACTGGGACAAAAAATGGCTGATGTTCATTCAGTTCTTTATTCAAAACTTTATCCTCCATTCCACAAATCCTTATCAAGCATTGCTTAGGGCCAGACTCTGAGGTAGGAAACTGAAGTTACAAAGATGAATAAGGCATTGAACATGTATATTTTTGAATGTCAAGTCCAGGGAGGTGGCCAGTCCCTGGGCTAATCTGTTATTCCAAGGGAAGTTTCTCTGGATCCAGCTCAGAGAAGGGACCATATAGCTCATGTCTGGGTCTCTCATTCTGAGGAATTATGGAAAATAAGAAGGAAGAATATAGTATCAGTCAAGACATACTAAAGGAAAATCAAATCGAGAAGACATGTGCTTTCAGCCCAACATGGGAGAAGAGACAGACGGCAGGTGACTGACGCGTAGTAACTCACACATAGCGACTTCCAAGTCTATGTACTTTCCATTGTGAGCTGGCCTGAGGGACCATGCAACCAACCAGGGACCTCATAAAACCACTGCTGCAAGGTCAGCATTTCTCACATGATCTTAGATGGCATTCCTCAAGCTCCCAGATCCTCAAAGTGGCTCATCATGGCTCCATTGTTCCCGGCTTAATCTAAATCTTTGGAATACAAACCCAGCCTGAGGTTACCTGCTCTAGAAGTCTACCATACAGGGCTTGGATTTTATTTAAAACATGCTTCTTTTAAGCCTGAAGATACACTTTTCTCTCTCATACTCCCCTTTGTAAACTTTTCACCACCTATCTATTTTGTATTTAATAGACAACCCTAGCCTCAGCTGGGGTAAAGCCCTCTGCTGGGTACTGGGGTAACATGCTAAAGGAAGAGAAATTTAGGGCTTGCCTGCCACTATGCAAGGTAGATGTAAGACACTAATAAATGGAAGCTGCGACTTCAGCACGCCCTGGCAACACACCAGGTTTAGGCTAATGAAAGGTCTTTGTTTCCCCACTACAAGCTGCAGCAGTGCTGGGAAGATACTGTTTCGGATGCATGGCTCGTAAGCCAAAAGCTCCCCAGTTCTATATCAGCATTAGGAATGCTTTTGGGGGGAGGTATTTGAGGGAGATGTCAAATGAGGTGTGGACACTATTTCCTATCTCCTGGGAGGTTTTTGGTTTTTTTTTTTTGAGACGGAGCCTCAAGCTATCCCCCTGGGTAGAGTGCCATGGCATCACGCTCACGGCAACCTCCAACTCTTGGGCTCAAGCGAGTCTCCTGCCTCAGCCTCCCAAGTAGCTAGGACTACAGGCGCTCGCCACAACGCCTGGCCATTTTTTGGTTGCGGCCATCATTGTTGTTTGGTGGGCCCGGGCTGGGGATTTGAACCTGCCACCTTAGGTGTATGTGGCTGGCGCCTTAGCTGCTTGAGCCATAGGCGCTGAGCCAAGGGAGTTTTTTTTTTTAATTTACTTAAAGTTTATATTTTTAAGTACAAACACAGAAATGTACACAAAACAAAACTGTACTCCTTTAAGAATTATCATAAACCACTACCCACACTAACAGATTGCTAGTAGGACCTCAGAAAGTTCCCTTGCGCACCTTCCAAATCACTAACCTCCCCTGCACCTGAGGATAACTTTTATGGGACTTTCATAGCAATTACTTCCTTTTTTCTTTACAAATTTACTATCTAAGCAAGATGGTATCTAACCCCTACATCCTGGTTTTGTTTTACCAGTTTTTTGAAACTAATATAAATGGAAGCATACAGAAAGTTTCTTTTTGCGTCCACTTTTTCTTCACTCTCAACATTATGTTTGTAAGATTGATCTATGTTGATGAATATAACTAGAGTTTACTCATTTGCATGGATGTGCAGTATTCCAGTGAAAGATTGTAACATAATTTATATAACCATCTTCTGCTCATGGACTTTTGGGTTGTTTCCAGGTTGGTACTATCATAAAATATGACTATAAATATTCTTCTAAATATCTTTTCACGCATGTATGTGCATTTCTGTTGGGTATATAATTAGCAGTAGAACTGCTGAGTTATTGAGTATGCATATCTGCAATTTTAGGGTAATACCAGACTATTTTCCACTGTGTTTTTTCTTTTTCTTTTTTTTGAGACAGAGTCTCACTATATCACCCTCGGTAGAGTGCCATGGCATCACAGATCACGGCAACCTCAAACTCTTGGGCTTAAGTGGTTCTCTTGCCTCAGCCTCCTGAATAGCTGGGACTACAGGCGCCTGCCACCATGCCCAGCTATTTTTTGGTTGGAGTTGTCATTGTTGTTTAGCAGGCTTGGGCCAGGCTCAAACCTGCCAGCTTCTGTGTATGTGGCTGATGCCCTACTCACTGAGCTACAGGCGCAGAGCCCTTTTTTTTTTTTTTTTTTTGAGACAAAGTCTCATTAAGTTGCCCTCAGTAGAATGCCATGGCGTCACAGCTCACAGCAACCTCCAACTCTTGGGCTTCAGCAATTTTCTTGCCTCAGCCTCCCAAGTAGCTGGGACTACAGGTGCCTGCCATAACACCCGGCTATTTCTTTGTTGTTATTGTAGTTGTCATTGTTGTTTGGCAGGCCCGTGGCCGGGCTTAAACCCGCCAGCTCTGGTGTACGTGGTCAGCACCCTAGCTGCTGAGCTACAGGCACTAAGCCTCCTCTGTGTTTTCAGTTCTGCCTTCAGTACATAAGCATTTTCATTGTTTCTATTTTTTTTTTTCATTTTTATTTTAGCCATTCTGAAATGCTGCTAGTATGCTAGGCATGTAGTGGTATCTCACTGTAATTTTTTTTTAAGAGATGAGGTCTTGCTCTGTTGTTCAGGCGTGAGTGCAGTAGTATAATCATAGCTCATTACAGCCTCAGAATTTGGGCTGTAATGATCCTTCCACCTTAGCCTCCCAGGTAGCTGGGACTACAAACACACACAAAATCAACCTGGCCGATTTTTTTTTTTTTT